>NW_006800086.1:1257751-1373789 GCF_000485575.1 Poecilia formosa
TCTAAATTTAATGTCTTGAAATTGGGCATCTGTCTCATTAAGAAGCTCTTGCTGTCATCGCCGCATTCCTCTATTAAGTGTTTAACATCTTTACCACTTTTCACTAGTTGCCTTTCCATTGACCCCATAACAGTTTTTGCGTTTGGATGAGATGGTTTTTCAGCTGCATCAAAATGAGTGCATTTCTCAAAATAGAAATGGAAGCACGTTTCTGTGCATAACAAAAGTCATGTGACCAACAACCTGCTGTTAATACTGACAAAAAAGATGACAGCGCAGCTTGTAGTTTTAATAACTAATTTAATACCAAATTTATTTCCGTGTGAATTTAATTCAGTTTCTTATTTAACAAGAACACCTTGAATCGGCAAATTGTTTTTTTTTTTTTTACATTAGCGGAACACTGACAAAGTTTTGCGCATATTTGCAATTTAAATGCAGCTACTAAGAAGATGCACAGTTCCACTAGGTGTTTGCTAATTGCTGCTGGCTAGTCTGAAGGAGCTGATTGGGGCCCCCGAAGAGGAGGGCTGCCATGTTATGCAGAAGCTCAGAAGCTTGGAAACTGCAGCTCTGGAGGCGGAGTTTTGTCAAAATGGCCGTTTCTGCACCCAGAATGGTTGCCACAGGACATGAAAGGATTTCTCAAACATACATGAAAGAATCAAAGCAACACCCCAGGTAAGGTTTTGATGTGGGAATAATATAATAACAAGATGTAAAGCTTTAAAAAAAAGTCGATTTTACATAACACCGCCCCTTTTAACTTCACAATCCTAGACAGTTGTTAAGGTCCCAAAAAAAAGAAATAAGAAGCTGAAAATATGTAGAAACATGCCCTAAAGCATTGCTGGTTGTCTGCACTGCGTCTCAATTACTCAGTGCGCTGGCTCCGGAGGGCTCAGGACGGAGCGGGGATTGCTGTGCAGGAAGCATTTGATAGCAGTGTTGTTCAGCACATCTTTTCATTAGGCTCCTTTTAATGATTGTGCCATAAATGACTCGACAGGAGCAACGTCTTTGCCGTCCACGCCTCACACCGTGTGTAGACCGAAGACGTTCTGCGTCAGCTCACAGGTAATCAGAAACTCGTGGATAGATCACAAACTGCCTGTAAAAAAAATGCTTTTTTATTTAAATGCTACATACGCTCTAGATATACTTTCATTTTTTATTTTTTATTTTTACAAATAGACATAACAACCCTAAATAAAACTCATCCGATTTTCCTTAGAAGTCACTGCTCAGTTTAATTCAATTCGATGCAGTAAGACTTCATTATTCCCAAAGGGAAATCAGACGTCGTAGGAGCTTTTATTATCTATCCTGAGTTCACACGAACGACCTAATTACTAAATAAAGTCCATCTGTGTGTAATTTAATCACAGTATAAATACAGCTGATCTGTGAAGGCTCAAGAGAATAGTGGTCTGAGATTTATGGCTGAAAAAAAACAACAAAAAAACAGAATAACAAAAAGAAAAAAAGATACCGAGGGATAAATGGAGAGCAGAAATGGTAAATGCAGCCAGTGTCACACTGGAGCAGCTGCAGAGACCCTCAGCTCAGGTGAGAAAATCTGTTGGTAGGATGACTACACATTAAATGTGCGCTCCAAAAATCTGGTCTTTAAAAAAAAAAAGTTGCAAGAAGCAGAAAACTATCTTTAAAGGAACTTTAAAGTTTGCCTGAAGCCTGTAGGGGGACAAAGCAGATGTGTGGAGAAGTGATGCTCTGCTTCAAATCGGAACTTTATGCGTTTTCTGTAAACAACACTGCAAATCTCTGTGAGCACAACATCCCCGCTTTGAAACATGGCGACAGGGAAGACGGACAGAGCCAAGCGAGGGCGAAGCTGGAAGTAAATCTGATAGAGGCTGAGAAAGAGGGTAAGGCGGAGGGGGGTTCATCCTCCAGCAGGACAGCAACCAACACACACTGCCAGAGACACAATCCAGTGGTTTAGATCACAGTATATTTGTGTTTCAGAATGGCTTAGTCAAACTCCAAACCAACTGAGAATATGAGGCAAGACTAGAGGCACGGTGACGCTCTCAGACAAGGTTTAAATATGTTTAAGACAAACGGGCCAATATTTCTGCCTCCAGATGAGCAAGGAGCCCCAAAACAAATGCAAGTTTAATTGCTTCTAAAATGATTTAATTTTTTCACTTCGTTGCATTGGTCCGTCACATAAGACCATATCTAAAACCATTTTAGATTTTGGTTGCAACATCACACAACTGGAAAAGTTCAAGAAGTGCTTGAACTTTTGCAAGGAAGTGTTTCCACCTGTCCATTGTTAATCTTTCGAGGGTTGCAGGAATCAAGAAATCAGTGCGTACAGGCAGGGTGCTCCGTTGGCAGCTCACCAGTCCATCACAGGTCAGCACAGAATCTTAAGACGGACAGCCCCAACACATACAGCTAAGGATATTATTAGCAGTTAGCACAACATACATGTCTACGGTCTGTGAAAACAAGCCGGAGTACCTGGAGAAAACCCACGCCTGCACAGAAAAAACATGCAAACTCTACTTTTAACTAAAAAAAAAACAAAAAAAACCACAAACTTCTTGCTGCAAAGCAACCATGCTCATAACTATGCCACCATGGAGCTGCTGTACAAACATATAAATCAAATGTATCCTTTTTTTCCAGCATTGTGCGCTGTGAAATCCCAGAACACCAGCAGCCTTGTGTTTGCGGCAGTTCAGCGCAGTCTACGCACACAGGATTACACGGCTCCTGCGCCCCAAAGCTCATTTATATCTTTTCAGTATCATTTGCTAATTTGCACAAGTATAATACCGTTGAACCGAGTTATTTCTCCTCGCACTCATCTAAAAATATGCACACTCTCGAGGAATCAGGTGTTGCACGGTCCCTTCGGAGGAATTCTGAGCCAACCCCGGTAGCTTGCCAGCGGCCATATCCTTATTACAGTTATCATTGTCTGTACCATTTTTCACAACATCAGGTCCTCGTGAGTAAAAGGCTACTCATAAAGCAACTAGAAGTGAATGTATTTTTGAAGATTTTCCAGAATATTAAGGTGTAAAATTCCAACTGCTGAAGGGGTACACCAATCCCAAATAAAAACAAAACTTAAATTGAAGCAGCACTGAACAGGTGGGCTGCAGGCTGAAAGTGTTTGTGAGAGTATCTACACTGCAGTGGGAGTTGGGGTGACCTCCGTGACCTGCCAGCAAGAAGCAAAAGTGTAGCAGGCCAGTAATGTGGGAAAAACACACGGAGCCACAATCGATCCTCAAGTAGTCACGAGCATTTTGAATTAATTACTGAATTCAACGAGCGGCGAGATTTCACAAATGCTTTTTTTTAACAAGCAGAACTTTTCTTGTGACTTTGAGGTGCTGCTTGCTCTTAGATCACGTATGAATGCTGACGGCTGTCCAACCACCTGTCCAGGGTCAGAAAAAAAAGAGCACCTGCTTCAAGGAAGGACAGCAGTTCGGCCAACTGAGATGAGTCAAGAATATTTTCTAGGGTTACAAAGAAAAACGCTGTATTGTCATCCTGTACCCATACTATTAACGTGGGATTTCATTACAGAGAAAGTGCCTGTTTAACCAACTTTGATATTCTTTAAAGAAAGGTTTTTCTGAATAAAATTAATGTAAAAGTATTCAGATTTAATATACCACAAGATTATTAGTTTATTTCTGTTTTCCTGACTGAGAGATCCAAACGGTTTTTGGCATAACCTCACAGTGACACATGGAGAGGGTCAAAGATCTGGTGAGGGAAAGACTTTAAGTACTAATAAACAACTTCATTTGCAAAATGTTTCAACTTGTAGTTTTCCTCAAGGTCATTCAGGTTTTTTCTTTTTTTTTTTTTTTAACTAAAGAAGTGTGACTTTGCTGAACATTAGAGACTGAAGGTTTAATATCACTGCTGTCTACTACAGGCATACTGTCTTCATCTAATCACTACTTTACAAAAAAAATAAACTTTATTAAAAAAAAGTCAAACTATCCCTTTAAAGGCTTTACACAGTTTTCACTCAACTTGTTTGTAATGTAATTGTATATAAAATTTACACGTATTAGAACTCATTTAGTGGTTACACAACACTTTGCAAGGTTATGTCCAAGCAAAGATGTCATCAATAAAAGCCTAACTATTTGTTTAAAGCAAGCTTTGGAAGGTAGCACTGCTTGTAACTTCTCCTACTGATTCACCAAATGATTGAGACAAAAAAAAAAAAGGCTCACTCCTAAGTGCAAAAGACAAGATGAAAAAAAAAAAAAAAAAAAAAAAAAAAAAAAAAAAACACCCAGGATTTTCTTGTAAAACTGCAAACTCATGCTATTTCAGGTGTCGTTTGTCCACATACTTGTTAGCAAGAGAAGCATTTAGAGAATCTCCGCATGTGGCAAAGCCATCTAGAGCCGGTGAGCGATGGTGAGTCCAGAGTCCATCTTTAATTCAGATGACTCATGCTTCTCTGGTGAAGAGGGGCACAGAAAGAGACATCATGTACAAGATTGATGATGAAGAGGGAGGTGCGCACAGCCAGAGTAAGACAGCTGAGGCGTCCAATAAAACAGCAGGAGACTTGAAGTTCATATGTCATGCCATATCTATCGATTAGGCTGAGCGATTCTCTGCTTTTATTCATAAATCACTGCAGGAGTTGTCCTTTCTCTTGTTTTTGCTGAGCAGACCTGTAGCTGACGAAAATGAAGGTGAGATGAATATTTTAGGATTGTTTGTGGGAAGAACATTACATGACATTCCTGAAAGCAAGAATGAACTTTGGGCTCTGGTTAGCTCACCCTGGTGCATCGTAGCACAGACCTGGAGAAGACAAAAAAAATTACAGCTCAACAGGCCCTAAGTGAATTCTAACTTCACAGCTGACCTAATGTAAATGTATTTGGATTGTGGGAGGAAGAAAAGTCGCATATGAACAGGAAGACAATACAAACGTAGTTCAGAAAAGCATACAGACCAACAAAAAGTCCATCAAAAACGTTTACTTGTGCACTTTTAAACCGTGTTTAAAGCAGAAAAGTAATTTTATGACATACTTCTTTGACACAAGAAGAGCCTTTGGAGCCCTGCCTTATTTAAAGCACAAATGCACTTTGATTTACGGATGGGTATGTGTCTGGAGCTGTGTACTGCAACTGTCTTTTGTTGAGAAAAAAAACAAACAGATTATTTACTTGACAAAAAAAAGACCTGTCTGATGGGAATTTGTCAAATGAGTGTGTTTTGTTCTCACAAGATGTGAAGTTGAATGCATCACTTTCTTGCTAGACAGACAGCAAACAGTTAATGGTTTTAATAACTTTGCATTATTCCATAGAAATCTTGTAAAATTGAAATAAACAGATAAAATACTTTAGTGTATTGTCTTACAAGTGTGCTCTTAATGCTGTGTGTAGAATAGCATAAGCATTCACAAAAACCGCACAGTTGTACTGCACGTGTGAACGTTAGCATAATGTTATCCGCTAATGCTAACCAACATGTAAACCTACTATGAAAAGCTACTATCTTTGTCTGGCAGCTTGCTAATGCTGATTTTACATCCAATACAATAGCATGTATAAGTCCGTGTAAACCATCCCTACTTGCAAAACAATGTTTTATGAGGCACATTACAACCAGACTCATACTTAAATCAAGAAATAAACATGATGTTGGAACTTACAGACTGACGTGAACCGTCAGTCTGGGTCTGTAACACTGTCATGTCCTCTGTCCGTGTCCATGACAGAGGACACGGAAACGGTCCTCTGTCATGTCCACTGTGCTGGAACTTTCTATTGTCATAGACACCACCAGGGGGTGCTAAACATCCCAAATCAGAAACCTACATTTAAAGCATTATAGTTCGTACCAACACACTGTGTGGCCCTCTAGTGGCTACACAGAAAATAACAGAATGAGAATGACCCAGAAGGTCTCTATACTAATAAAAAGGAACAAAAAAAATACAAAACTGATACAGAAAACAGTAGAACACCTGCTCAAGAACCCCAGGAGAGTTTAGCCCAGAGGCTTCCTGTGATCAAGATAACATGTAGGAGTATTACAGCAGCAGTCATTTTAAAATGGCATGAATATTTATATACAGAGATTTGACATGAAGTGATGAAGAGAACTGTAATCCTGTAGTCGAGATTTGCTCATAACCTCAGGAAAATGACCCGCCTCCCCCGGCGACCAACGCATGCTGATGGACCAGGCCAGCTCAGGTTGGTACGCTGTGAGTCACTTGCCGTAATTTTGGGAGATGAGGTGACCGTTTTGTAGGTGTTGAGTCATAAAATCCATTTTCTGTGGCGGCTTTATGTTTTGTCTGACTTCATTATGATTTTAATCGATCGCTGACAGTCACTGACATGTGCTTCGGTAAACAACCTGCAAATCTAATAAGAAGGGACTGAGGATGATTATTATCCTAAGCAGTTTATTAGTTTAATAATAAAAAAGGGACTAAATAAAGCAGCTGTAAACAATCTACAGCAAGGCATGGAAGGATGAAGTGACCTGGAGCTGCTCGACCTCGAGCTTCGTCTCATAACGAGACGGAAGTTTGTCTTTTCTGTTACCACTTATTTGTACTTTTATATTTTAGAAATAAAATACCTTTTTCAGACTTTCTCTGGTGCTCTCTTGTCCTTGACCACTTAGTTCATCATCGCATAAACAAACAGAAGATTCACAGAAGGGGAAATGACAAAAGAAATAAATGGTCTTCTTTAAAAAGCACAAGAAATCTGATTGAACAAACTGAAAAAAAAACAGTGAAGGAGAAGTAACAGTGAAAATGTTATTATTCAGTTCCAGATAAATGTAGCTAACACTGGGATTCCCTTTACTTATCAGGCAGGCTCCATATGCTTCCCGGAGGAATGAAGGAAATATACGGAGTCGACAATAGTCAAGGGTGTAAGCTAATGATACGCTACATTCAACAGCTTCCCTGTGTAGATGTAAAGACTTAAACACGCCTCACAGCATGAGCATGTCACATCGTTAATCTGGTAAACTGTTTTAACTATCATGCAAGAACCAGATGATCTCTTCCACTACACCAAAAACTTCAAGGTTTGGCTTTGTCCATTTAATATTTACCAAAAGTTTTTCCTTAAATACATTATTCCAATATGAACGACCCAGAAATGCCTTTGGAGTTGTACAATTGTTCAATCTAACTTAAGGTATTTTGAGGCTTTCTAATACATTTTCTGCATTTTTCCACTGAAGTCACTACAACAGAATGTTAGGGCCATTGTTGCAGCTTTCTAGTTTCCAAAAAACAATATTTCAACAAAGGCCGTGGGTGTTAACAGGTGGTTTTTGATTTGAACGCACTTCCGCCTTAATTTGTTTGAAAAAATATATTCTTTATTTCTTGTAAAAAAAAAAAAACATTAGCGACAAAATAATTACAAAAAATGTCCTACAACTTAGCAAAAAACGAAAGTAAACTTAATGTGACGTTTCAAGTACAAAAAAGTGAAAAGTGTAAAGTCCAAAGTGGTCAAAAAATCATTTACAAAAAACCTCCCGTCCACACACCAAACATTTGCCAAACAATGCCTCCACCAAGCACCCGGTGTGTTCAAATTAATGGGAGGGTCTAACCAATTACCAATATAATCTAATCAATTCAAATATACAAATTAACTACAGATTTTGGATCTAAACTAACTTAAATAAATTATAACTTCCCAAAATAGAAAACTAAATTAGTAGAAATTACAATTTGCAAACTTTACATAAATGGCCACAACATACTAGATAAAGTCATGAATAAAGTCACACGAGAATAAAGTTGCAATATTATGTATTTCATTTTTCTATGACTTTATTCTCATTATTATTATTATTATTATTATTATTATTATTATTATTATTATTATTATTATTTTCTTAGCATGACCAAAATGCTGGAAAAATAATCACTAAAAAAAAGCAACATTACTGAAACAAGATGTCGTCTTCTACCTTGAGTCAGAAACTCCCAGCAATTTGTTTACAAGATCAAACACCAGTTGTCACCTTTATCTAAACAAAGTGGAAGCAAAGCTTCTCCTCTACTGGTCTGGACTCCTGCTGTTTTATGGCTTTTCACAGATCAGTGTGAAAACTGGAACTTCTCCTGATTGTTTCCCACACAGATAAAGGGCAGTTCAAAAGACCTTAGCAAACAATCTGCTGCAACTACAGGTAACATAAAGGTCAATAGGGCAGAATAAGTTATTAATCTGAAAACTATAATTAGGCTATTTAAATCAAGACATGTTAAGTTTTAAAACTAGCATATTTTAAATTTATTTTCTTAACAAAACCTAGATGAATAATAAGTTGGATCTCATTCATAAAAGCTTAATTTATGGGTGTGAATATTATGAGAACGAGTGGTACCAGAAGGTCCAACCACAATAACTTGTTGGACCTATATCCTGAAGCAAGTTTATTGAAACATGCCCATAACTTTACATCCCTTTTATTCTTTTCTCCACACAAACATCATCATAATTAGATCCTGCAGGACTGCGTCTGACATTTTGAAATATATGGGAAGCATTTCTGGGGAGTAATTATATACAGCTTGTCCTATGTGAGGAAATCTGTCGGGAATAAACACCCTGCGACTCATATTCTTTACTGAACTGTTGAAGTGGCTCTGATGTACTGCAATAAACTCTCTGACATTTTAAATTACGCAAATGTCAAGAGGATACCTAAGCTGACTGTTTGTGTGATTGTGTGTCTGTCTGTTTGCGCTTTAGGTGTGTACCGTGTGGAGAGATTTCGTATTCCTCGCTGTCGCCAAGAGGCTGTCTCCGCTCGCTGAGCGGCAGCGCAGCGTTTGCGTTTTATTCGCTCTTTTTGCAGAGCTGAGCCGCCACTCATTTCGCCTTCGACATCCACACGTTGGGATCAGATCTGACGGACAATGGCTGTTGGCCCACATTTGGCTCCTGCCGTCAAAACTCAACTTTTCCTGCCAAACCCATTTACTCCAGCCGCCAGCGCTCTCCACTGTTGCCTTGGTAACAAAAACTTGTGGTGGCTTTTGTTTAGTGAAAGTGAAGTAATTGATGCATTATATGCTAATCAAAAACAACAGTGTAGGTAGGATGATGTGAATGTTCACCCAGTTGGCATACCAAGCAGATGCAGATGCGTGTGTTTGGGAGTGTGTGCGTGTGTGTGTTTGCCAGGCAGACCTTTGATGATAGATGTTAGACGCAGCTCTGCTGATGGATACGTCTTCTTCCTGCTCAGCAGACCAGCAAAGACACACTCGATGGAATATTAAAATTATTATATCCAGAAAATGAAAAACGCGAGAGCTTCGAAAGAATGAAAGAATATCACAATGAACAAGCAAGGTCTGGTGAGAAAGGTCTAATTTTGTCAGGCTTCTTTTGTCACGAGCTGTTCCTTATGGAGGCAACTGAAAAATGTTCATTTTGATCCTTCATCTAAAAATGGCCTTGGAAAATGCAGTGTGAATGGTGTAAGCTGAATTTTTGTGTGAGAATTGCAGAAAGATTTGAAGTCAACTGCAGAAGACATGCAAAATGTAAGAAACAGGCAGAAGCAGCAAAAGTCAACAAAACTATTCTACTGAACTGTTGAACACGAGTGAAAAGTTTCAGTCAAAGACTATCAGAAGCACTGCTTTCAATGCTAAACTGTAAGGCCACAGCAGCTTATCAGGTAAATGAGCTAAGAAGTTAAACTAGCTGACTTTCTAATGTGAGCTAGCATATAGGTTATCACTGGCAAGTTGACCTACAGTGAATACCCCATGCAGTGTGAAAAACCCAAATAAAGTAAAAGCCAAAATTAGCTAAAAAGGTAACGCTAGCTAAAATACCAATGCTAGCATATAGACTAGCACTAGCATGTTAACCTGCAGGATCATACTTCCTGCAGTGTGGAAAAAAAAACAGAAGTAAAAGCTAAAAATGAGCTAAGAAACTAAAACTGACATACTTATCTAGCATATAGGCTATCACTGGCATGTTGACTTGCAGTAAAATACCCACATAAGGTGTGAAAAACAATGTAAAAGCTAAAATTAGCTAAAAAGGTACCCCTAGCTAAAATACCAATGCCAGCATCTAGGCTAGCACCACCATGTTGACATACAGGAACATGCTCCATGCAGTGTGAAAAAAGTGGATGTAAAAACTAAAACTAGCTAAAATGTTAAAGTTAACTAAAATACGGTGGTATTGATAGCCTCCGTGTATGTTTCAGGATCCCTCCAGCTGGTTGCTCTCAAAATCCGCTCATTTTACCGAATCTTTTACAGTTCCCTCCACAGGTAATGGCACACGTTTGAAAAGCTTGACGAGATATTCATCATTTATCTTAATAAAATTATCCATCCTTTAATTTGATTTTATTAGTCCGGTGAGAAAAAATGTGGTTGAGAAATGTATAGCAAAATTACCATTTCCACATTTACTGGCATCTCAGACCACGTCTACAGAAGAAATGATTTCTGGAAACTTTTACGTTAACCAGCTTTAAATAATGTAATTTGAATGCTTTTTCTAATGGTTATTAATCTCGCATTGATAAGTAGGTTATTTTGCATGTTAATATTAACCGATTCATAGCAGACTTGATTTTTATAACTGATTCAGTCGTTGTTTTTTATCAAATTCTTAGATATTTTCAGTTTCATGTTGATTTGTTTGGCTTTTAATAAGTACTATTCCTGAGAAAATATAAAAATCTCCTTATGTCTCTTTTAGTTTATTTCTTAACTCAGTCCGAGCTAAAACAATTTATTCTTTCGTGATATTCTTTGTTAATTGCAGACTAACTGGTTTATGGAAATTAAAGTGATGTCGAGTTGCTGGAAATTATTAAATGATTCCCTTGAAACATTTAATTATGATTCAAGATTAAATAATTATTATTTTTTTCATCATTAGCAAAAACTAATAATAATATACTAATAATTTATTAAAGCTGAACAGATTAACACAATTTAATATTTTCACAAATATTTTTAGCATTTATTGGACTACTTCATGGACACATGTTCCAGTAAATTACAAATTCAAATTTGCCCATTACATTTTTTCATTGTAGTCTTTTGAAATGGCCACAACAAAAAAATTCCATATTTATTATTTCAGTTCAGTAAATATATCTTACATACTTATTGATAGATTACCGTCTTTATTTTTCAGTATCATGAGGAAACAACTATTATTAGTTTTTGGAGGTTTTTGGAGGTTCTGAAACTCGTCGTTTCTCACAGTAAAATCTGCAACAAACAATAAAACCACTCCTCTGATCCTGATGAATAATTTGCTCTGAAGCTCGCTGAGCCCCTAATAGGAAATACTGTCACTCCGAAGCAGCTATCACATATAAATGATTCCCTTTTATGTCACAAACATGAATGATGGCTTCAATTGAGAAATGAAAAGTTTTCTTTCCTGGTGTTTTTGTTTGTCTTTTTCCCAAAAGGCTTCGTTTTAATGAGCATGGCGCCGTACGAAGGGAGGCATGACACAGTAGCAATAATTTGGGCTTCTCGCAGTTGACGAAAAACAGAGTAAAAACTGAAGTGCAGTAAATTATTTAGTGCAGGGGCCGTAGCAAAGATCTGACAAGTTGCTCATTTAGAAAGATTAACAGATGTGCCACATCACTCTGTTGTCAGTCTCCGCCGAGCTAAAGAAGCATGAATAAATTGGGTTTCATATCTCCAGTGGGAACCATTCTTTATGACGGTCCTCTTTTCCTTTCTTCCCTTTTGCAGTACGTCTAAAAATAAGAAGAAGGGGTGGAAAAAGGAGATACATTTGTTATCTGCAGCCATAAGGGCCATTGTGCTGCATTTTCTCTTTTTCTTTCTCCTTATCTCACTCATTCAAATTCTGCTCCAGCAGCAACTTCTGAATCCATCCAACTAACAGGAGGAGGAAACGCATTTGTAAAAAGTTTCTTGCCGAGACTAATGTGCGGCCAGAGGTTTGAACAAACGCTGATGCCCTTCTCACGGCCGAGGCGGCGACTTTTGCCTGAACTTTACCAGAGGAGCTCTCAGACCCGGCGAAGACGCTTTCGTTCCAGACACAACCTCCAATATTAAACGTTTCCCTGATTTTGTCTCGTTACGACAACTGTGGGACGACTTCCCGCCCCGAGTGGAGGAGGTTAAGTGGAGTTTGGGGTATTTTTGGCGCGTTCCTTTTGTCGTCGAAAGTAGGAAACTCCAAATTCCCAGTCGGAAACAATAACTGGAACGCGACTACCCCCAGTTACGACTTGAAAGGCCGGCTTCAAGTTTCGATTTGGCCGCTCCTCACGACAACAGCGGTGAGCTGCGGTGGAAGTATGTTTATTTTATAAGACGTAACGTTACACTTCCGTTCCTGCAACTCTAAAAAATTTAATTAAAATTTTTTTGAAAACATGAGTACAGTTTTGGTTATCGAGTGCTTAAGTGGTTTCCTAAGACAGTTCAAAGATGTAATAGTTTTAGTGCATTCCAAGAATATGAAACTCAAAAATGAGAACTGACCAAAAGAACGAATTACCTCATTATTTGACCCAGATGTGTTGAAGCAGCTACACTTCTTAAGTTAAAGGACTCGATTTGAGGTCTCCTGGCCTAGTCCAAGATCAGATTTTTGGACGCTGTTGTCGCCGTTCAGATGATCTCCATCTGCTCTGACATGTTGTACAAAGAAAATCTGTCGAAACCGGCTAGAAACGTAAACCCAAAAGACTGTAGAGTGGTTCTCTTAGGGGCCTGAATATAAATTCACAAAACACGTTTCAGATTTTTATTTGTAAAATGTCTTTTTATAAAAAAAAAAAAAAGAGAGAGAAAAGAAAGGAATTTCAATTCCTTTCAATTTCACAAAGGAACAAAGCACTTCACTTCACCACCTGTTACTTTGTTGGTCTTTTTTCAGCCTTTTGCTTCCTCTCCGCTGTTGTGAAAGAATGTCGTGTTCAAGGAAGCTGTTGTTTTGTTTACTGGCACGACAGAGCCGAGAATGACTGACAGACAACTTTGATCATTTCTTTGTCCGCTGTCTCAGGCGAAAAGAAGCAAACGGTGGAGAGTGATTCACCTCAACAGCCGCTCTCTGCCTCTGCTGCTGGAGGCAGACATTAGGCCTCTTTTACAATTCTTACAGTCTTCTGGGGAAGAAAGAGCCGAACATGACTCATTTGATGTGCCAAGTTTGCCAAATGAGAGTCAAGTAGTCTCAAGTAGTCGTTATGTTAGCCAAAGATGAAGGAGACAGGTCGAAAAACGAATGTCCGACAGCGGGAATAAGAAGTACCAAGCAAGCAGAGCTGGAAAAATGTTCAATTCCAGCCAGAAACAACAGGAAGGCCATCTTCATTTGGCGCATTTATTGCATTATTTTATTGAATCCACACTCGGTTAACATGATATATATTCAGGCTGGAGTGTAAACATTTATCACCACTAATACTTGGAGCTTTGATAAATGTTTTGGATCATTGATCTGTTGATTTTTCCAATATTTCAACCATCTAGTCGTTAATCTGACCATAGATTTATAGTATCTGACTATACTATAAATCTGAGGCGTCGGTGGAACGCCTCACTTTGACGTTACCATTTTTTCATCCAACCTTAAAACTTTTCATCGACTGACTCATGAGATGAGTTGTCGGCTGCAGAGGGTGTGCGGGTTCGTTTTGACAAAATATCGGTTGGAGATGAAACAACTCATCGAGGTGAATCGATTATTGAAACAATCGTCAACTCATTCAGTAATCGATCAGTTGTTAACTGGAGAGCACAGGCTCATTAAGAAGGCCGTTTGGTGAAAGAACAACACATCCAGAGCAGTAATTAAGACGCAACTGTACGAAACATATGTACAATTTGTCTGTAAATCTTCCTGTGTGGCGTAGCTTTAGCTTCACCCGCTTCGAATTCTGTAAATTAAAAAAATCTCCTTTTGCTATAAATTATTAATCGAAGGACTAAACAGATTAGCCCTAAACTCTGTTGACAACAAGTCAAGCAGAAAGGCCTGAGGTTTTCACATGCTGATCTTAGAAGCTTTTTTTAGCTGCAGATACATCCGTTGCTTCACATGAACAAGCATAAAGGAACGCTGCGCTGTTTCATTTTAGGCAATAAATTGTTTATTTTCATGTTAAAAAGAAAAGGGAAACTAAATTATTTGTTTGTTTGCATCTTTTAATGTATTTCTAACATTGTATAAAATAAAAACAAAAATCTGCAGAGTCTGCCCCATATGTCAGCGAAGATGTACATCTTTGAAGGTGAATGTAAAATCCTGACCCAGAAGATCCAAGATGAGTTCAGGTGTTAGTTTTAACGTCTGCTTCACTATTTTACTGTATGACTTAGATTAACTACCAACTCCTGAAGATATTTCCTCTGGACACCTTTGGTATCCTCTTTTTACTACGATTAGAGATAGAGAATTCATCTTTACTCCCAAACTATGGCAGCTCAATGGAGTCATGTTGGGGTGTTGCTCAGAAATTCACAATCTCAGCCAGGCAATGTTTTTTTTTTATATATCCAGAAGAGATCACAACATTCTTTACAGAAAGTCAAATACTTGTTGAGAGATTTCAGTCTGGACCAAAGCGATTTATCAATAAGCCAAAATATTTCATCAGCGGAGCCGCTGGGCTGTAAACATTTCGTAAGCAGCGCTCCCCGAAGAGTAACTCGAAATGCTATGAAAGCACAACAGCACTAAAGCCCTCGCTTTTAGCTGCACTGGGGCATCAATAATCATCACTCCGCATTAAGATCCGAGTGTAGATGCAGCGTAGACCCACTGTTTGTTGCACAGACTTAAAAATGTGCCATTTGCTCCGACGATTCACCCAATTTGTTTTCTACCCTCTTGTCAGCCCCTGTGAATGTCGTCGTCACAGATCTGTATCCCACGCGCGGAGGCAGACGCCTCAAAGTCTCATTTATGGTTTAATTCAAACTGTAATTCGGCAAGCGGCGTGATCCCTTTGACACGAAATGTCAAGGAGACGCGGCGTGCCAGACACATTGTCTGATGGAAGAAGAGGATGGGGGCTGAGCGAAAACAGGCTTCTCACTCCGACACAAGTGCAAATTGACTGAAAATTAAAGCTAATGAGCAATTATCCCGCCAATTTACCTCTATTGATGTATGTTGTCTTACTGGTTTGCAAATGAATCCCAGCTTCTTCTTTTTTTTTCTTTTTTTTACTGATTTAATTCATCTTAAAAATGACACGTGTCTTTATTTTCCCGCCTTTTTATCATGAACACCGTGACTCGCGCGTAAAATGCTTTCTCTCTCCTTTTTTTTTTTTTTTTGTTTTCCAGATGCAGCATTTCCTAGGAAACAACTCATATCCTCCTGGAAGCTCCGTGTACGTCCACGGAGCTTTCAGTGTACGTCCATGTACGGCTGTCAGAAGGATCTGGACTTTGTTCAGGGGAAAGTTGACCTGAAAGGCGCCGTGCTGCTGCTCTGAGCCGGTCAGCAGGTATGTGTAGCTCAGTCTTTCTCAAACTGTGATGGCCCGCGGGCGCCCCCTAGTGGTCCAGGAGGTACTGCACGTAAACAACCTTTTCATTTGCCGTTACGTGAGCTCAAAGTGCGACGCTACAGCTAGCTTACCAGAGGATTGAGTTTAAAATGAATAATGGACTTTTGGCTTAAGGGGACTTCACCCAGCAGGAAACAAAAAATTCATCTTTCGATTCCAGGTCTGTCTTGGTTCTGGGGAGCCCGTCCTTCAACCACACCCTGTTTGCCTCAACGGAGTCAGCTGGCCTCCCAAAAAATCCCGGCCCAGATCATCACTGCCAGCTCGGCTACAACTTTTAGTTACAAATACATGTACCATGAATACACGGTACAGCTCCTCCTGAAGGCCCTGTGGACGTACACAAGCAGCCACACTCCACTGTAATCAAAACACTCCTGGCACCGTTTGCTAAGTTTATTTATTAATTCATAAATGCAGATGCTGCTGGGATGTCCAGCTCGTACTTCTGCCTTTCACATCAGCCGCGCTGCACTCAGCTTGAACCGGCAACTTGGTAGTCTGGCCTTCCTTTTGACTGCACATGAAAGACCGGCGTTGCAACTGTAATGACTTAACAGAATGTGTTCACAACGAAAAAAGAAAAAAACATCTAAAAATAAAATGAATTATTTAGCCTCAAGCCTCTCGGTCCAGAACCTCTTTTTAAGTTCAGCTGAGGATTCACACACGTGCAGCTTTGATGATTGGGCTCCACGCTCGTCTCTGAACGGCGGGGTTAATGGAAACTTCTGTTTGCTTTGTATTGGTCTCTTGAAAGAGAATTAAGGATTGATGTGTGTAAATGTGGATATTTTACCATTAGTTGGTGAATCCAGTGTCTGGAAAAGGTTCATCGCATTTTGTCCCTTCACAGCCACAAGTATTTTATTAGGATGTATGCAGCAGACTGACACAAACAAATGTGTAATTTTCAAGTGGAAGGATAATAATGTGGTTTTGTAAAACATGTGTGGCATACGTTTGTATCCAGACCCCTTTTTCATATAAACAGCAGTAAAAAAGAATTGCAAACATAAAAAAAAAACTGAATTAAATAAGCAAAGCTAAGCCTGGTGGGGGCACAAGTAAAGCCTAGTGGCCCACCAGGCTTATAATACACTGGGAGAAACCACATCTTTCAACAGCAAAAATGTATGAAGCTGAACTATTCACCTGAAGAAACGTCAAGCTGATGAATGTAAACATTATTGGTACTGGAGGAAATTCAGCTAAAGTCCAAATCCAGCTGCCTGGATCACTCAACCAGTCCAAAATAGTGTTTAAAATGCAACAACACACTGAGACTGTTGAGACAAGTCCTTCTGACCAGATGAGGTTATCCCAACAGTTGCATTCAAGTACACCTTGTAAACTGGATCGTCTAAATATCCAAATAAAAAAATGTCTGTTGAGCCTTTTTCTTATTATTATTATTCCTTACAAACAACACTGAATAGGTGTTGGGGTTGTAACGTGACATAATGTGAAACCTTTGCATGTAGCTGTAGATCTGCAGGCATTTTCCGAAACACTGATCAGCGTTTAGAAGCAAAGAGTCTTAAAAACGGAATATATGGACGTAAAACGAGTTGAAAAATATTTAAGTGGAAGAGAATATGGACAGCCGTGCTCCATTATGGGAAATGTTGTGAATCAGAAAAATGTGCAATTTCAAGTCACCCTCATCTATCCACCTGCAGCTCACTACTTGTAAAGTGCATTATCTGCACATAACACGCTGGATTATTCAGCAGTTTTATTGTAATGAAACTGCCGGACCGTCCGCCTCTGATGGAGCCGTAAAAGAAGATTAATAAAAATCACCCGAGCAGAGGTGGGCTCTTCTTAACAGTCATGGATGAGACAATGAAAGTGGAAGATTGTATACAACACACGAAGCTTTGACTCAGAGTAAATAACCCGTTTCCATTCAATTTACACCATTATATCACTGTTGCCGTTTGCACAATACATCATAGCACAATAAAGAGAAATAAAACCCACAATAAAATTTCAGCAGCCATGGAAATTAAACAGGTACTCTGGAGATGGGGAGATTTTTTTATTTTTTGTATTTATGCAACAGATTGCTCTTTCTGCTGGTTCAAGTATTGTTTTTTTTCCCCCTCTCAGTTGATCATGCTGAAAGCTGATCCACGTCTGAGTACTTGACTGAAGTGCCTACACAGCCGAACAGCTATTCTCACTCACAACAAGCTGTGATCCAATTTCAACTTTTAGCTACAGAGGAACTTATAGAAACGACAGCGTACTGGCTTGTAAGAGACGTAACATCAAGCAGGCTCTGCAGCACATGCGCAGAGGACGCGAGGTTGTATTATTGGCAGTCTTGGTTGGGCTTGACAGCAACGTTGTGTCCAGGAGACCTCAAAGAAGTCAGCTGTTCTGTTTTTTGTTTTTTTAAATTAGCCAATACTGCCCTCTAGTGGTTGAAATTGGAACAAGAGGGGAAACAGCAGCATGCAAAAGTTTGCACCTGTTAGAATAGACAATTTCCATGAGTAAAACAATTAACATTGAAGTTTCATTTGAAAGTCAATTATTTTTATTATTATTATTATTATTATAGAACATACATTTACATTTCCTTTTTTCCAGAACTGTTTTTGTTTACCATACAATTACAATAAAATTGTAGTTGTAACATCACAAAATGTAAAAAAAAAAAAAAAAGTTCACAGGTTTTGAATTCTCCATAATAAATAAGTACAATTAATTTCCCACTTACATTATTAACGTCAATAAAAATGTTTTATCTTAAATATGTAGGAAATCAATCTGAACTTGTTTGCAGGCGTTTCCAAATGTTGCCGTTATGACATCACTTCCTGTTTTCCCATCCTTCGCTGGTGCACTGGTTTCTTGTTTAAGCTGAAAGTCTCAGTTTTGACTAGATGGTGGCTTCAGAAAAATACCACTAACTATATTGTGTGTGCGTGTGTGTGTGTGTATGTGTCCTCAGTTTCTGCCACATTGAGCAACAGGACTAAGGGTGTTACCTTGGGAACCAGCCAGAGCAACGGAGGAAACGTTCCTAATAGAGAGCAGTGATGATTACTGACTGGAAAGAACTGAAGGTCACAGGTGACGGCACTGCTGGGAGTGAGTTTGAAGACTCTGATTTTCTTAAAGATAACTTCAGCTTACCGACGCGTGGCACAGCATCTGCAGTTTGATGACACATTCTGTACCTTTAATTACGCAGCAGGGCAGCGAAGACAGAAAGATATACTGTACGGCGCCGTGATGTTTCAGTTCATCTAAGACGAATGTCAGACAAAGTTAAGTTGGACAAATACAAAAATAGTTCTCAAAAGATGATTTCATTTATTAAGGGAGAAATATGGACAGCATTTCAGAATAAAGAAAAACATCCTGAGAGTTGAGCGTGGTGTAAGTAGTGTGATGATCTGGGGAGTTTTTTTGTTTTGTTTTATTGTTGTTGTTTTTTGCTGATTCGGGACCAGAAACCAAGAATTCAGCTCTGCAGCACAAAATCCTAAAACTACAACTGGACAAAAGCTCCTTTACAAACATTTTCATCCTTAGTGCAAAGAGGACCGCTACCTTAGGTCCTTCCTCCCAGAGACTACCTTTATAACCATCACTGCTCCTAACAAGCTCCAGAACTGTTTACATCGCTGTGATAATTTGCTCTTTTTCCATTTCTTGTAAATAATCGGTTGTTGTTTTTAAAGGTGCAATATTATGTAAAATGAACGTTTTTGAGCATTACATTGTGTTTTTACGTTATTCCCTCATCAGAAACTGACCTGGAGTGTTACCTTGATCCCTTCATGCATGTTTGAGAAATCCTTTAATCTCCCATGGCAACCATTCAGCTGTGCAAAACGCCTGGGTGGACCTAGCCCCGCCTTCGAGGACAGATCTCCTCCTCTGAGCTGCAGTATCTAAGCTTCTGATCTGGTAAACATATTGTTAGAAGTCAATAGAGGAGCCATGCAATAGAAGAGGAGTTTTTAAAGAGACAGAGGCCCAACTTCAAGGTGTTAAATTACAAATTCTAATTTCTTCTAAGTCATATCTGATATACAACATTCTTATAACAACTGAAGGTAACATAGCTACTTCACTGTGCTTCTGCCTCCTTAATGCTTGACTATGAATGCACATTTGGCACACCTTTTTTAAAATGACCCTCCTCAGTTGTAGGGCACAATGTTGAATAACTGTACAGTACTATTTTCTTATGTTGTAAATTTGCTCTTGCTGTTTTTTTGTCTGTTTTCTGAATTTTCCCATCGTGTGACAATAAAGGATATTTCTGGACTATTTCATAAGAAAATTCCAAGCCATTAACTTCTGACGTTGAGCTGCAACGTGTTTAGGTTATGCTGTGGGACATGGTCCAAAGTACACTAGCAGGTCAAACAAAGGTTTTGGAGCAAGTCTGTCCAGTCTGGACTTAAATCTGAAATGTTGCAGCATGACCATAAGCAGACTGTTTATGGTAGAAGCCGTCCAACGTGGCTTGAATTAAAGTTTTCCGGAAAGAGTCAACCCAAGTTTCTCAGAAATTAAGTAAAAGGCTAAGTCAAGGGTAGCAGAGCCGGTTATTAGGATTGGGGAGCGTTTACTTTTTCACTTCAGGCCAAGCTGAGTTATGTTTTGTTTCTTTTGTAAATGAAATATTTTCAAAAGTTTAACAAAAAAAAGACATGGCACATATGTTTTAGCATTCAAACTGTTCAGTGTAGAAAAATATTTCTCAGGTCACTTAATGCTACATTTGAAAGCAAAGGAAGTCTGACCCTTTGATGGCTTCATCTGTCCCAAAAAGATCCTGAGTTAGAGGGACCTCCGTCTGCTGTGATGGTAGTTCCTCTCCCAGCAGAGAGCGACGGCGCTGGGGGAGGCATGTGGCGAGGCAGTGTGGGAGCTGCAGGAGACCCGGTCCACCCTGTAGGAGATGGAGGTGTAAAACACAGGGTTGCTATGGCCGCACGTGTGTCCCTGCTGCAGGTCGGAGCTGCTGCCGCACATGTCCAGCCCATGGCACCAGCAGCAGATCAGATCCCTGAGTCTGTTGGGTTTGGGAAGCTCGGAACGCTTCGGTTCGATGAGCCTGAGGTCGTCTGCAGGAGAGGAGACCAGACTCACACAGCTGCCGCCCTCCTCCACCGGAAGAGTGAACCGGCTGCTTCCTCCATCTGCAGCATCCGACTCCTCCTCCTCCTCCTTCAAAAGTTGTTCATCCTCCCGTTCAGCAGTCCTCACATCAGAACTCACAGTGAGAAACCTCAACACCACCAGGTTGAGGAAAGCTCCCGTGACTGTCAGACCGACCAGAGTGTACACGAAGCAAAAAGCCACGTAGGGCGGTCGCCTCTGCAGGGCGTCCGTCTTCTTCAGGGCGACGAAGTCCCCGAAGCCGATGGTGGTGAGCGTGACGAAGCAGTAGTAGTAGGCATTGAAGAAGGTCCAGTCCTCGAAGTGCGAGAAGGCGGCGGCACCGACGCACAGGGTGCCGACGCAGGACAACAGCCCCACCAGCACCATGTTCCCCATGGAGACCTCGGTCTCCCTGAGGCCCAGGCCCCGCTTGGCTCTGCGCAGGAGGTAGCGGACCAGCGTGTTGATCCTCTCCCCCAGGCTCTGGAACATGATCAGAGTCAGAGGGATTCCCAGGACTGCGTAGAACATGCAGAAGGTCTTGCCGGCGTCGGTGCAAGGAACGACGTGGCCGTAACCTGAAACGTCACAAAGGCACTGCGGGTTAAGCACTTAAAGCTGCAGGTGCAGATGGTGATAAAGCAAGGGGGTCAAGACTGGATTGATCCAGTCTCTGGTTTCTGTTGCTTTACATCCAATTTGCATCCACTTAAAAATGATATTCCTAAATTTCTGGCTCCGTTCTGAGAACTACTGTGGATGAGTAGATGATGAAGAATCATCTTCACATGCAGTGAAAATCCTTCACTTCATGTGAAGGATTTTCACTGTCATAGACAGTCTCATAGACTGTCTATGACAGTCTATGAGACTGTCATAGAAAAACAGAGTGTCTTCAGTCAGAGGCTTCTTCAAATTCAATGTAATACAGACTGCTACAGGAGATCCTCTAAAAGGTGTATTTGGTAATAAAGGATCTTTTTCTAATTCAAATAATTAAATTATTTGAATAAGACTGATGCAAATTTGTCAAGTTCAATCAACTTATATCAGTTAAGTTGTATAAACTTAATTGAATTACTTGTTACCAATTGAAGCAATTCAGTTAAGTTGGTTCAACTACTTTGTTTTTTCAGTGCAGCCATCACCGTCTACAATAATCTTGATTTAATATAAAGCAAATCGATAAAGTCTATTTGCACAGCAACATGGCCGTTCAAAGTGCATCGTAAAAACACAAGAATAAAAAGTCAAAAATGCAACATACAGTCAAAAATCAAGAAATAAACGTCACATTTTGACAAGAGCATTATTATTATTATTATTATTATTATTATTATTATTATTCACCTTTCAGGAGAATACAGAAAGTTTTTAAAGGGGTCAGATGTCAGACAGTTTTGGGGTGAAAATCAAAGCTACAAATGTTATATATATTTGGGGGAGGTGGAGGAGTTGGGGAATGATGGAGCAGAGCAGACCTGCCAGGTTTTGCAGCGCTGGAAACATAAATAAATACTTAAATAAATGCTTTTTTTTTTTTTTTGCTTTTTTTTATGGACCGTAAGTTATGGTCCAGTCACTCTTTTGGCAGCAATAAGGATTAATCCGCTAAATGTCGACTGAATTTGGCTTGAAAGTTTTTTTTTGTTTTGTTTTGTTTTGTTTTTTTGTACAAAGTGTAAAAGTATATTAGTAAAAGCGTGTTGTTTTTTTTTCTTTTTATCATTTAATTTGTTCATTCTTTTAAGTTATTATTATTATTATTATTATTATTATGGTTTTAAAGTGATTTCGTCGACTTGGAGGTAGATTATTTCTTTTCGTTATTTGATTAATTATTTATTTTTTAGTTATTAAATGCTTGACTGAGCTTTAATGTAGTTTATTATTGATAGTAGTAAAAGAAAAAAAAAACCTGGTATGTGCCTCAGAAAATCTTTAGCTAATATAAAAAAAGAGATTTGTTGTTGTTGTTGTTGTTGTTGTTGTTGTTTAAAGTACCACCACTGTTTCACAGAAACTTTTACAACAAATCCTGCGCCTCAAAACTAAAGTCATGTCGTCATGTTCACTGGACGTAAAGAACCGTTCTTACCTATCGTGGTGATGACAGTGATGGCGAAATAAAAAGAGCCGGAGAACTTCCACTGCCTGCCGCCGCGGTGCGGCTCCGACTGCAGGATGACTCTCTCTATCTCCCGGTAGTCCTCCTCCAGGAAGCCGTACTTTCTCTTCAGCTCGCCCAGTTTCTGCTCCAGGGCCTTCTTCCGGGAGCTCTCGCTCTCCGTCTCCAGCGCGTCGAACACGGCGGCTCCGATGAGCAGGTAGAGAACGACGGAGAGGATGAGGAAGAGAGTCCTGACGTTCTGCGCCTTCATCCTGCTGCTGCTGCTGATGCTGCAGAGGGTGACGGTGCTCAGAGGGAGGGCCCCATCCTGCAGGGTTCAACTGCTGGGGCCCCCGCTTCAGCATATGCGGGATTAAGAGCAGGGACCACAAACAGTGAAAGTTGCTCCAACAGCAGGTGCAGAGGGCCGGCAGACAGACGCACCACCTCTGAGCTTCGCAGGACGTTTGTCTGGCCTACTGGCATCTTTCACTGAGCCTCTTCAGGAACACTGATGTGTCCTGGGGTTGTCTTCCCATTCACACTGAGGGGAAAAAAAGAAAAAGCATTGGATAAATGGATTATACTGTTTTATTTGTTCAATTTGTAAATATATATTTTTTAAAAATCTGTAATGTAGGTGGTGCATAAAAGCCTACGACAGACACCTTGGATTTAAAATTTTTTTGTTACATATATGTTGCAGATTTGAAGGTGTTTTTGTGGGATTTTATGAACACAATAGTGCATAACTCTGAATTACTGGGGAAATGAAAACAGTGTCATGATCTGTAGGTGGTAGAACTTTACCTTTACATTTACGCTCCTAATTTGTTGATTATATCTCGCCATTTTGTATTTTCCCTTCATGTTAGTTCATTTATTCACATTGTTTGTGCTTTGCGCTTGTTTCCTTTGTGTTTCTTATTGTTACATCAGTTTGAGGTTTGTTTGTTAGTTAGCTCTCCCTGCTAAGTAAGTGTCAAAGACATTAAAATCACAAAGTGAGTCATAAAGACGCAAACATGACAAGAAGCATATAACAACTGACATACAATATAATAGTCGTGTTTATCGGTCATCTTTCCCTCAGCCTGCCACTCTGCTCCCCTTCCCAGCTGCATCTACTCACCTGTGATTAGCTCTTCTGGTCCCTTAGTCACTCTAAGCTGCGTGGCTGCTGATGTGAAAACACCATTCAACATCAGAGGTTTACATACTTTTACCACTGCAAACATTCATCGGTTTGTTAAACAAAGGAATGCAAACCCCTCCCCCCCAAAAGAAGAAGAAGAAGAAAATATTCTTTTCTCTTCTCATGAAAACAAGATGGAGATGGTTTATCCATCTTTGCGCAGAAATGCGTACACACATTTCGGAACACAAGTGTGACCGTTAATCAGTGACCCTGCCTTGAGGGATCTTAAATACACAAGTGTGCGTGTGTGTGTGTGTGTGTGTGTGTGTGTGTTGTGTTTGTCTGCGGCTGCCTCTCAGAGCTACAGCTGGAGTGGCTGCCCTTTCTGGGCAGCTCTGGCCCTCCTTATGAAGCACTCATGTGGGACGGTCGCCTCCGCTTTCAGCCAAAGTGCTACACTGAGCGATGAGGCGCAGAGGCTGGTGGCACAACGATGACCTTTCTCAAGCGCACTTAGCCACGGAGCGATCCAAGATTCCTAATATCGGGAATCCAGCACACAGGCCGAGTGTGTGGACATCAGGAGAGAAACCACGGGGGCTTCTCAGCTGCTCCACGTGTTGGGAGTTTTCCTATGCGCCATGCTAATCAGACACACAGAAATAAGTGCCGTAGGCCCGTCCTGCAAGTTGTTCCACTTATAAAGTCTTTGTTTTAGGAAGACAACCCAATCGGCGGAAACTGTTCGAGCTCCGAAGACGTTCATGAAGAGCCAGAGATTAATCATTTCACGGACACTTGTTGGCTCCATTCCCTTCACAACACTGACTTTCTCTGAGCTGTTTTTAGCAGAGAATACAGCACCGCCATCTGTTTTAGCACAGACAAACTGAAGAGACACATCAGCACAAGTCCAGATTTTCTCCACTGGAACACAAAGTAGTTGTATATTTTCTTTTCTTTAGCTTTCATCTGAGCACAGTTTGTAAAAGTTCCTATAGGCTGGTAGGTTTCCTGGTGGGATTCAGCTTTTGAGCATACTTCATCACTTTTCAATGGGTTCAAAGTTCAGGCCATTCAAGAAAGTTTATGCTAGCCTTCCTTATCCAGGTGTTTGAAGTCATTGTCCTGTTGGGAAACCAAACGGTTTCTAGATCTCAACTCAACCGATTGTCGGATCAATGTAAAAGTGTTTGCCTCTTGTTAGACCATTTGCCCTCACACTTGATTTTACTGATCGTCAGACAAAAATGACCCGAGCAAATACAAAATTCGTTGTTTTTTTTAAATAATGATTGAATATAATAGGGGGGAAAAGTACCTACACTGATCTGGTTCTGTGTGAAAAAGTAAGTGCACTCCTTGTTAAATTGTTACTTCACCAAATATTTGGTTGAGTTTCACTATCTGCACCCAAGCCTGACTAGAGTCAGACCAGCAATGTGAAGAAGGCTAGAAGGTCTCAAAAAGCAACATAATCTAAAAAAAAAAAAAAATAGATGAGAAGCAGTCACAGACATCGCTTTGATCCGTCCAGAAAGGGTTACAAAGCGACTCCAGCAAACAAAAATGAGAGGCAACAACCGCTAACGGAGAGAAACAGATTTGTGGTGAGCCCTCGAGTAGCCGGCCAACCAAATTTCTCTAGGAGCGCTTCAACGAATTATCCCACAGGTCACCAAAGCAGGGGAACACCTGAAGCACCGCAGGCCTCACCGGCTTCTGGTCAGTGTTAGCGATTCAACAACTAAACAGCAGCCGCGTCTCCATTACAAACATGCGCAAAACTTTGTCAGTTTTTGCACAGGTGAATGGTTGCCGTGGGAGATTACAAGATTTCTCAAATAAGCATGAAAGAATCAAAGTGACACTCCAGGTATGTTTTTGATGAGGGATTATCACTGTGACATGATGTAAAGCTCAAACCCATATAACACTGCCCCTTTAATAAGACAAAAATCACACATTAAAGTTGTGGTGGGTTTTTTTTTTTTACCCAGAAGTAGCCGGGTGATTTTTGATCTGCGTAGCTGAAGCTATGACTACAAAGAGCACACAGTTTAACAGCTGCATTGATGAAGTGATGATGCTGTGTTATCTGGTATCTCTCTGCTCCGCAGCAGAGTTCGACCGGCCCTTCTTTATCTTCCACAGGAAGACATTAAGAGCAGGATGTCCACTGACTGAAGCCTCCACGCTCTTCCCTCTATGTGCCATTTTTTATGGAAAATGAGGCAGCGAGGCCTACTGTAAACATGATGCTATCTTTACAAAGATAGCACCTGGAGACAGCGAGCGAGATAAGACGGGCGGTTATGAGGATCATAAAGCATGTGGATGCAAAATATTTTCGTCTCGTGGATAAAGCTGCAGCACGTTGGTGTAAAAAGTGTGCATTAGTTTTGCGGGTAAATGTTTCTTCAATGGAAAAGTTAGCGACACTTAGGTTTTCTTACGTGACAGTGGACTGTCAGTAGCTTATGGAATAGCAAATAGTCATCATGACATTTTATAAAAAAAACAATCTCCAAAATGGGATCATTTTGTGCAAAAGGGTGCTGAGAGTTTTGCCTGCTTAATTCATTCTAATTGTTAGATGCCTGTTTTCAATTTGCAGCACGTGTTCATTAAATAAACTAACTGTATTATAATTCATTAAAAGAAGGTACTTGGAATAAAAGTTTCAATATAACTTGGTATTTGCGAGGGTGAGCTCTATTTTGGAAGTTAACTAATTAATGGATAGGAACGTACGATCAATAGAAAATAAAGTTGAAAATAAAGTTGAAGATTATTCAACTGAATAAAAAAAAATTTTTTTTTAATTCCCTTCTCACCCTCCGCGGGTGGTCTCTTTCATCCTCTGAGCTCGGGTCCTCTACCAGAGGCCTGGGAGCTTGAGGGTTCTGCGCAGTATCTTGGCTGTGCCTAGAACTGCACATTTCTGGACTGAGATGTCTGATGTTGTTCCTGGGATCTGTTTGAGCCACTGCTCCAGTTTGGGGGTGACTGCCCCGAGGGCCCCGATGACCACAGGCACCACTGTGGTCTTCACCTTCCAGGCCTTCTCCAGTTCCTCTCTGAGGCCCTGGTATTTCTCCAGTTTCTCATGCTCCTTTTTCCTGATGTTGTGGTCACTTGGTATTGCTACATCCACCACAACGGCTTTCCTCTGTTCTTTATCCACCACCACAATGTCCGGTTGGTTCGCCATTACCATCTTGTCTGTCTGGATCTGGAAGTCCCACAGGATCTTAGCTCGGTCATTCTCCACCACCTTTGGGGGTGTTCCCCACTTCGATCTCGGGGCTTCCAGTCCATATTCTGCACAGATGTTCCTGTACACTATGCCCGCCACTTGGTTATGTCGTTCCATGTACGCTTTCCCTGCCAGCATCTTGCACCCTGCTGTTATGTGCTGGACTGTCTCAGAGGCCTCCTTGCACAACCTACACCTTGGGTCTTGTCTGGTGTGGTAGATCTGAGCATCTATTGCTCTGGTGTTTAGGGCCTGTTCCTGTGCAGCCAGGATGAGGGCCTCTGTGCTGTCCTTGAGTCCAGCTTTCTCCAGCCATTGGTAGGATTTCCTGATATCAGCCACTTCAGTTATTTGTCGGTGGTACATCCCATGTAGGGGCTTGTCCTCCCATGATGGTTCCTCCAGCACCTTGTCCTCTGTTCCCCATTGCCTGAGACATTCGCTGAGCAACGAACACCAACAACGAACACTCGCTACCAACACCATAACTGAAACCAATGAATATATATATATATATATATATATATATATATATATATATATATATATATATATAAATAAAACTGTCACATTTTACCAGACAGTGTTATATTTCTAGCATATTTATTTATATTTTTTTGTGAAAGCACTACTAAACTTTGTGAGTTTAGATTTATTTCTCCTTTGGAGACTAATTGGTGCTGGTTTTCTTTTAGGCCTTGGCCCTGAGTATGCCCAGTGAATTAGCTGATTTTGATTTGGAGATGCTTCATGTCACTGCACATGGACTGTAGTTCACAGACAATCATGATTCTTTGTTGTTTGAAAAAGTACATTATGCAAGAATAGACATCATTTTTTACTGTGATTCTAGTCGGCGGTCCTTGTTAGATGCTCACTGCCCACCTAAAATTCACATCTCAGACTTGAACCACATTTTGACATTTACTCTAATTAAATTAGATGGACCCGGAAGACATTTTAATGTCTAAAAACGTATCAACTCGACAAAAACAAACTGGACTTCGCGTAATTCCATTTGTCGCGCTGAGTGAAGCCATGCCGTGCACACGACGGGTATATTTGTGGGAGTTGTTAGAAAGTTCAGTTTCGATTTGTGCAAAGTGAACCGTGGGAGAAAGTGAAACTGATGTGCTGTCGGCTAGCATGGAGAGCTTGTCAAACATGTACCGTCGCGCTCGACGCAAGGCTTCCTACTTTTTCGACCTGGTTAGTTTTTTTCTTAGGGTGTTCTTTCAAGCTCTGTCTCCACTGTGGTCCTGGATTTTGCGGATACCGGGTGTTGAGTTCCTCTGCATACGAGCTCGATTGTTATGCGTAAGAGTCCAAAACTTCGCCTCGCTGACTTGGCGAGGCAGAAGAAATGAGCCGAGTGAGAACAACAGGTACTCTTCGGATGAGGAGGAAGGGGTCAGCGGGGGTCTTTACAATGGGCCCACTGTAAGGAGCCCCAGTGAGGTCCCCGAAAAACCGGACGAGCCTACAGAGGTTAAGGTAGAGAAGGAGTTCAGCGGAAATAAATATCGAGTCGACGAAACGGATGATTTCTACTGCGACTATGATTCAACATGGGAGGATGAGAATGAGGACCCCCCAAGAAGGAGCAGGACCTTCCAAACCAGAAGGAACAGAACTGTGAGTTTAACCTGTCTACAACTTTATTTATTATGCAGCTCCTCTCAGCAGCAGTTTAACTTCAGGTCTTCTGCTCTGCATTCATTTCCTGCACTCATAAAAACAAACTGCTCGACTCAACCTAATAAAAGTGCTGGAAAAGTTTTGCCAGCATTTTGTTACTTACTGTAGATTTTAATCTACGTTTCTGTTTGGACGATGTTATAAAACACTTTAATGCATATTTTTAAGAGGTGTCTAAAAGAATGAATTCAGTTTAACTAGTCATAAAAAAAAATCTTATTTAATATTCCTAATTTTAGGCCTTATAAATTACTTTGTATTTTTTTTTATTCATGTACTTTTATTTATAAATGTTTGCTCTGTGGTTTGTCTGAGGAATCGGGGTGTGGTTATTGTTTTGGAGCTGAGGGCGATGCCTCACAAGTTTTTATTATTATTATTGAATCTGTATCAACAAAATAAAGGGGTAAAAATTTTTTTACCATTGTGCCGAAATAAAAAAAAGCTATAAAGATTGAACCAATAGAATCTTTTAAAAAAAAAACAAAAAAAAAAAAAAACGAATGTATCATTATTCAGCCATGTTCAGTAATAAAGCTGGTATTTTTGTTATAAATTATTTTAATCGGGTGTCAAAAAAATCTAAAATTTAACTGAAATTCAGAGAAATCTTAAATGTATTATGCAGATCATTTTTCTGAAGGCTTCGTCCTCCAATGATAAATTATGTAAATCTCTTTTGAAATAGTACCGAGCATTTTAAATCTTATCTAGCGAGGTCAAATGTCAAGCTTTGCCCTGACAACCGCAGCTAAGATGCGTAGATGAGAAGCACTGCATGCTAGCTAGTTTGACTTTAGCATTAGCGCTAACAAGCTAAAGGTGAATATAGCGTTAGATTGTTGTTCCAACATGTTTTCCTCGGTGAAATAGCAGTTCTTAACTTTTGCTAAATTTGTATTCATTTATTTCACAATTCATACAAATACATCCCTCTTACTACTCTTTGTGGAAATCTTTATAATGTATGAGGATAATTGCTGACTAAACCATCGTTTCAGTTAAATTATGACTTAATAATTTGATACAATTTATCTGTTACTGAGCAGCATTATATTATAACATGCCTGATTTAAAAAATAAAATAACTAGTAGTTAATATTTAACACTCTTCAAAATAAATTTTTACAATGGTTATGTTTATGTATTTTTGTTGTACACTAAGGGAGAGCTGAGCCAATTGTTAAATCAATGACATGACTGTGTTTTCTTCTCCAGTACAAGTTCATCAGGTTTGAAAATGCTGCTAAAGACATGCAGAACTACAGGCACGACTACCCAGTGAGTTTAACACACATACAGCCACAGACGGCATCGTTGTACTTCTACAATTGGCTCCAAATTATTTTTTCCAACTTATTTTTCCCCACAGAACCTTCACCGGACACGACACTTTGGGCAAGAAAATGTACGTACTCACAATCACCTGTTTCAAGTGACTTTTTTTTATTTGTGAAAAGCATTCCAAAATAAAACTTGTCTTTTCTGAGTAGGATGAAAAGCCCAATCTGAGCTTCTACCACGGGGATACACCATCTTTACCAGACGGTAGGCCTCCACGAACACCTAATATGGCTTTGAGATCTTTTAGTCGACTTCATGTTTGCCAGGTTTTATTGAAGTGATTTCTTAATTGTTGAGTTGTGTCAGTAGTGAAACTAAGCCAAAAGTGTGTTTAGTCAAAGATAATTCACGGTTTAACAAGGAGGCCAGTTACTTTCTCACACTGGTCTGGATATTTTCCCATAATAAATTAAATATTTTCGCGTCTTTTTTAAAACAAAACTTATATAAAAACTGATTTCTGTTTGATAACCTTAGTGTTTGTTATCAGGGGTCTACATTCATCAGTTCCACAATGAATGGAAAGGAAAGTATGCCAAACTGGAACATACACACAGCTATATTCAGTGGTAAGGTACAACACGATGTAAAGATTTGAAGGAAAGCTTAAATTCCTCGTTGTGATTAAATTTGTCTTTGAAAGGCTGTTTCCTCTGCAGGAACCCGGGGTAAACTATGAAGCAACAACCCTGACGAAGCAGGAAATTCAGGTAAAGCTCTATAAAATATACTATTTGAACAAAAGTGTCACACAAGTTTTTACATAATCTTTGCTTTTCCTTCAGGATTTTCTTGATAGTACAACTGCAAGGAAGAATCTACTTAAGTCTTACGAGCTCATGTTGGATTTTTATGGCATCAAGTTAGAAAACGAGGAAACAGGAAAGGTCGCGAGAGCAGACCACTGGAGTGACAGGTTCCAGAATCTGAACAAGTGAGTAATTGACGCATTTACCAAAAACAAAAATATGTGTATTTTAGCTACAATTTCATCCAAATGTTAATCCTTTGACCTTTTTTTTTAGTCACACACACAACAACTTGCGCATCACCCGCATCCTGAAGTGCCTGGGAACTCTTGGATACCGTCACTACCAAGTCCCTCTGGTTCGGTTCTTCCTGGAAGAGACTCTGGTCAACGGTGAACTTCCGAGGGTCAAAGACAGCGCCCTGAGCTACTTCTTGTTTGCTGTTCTCGATAAGCAAGAGCGCAGGAAGCTTCTCAAGTTTGCCTATGATCACTACAACGATAGTGAGCCGTTTGTGTGGTGCCCGAAGAAAATCCAGGACGCATGGTCAAAAGCTTGGCAGGAACAGGACCAATTTAGTTTAGAAGGAAACGACTGGGACAACATGTCAATGCACAACTGATGATGTAGCAATAAATATGCAATAAGAATAAAAATTTAATGCACAACCTGTTGAACATTTGTTCAGAAGCTTTATATCTGTAAAGTATTGGAGATTAGAGTCTATTAATCTCCACTTTAAAGTGAAGATTGAGATGAAAGCAGTTGTTTGTTGAGGTATAACACCTATTAGTCATGTTTGCAGTTTTTCCAGTTGTTTACTTATTCTTCCTGTTCTTATGCACTGAATGTGTGTTTTCCACTAAGACAAATAAAGTACATTACAGTACCTCAGAAAGAAGGTGAACATAAACTGGATTATTTTTTCATATCTATCGTTTAGTTTGATTTTCAGAATTGAAATGTCTACACTTAAATTGTTCTGAGTTCTTGAATTGTAATTCATGCCTTTTCTTCATTAAAAGAATAAAACCTCACTCCATAACCCGAGTCATTTGAATTGAAATCCAGGACTGTAGTGAAAACATGTTAAGTGTTTCTGCATGTTTTACTGATGATGTATGCTTAGCTTTAGTTAGGGACTCCATGAATCGTTCCTTCATGGAACAGTGGCAAGAAATGAGCTTTAAAAAAAAAAAGCAAACCTACAAGATGTATTTAAAGTTGGTAGAGGACACAGCAAGTAGGATGTTTCTTCTATCATATTTGAGATAAGATAAAGCTGGGCTCACAAATAAATGTCTGGGTCTTTAGATCCTCTTGAGAACATAACCCACATATACCGAAAATACAAATGAGAATTGTATTCATTCTATTGTGTAAACGACAAAAACATAGGACTTCAATAAATAACAGTATGGCCGTTACTTTATTGTACCACTTTTTAACTTTTTCAGTAAAAATGTTTGTACACTCGAGGAGTCGAGGTCTTTCTAGCTCCCAGCAGTTCACGTAAACTCAAAAGTTCAAATTCCAACATTTTTGTTGCGTCACTTGAAAATGGCAGCTTTAAACAAGTTAAGAATGAATTTTGACACCTGAATCTATATAAATGCTAAATATATATGTTTAGTATATAAATTCTAAACTGCACTTTGCACACAGCCATGTGACGCTGTGCGCCATTCTTCTTTAAATAAGGAGAGAGAAAAATGAGACTAACAAATAAACCTTAGGAGATATTTTTAATTGGTTGAGCTGAGAAACTGTGGACATTTTCCTCAACACTATGGGATGTACACTGTTGATAAAAAGCTTTTAGTTCAAAGTAGCTGGACACGTTTCCACAGCGCTGCCTTAAGCTTCACATTATCCACCTCACATATATGGCTTTTATTTGCTGCACTTAGAAAAGTCTGGATAAAAACATCAGTATATACAGAAATATATATGTGCATATTTACATTTTGTAAATGGTGTGTTAATCAGTTACATTATTTTGATTTCTTCAGAAAAAACAAGAAACAAAAAAAAACCAACACATTGCAACCAGAGAAAAGTACATTTGTCAGGACTGGAAGCCTACACAATGTGTTGTACCCAAGTAACTCAAGGGAATAAAAAACACAAACGTAGAAATCTTAAGGAGACAAAGGGTACAAACACTGTCTGTTGTTTAGAGCTTTTCCAGAGAACCGTTTGAAAATGGAAATTCAACAAAATACTGCTCATACACATTTACAGTGATGTTTGGATGAGGACTTAGGAGCAAGAAAGATGTAATGTCTATAAAACAGTCTAGGAAGAGTGCTTGTCATTGTCTGTACTCTTAGTTTTCTCCTTGGATGAATCATGTTTACTCTCTCTCTTGTCCTCTTTCTTCTCTTTGCTCCTCTTGTCTTGATCTCTGTCACGATCTCGATCTCTTTCTCTTTCGCGATCCCGGTCCCGCTCTCTGTCTCGATCCTTTTCTCGTTCCCTGTCTCTTCCCCGGTCTTTTCCGCGGTCGCGGTCTCTGCTTCTTGATCGATCTCGTCTTCGGTCTCGTTCCCGCTCCCTGTCCCTGTCTCGGTTTCTTGCTCTGTCGCGGTCATGGTCTCTCCGGTCGGATTCCCGAGGCCTGTCTCTATCCTTATCCCTGTCCCTCTCCTTTTCTTTCTCCCTGTCTCTCTCCCTCCTTTTCTCAGAGTCTTGATCCCTGTGTCTCTCTCCCTCTGAATCCCTGGTCTTCTCACCGTCCCTACCCCTGCTGCGCTCTCCTTCTCTTCCACGCTCTGGTTCCCGCTCCCTCTCCCGTCCTCGGTCCCACTCTTGTTCCCGACTCCAGCGCTTGCCCATTCCCCTCTCCCAGGGGGGCCTGCCACCATGAGGACTTTCCTTCTCTCTCTCCCTCCTGTGGTCTTCAGAGAGCTCTCTCTGCCTCTCCTCTAAGGACTGTGAGGAGCCAGAACTGAGTTCTCTGTGTGGCATGTCAAAGCGACTCAAACGCTCTCCACGTTCTAAACGTTCCCCACGCTCTCCGGTGCGAGGCTCTACATCGTCGTGGGTGCCACTACTCCTCCTTCTCATTTCCGGAGAAAGTCGTCGCCAGTGGTCCTCCCTCTGTAGGTCTGGACTTTGGCCTCCGTGGCGATTGGGAGGGCCGTGTAGTCCGTCTACAGATGGTGGCAGCAGCGGCATGCCGTGGCGAACAGGTCTGGGTTCGTCTGAATGCCAATCGAAACGGTAGCGTTCTGAAATCTGAGAAAGATGCGGCCTGTTTTCCTGAGCCGGGAGTCCGCGGGGTTCATCGAAAGACCGTCTCTCTAGCGGTGAAGATGGCGGTGGCCTTGAACCCCCATACTGGTTATGTGGTTGGAAGAGCTGTCCGCTCAACTCCGTGCTAGGAGGCAGTAATCTCCTGTCCTCATACTGGTCGGGTGGAGGTCCACGATAAGCGGAAGGTGCTGGAGGACCAAGATTCTCTTTAAAATATTGGGGAGGATTTGGATTCTGGTCCATACTGGGATTGAAGGAGTTACTTGGACTGTCCTTGTTGTAATGCTGATTTGGTGGGGGAGCCCTGGGGCCTGGGAAGAGAGCAGGAGGAGGGTGCCTGGCATCAAAGTGAGCAGATGGTGGGGGTCCTGTGAAAGATGGAGGAGGACCTCTGTTAGCAGGGAAATTAAAAGGAGGTAGAGGACTAGAGAATCTAGGTGGCGGTAAGTTGTTCTGTCCTTCAAAGTTTGGAGGTGGGTGAATGTTTGGAGGTGGGCCTTGTAGTCCAATGTGTTGAGGGGTCATGGAGGGGTCAAATATTTGTGGAGGGGGTGCTCTCTGAGGAACTGGAGGGAATTGAAGAGGGGGTCCCCTAGGCGGCAGGATGTTTTGTATTGGTGGTCCAGGAGGTGGCTGCTGCTGTTGGTGCTGGTTGTTCGGCCACTGGTTCTGGTTTTGATAGGGAGGGTAGGATGTCGGAGTTGGACCATACTGCTGACTGCCATCCCCTTGACGTGGGGGAGGACCATGAACAGAGGGAGGAACGTGGATAGCTAGGGGAGGCCCCTGCATCGAAGGAGGACCGGACATTAGAGGAGGACCTTGCATGGGTTGCAGCATAGACTGTGGCGGAGGCCTCATTATCAGGTTCTGACCTTGCATGGGGTGGGGAGGGACAAAGCTGGACTGTGGTGGAACATCGATTGGCGGTCGGTACTCGTTATCGAAGGAGGCCATGTGGTGCGACATGTGATGCGAGTGAGCATCGGCCACAGTGCTTTGAGTGAGAACCGGGATGGCGGACGTTACCGTGGAGATGTCTGCAGACTCTCTGCGATACCGCGAAGATGGGGCATCTTGGCTGTTTTCCTCGTACTTTAAATCATCGCCAGCCTTTAAGATACTGGCAGCATTTGGCCAAATGCTGTATTTGTCCACTTCAGTTTCCTCTTTGTCATCTTCGTCTCTTTTCCTTTTTCTATCGGTCATGTAGCTGACCTCCATATTATGTTCCACCTTCTCTCCCAGCAAAGGAATTGAAACCTCTTCATTGTCTGAGTCCATGAAAGGCAGAGTCGCCTCACTTTTTTCCTCCTCCTGGGCCAGCGAAGTCTCTGGACCTTGTGGGGCATCAGCATGTTCTTCTACTTTAGGTGGAGATTGCTCTTGTGCCAGAGGTGCAGAGGCAGGAGAAGGTTCGGTCAAAGGAGGAGGAGACGACTCCTCTTTTTGTTCCGGTTCAGACTGTTTCTGTTCACCCACAGACTGGCGAGGATCCCTGCTCTGTCTTGGATCTCTTCTCTGGTTGATAAGCGGAGCAACCGTTGACGACTTGACTAGTTCTTCAACTTTCTTGCCAAGTTGGAGTATGTGACTACTGGCAACTGTGTTTGGAAGTAACAAAGCTGCGGCGGCTGTCTCTGTGGACAACGTCTGCTGTTCTGCCTGTTTCTGTAGTGCTTGATCTCCAATTCTTCGAAGATTTTCCAGGATCATCTTTGCATCGGGGACATTTTCAGCTATGGGCTTAGTTTGTGCCGGTATCACAGTTTTCACATCATCAAAAATCGAATCATCTTCAGGATCGTACTCCACATCGTCAGTTTCGGCTGCTTCCACCTCAGTCGGCTTAGAGATCTCAGGTTTGATTAGTTCGTCAGCAGCCTTTTTGGGCACATTAAAGACCAGACTGGGGTCATACTCTTCTTCTGGATCATATGGTCTGTCGTCTTCATCTTCTTCTTCCGGTGTCTCTCTTGGATTTTGGGTAAACTGTTGGACAATAGGGTCTAACATGGTAGCGGTGGCAGGAAGTTCCCTAGTTTGATCAGATGGAGAGTTAGAAGCGTCTGAGTCCAACTTTTTGTTCCTGAAGATCGTGTTGAGAATGGTTTGAAGAGGGGTGGCGGCTGATGCAGAGGCGGCAGCAGAGCTTCCGGATGTGGAATCCTTGCCAAGGGTACCGGATGTGACTGGAGCATTGACAGCCGATAGCAAGGAAAGGACCGAGGCGGCAGCGTTTGCGGTGCTGCTGTTGGCAGTCTCAGAAGAGTTGGATGGAGGTGAACCTGGAGGAGTTGTGCTGAAGGGGATTTCAAGGCTCTGCCGTGCACTTCTCTCTGCCTTGACTGCGGGAGCGGGTTTTGGGAGTCCGATTTCATCTGCGTCTTTGGTTTGAATTTTGGACCGTTTGTCCTCTGTTTCAAGCGGCGCGCCGACTCGCTTTCGGTCCTTCTGGCAGATCAGCAATCCCAGGAGAAGGTTGGGGCGAGCTGGTTCAAGTCCTGAGATACAAACACACAGGAACCAGAGAAAGAACTTCAAAATCCATAAAAATTAAACATTTAAGAACAAACAACAACAATACTGAGGTATAAAACAAAAAATACTGGAATGAGAGCTAAAGACTGCTTTAGACTTCAAAAAGGTATCAAAGAGAACTTCTTGCTATAATGAAGACATAAATTCTTGTATTAAAACAATTGGCCAGAGATCAGAAGAGTCAATTTCCTGTAGCCAGCTTAAACGCTAAAGATTTGCCTTTAACAGTCTTCATTAAATAAATCCAAATTAAGGTCTTTCACCAATTTCAGTCTAAAAACACATCAACCAACAGTAGGTAGTTTCATGCATTCTTATGTTCAATAAAAATCTGATACCTTGAAAACATAAGCTTAAATGTATAATTAGGATTCATTTGGTTTTTTTCCCTGGAAAGAATTTAACAAAACATTCCAGTGAATGAATGGTTAAAAAAATGTGTTTCCTTAATTTTCTTTTGGATTCAAATCTTCCAATTCAATCGTCAGATCAGACCTTAGAGAAACTTAACTGGTTTCTGCCAATGATGCATCACTACCATTAACATGCTGACATTTGTTAGAAGCTTAGACAAACAAATATGGGTCTTGCAGGTCTTTTAATAGATGCAACACATAAATAGAATACAGTACTAAAAAGATTATATAACATATATACATAGACTGGAACATATTTTCCTTTTAAACTGATTGGATTCATTTAAAATATGTTCCCAGACCCCCATTTTTTCATGATTTGGTGTAAAACCTGACCTCTACACAGACTTTTTGGATCACCTTTATTCAACCACCGGGTTCAAAAACTTAAAGTGCTGGTCTTTTATAAGCAGAAATGTGTTTGATTCCAACTTGATTCCTTGGTAGCGATGAAGCACTTCACTGTATGGTTGGCATCTTAAAAGAAGGCTTGACTGAAGACTGACTTGAAACCGATTTATTAATCATATATGTATTTAACACATATACTGAGCCAAGTCTTGAGAAACAACAGATTGAGACTGGATGATGTGGCACCAATCTGCAAAGCAAACTTTATTGAAAACGTGCCATACAATTTCAAATACACAGGAAAGAATACAGGAGATAGTACAAACATGTTGGGAAACACAAAAAGAAACATGAGCACCCCCTACAGTTAGAAAAAAAGCTCTCATTCCAGTCTGAACAAAGAAAATATACTTACCGTATGTTAGAAAGAAAAAAAATCACAGTTTGACAGGAAATTAACAAATACCACACAACACTTAATTAGCAACAGCAGTATTTCTATAATCCCTTCTAAATTCTTACCTGGCCCGTCAAACGGTAATAGCTTAGAGGGTAAAGGGTCTTTTGAGCCAAGTGGGATGAGATAGAGGTCTTTGATGCGCCGGTTGTTGTTAGCTACCACGCCAAATTTCTTTCTGCTGCTGAAGTAAGAGAAGAGAGACACATATGCTACCTCTTCTTCCTCTGTGGCTGGCTGGAAACGGATCAGACACAGCTCCTGAAAAACACAAAGAGGGGGGGATTGAATTTGATACCAGAAGTTTGAAAAGGAAAAAACGCAGCTCTTCTACCGGTTAATCTCTCTCTAAACCAACCTTGGAGAGCGACGTTTTCAGCTTCCCGACATAATCCCATACGGTGTTGGGAGTTATCCTGCCTCCGATGTGGATGGTGTCAGGTAAATCCTGCACCACATTGACAAAGAGAAACAGGTTGAATGTTTATATGAAGTGGAGTAAACAGAAAATCTACTTGATATATACAAGAAAATAATGTATAACCCAAATTGTGTTTGGTGAAAGTACCTCTTTTAGGTGTTCAAAAGAGCCTGACACCAGATAAGCTTTGGTCACAAACTTAGCGACTGACTGCATGTTGACAAATCCTTTCCATATCGTCTCCTGACCGTACAAGAAGATCGCTGTTTCCCCCTCAGGAGGAGGTTCAGCTGAGCTGTAACAAATCAACAACACCCTCCTTTTAGAGAAGTTGATGCAACACTTTAAAAAGTAGGTCTCAATTCAATATTTTGAGTTTTTCTTGGTAGTACTGCAGCAGAAAGACTGAACACCTTTTTTTCGTAGACTTGGACGTAGCCACCACCGGAGGCGGCGCTGGTGGCAGCGGAAGTGGCAGTGGTAATTTAACTCCAGAGTCCACCGGAGCAGCAACAGAAGCTGTGATGGCAGCCAGGATGGGCTCTGCCGGGTTACTGGTGGGCTTTTCGACGGCTGGTGGCACAACGCTCGCGGCAGAGCCGTGGCGGGCCATGCGAGGGTCTCTGCGAGAGATGCTGACGGTAGAGACAGCGGGGGCGACGAGCGGAAGGGTTGGAGCGGGAGGCACCATCGTGCTCGGATCCTCCTGGTAGAGCTGCGGCAGAGTTTCTGGAACAACTGGCCCCGCGTTGGAGTGGTAGGGTGAGGCGACCGGCAGATGAGACGTTAAGGGGTCTAGGGGAGGGTAGGCCGCAGCATTGACAGAAGGTGAATCCCCGGACCTGGATGACCTTGATTCGTGTCTGGGTGGTTTGACGTCAGGCTTACTGGAGACTCTGGCCTTTTTGGAAGCAAGTTCATCTTCTGTCTTTTGTCCTGGAAGACACATTTTTGAAGCATGAATATGGAAATAAAAACATTGGAGTAAACGTAGTAGCATCATACTACCTTGAACCTGTATTACCTGTGCATATTTTACAGTTGAGGTCAAACAGATGAGTCTTATGTTCAGAAGTGGTGTCTTTAAGCATGCTGCTGAAAACATCCACCATGTTGCTGCCAGTGTTGCCGTCAGCAGAGGGCTGGGCGGACGCTGAGGGAGTTGAGCAAGCCTCGTCTTGGTCCTGAGGAAACGCAAGAGGAATCCCATCAAACGTTAAATGTAAAAATAAAACAAAACACAATTCTCCCATCTTATGACACTATTTTTTCTGCAAGTCATCAAAGATAGAAATGGCAGAGAGCGGCCAACTAAATCAAAAATCTTTCTATTGGCTAATATTTATTGGCTACTTTTCAGATTTCCTCATGCAAAAGCTTCATGCAGGCTGAAGGAAGATGCAGAAGAGAAGCTTGCCACCACTTACTGCCGCAGAACCCAAGCGAGAAGACGGCGCAGAAGCGGAAATACATACATCTGCATCGGATGGGGGAGCATCGTCCATGTCTACGCTGTGGGAGCCCGTGTCGTGCCTGCTTCCATGTCTGGAATGCCCCGAACGGCTCCGAGAGTGACCCTGAGGACGGGAATTCAAAGATGTGCCTCACTGCTAATTAATCCAGTCACCAAATCAAAAATAATTTAATAATTGGGCCTTTTTTTTAAAAAAACAAACAAAACAAAAACACAGTACAACAGAAAAGCGAGAGTGGATTTTGTTCTTTTTAACAAAAAAATTTAAAAAAATTCCCAGTATTTCCCTGTTTCCAAGCTCCACCCATCTCTTCCTGTTAACTCCCCTTCTGAGCTGGTGAATCCCCACAGCATGATGTAGCCACCATCATGTTTCACCAATGAAATGGTGTGTTTGGCCTGACAGGCAACATTAATTGGCCTCTAAAAGAAATATGTTGTACTTGATTTTATTTATGAATGTCTGAGTAATGGGGGCAGAAAACAAAAGTGCAAAATACTCAGTTTTTTAAAGAAAAAAAAAAAAAATTAATTTCCTTCCACTTTGCAATTCTATTTGTCAAACTGTGAAAAGTCACATGTTAAAGAAAACCTAATGATTTGTAAAAGTAGTAGGAATGTTTACCTCTGAGCTTTCAGGCTTTCTCCACTCGGATATTTCTTTGGAGAGCAGCTCTTCAGCACTTAGTCTCACCAGTCTGAAGGGAGTAACTTGTCCACCAATCACCCTGTAGAATAAACCCTGCAACACACAAATCGTCCATCAAACATCCCCAATACCTTGCTGGCTTGAAAAACCTTTAAAACTTTCCTGCACGTGTACCATGTGTTCCTGACCGACTCACTTTGTTTTTAGGGTCCTTCAGGTTGAACATCAGCGTCCTGTATTTGTTCTTGTATTTGCTGTCAGTACTCAGGCAGAGGTTAAACATCTCCTTCTCGATGCCGTATGCAAGTTTCCCTACTTCGCTTTCTGTCATTTTCAGATCATCGCTGTCGCTCACCCTGACGGAGGACAACACATTTTCAATGGTCACCAAGAAAAACAAAAAACTAAACAAAAACAAAAAGATGTCCCACATGGAGATGAGAGGAACCCACCTTTTGAAGAGAATGTCGGTGAGCGAGCGCCGGATGTTCTGCCTCATCTGGTTGTTGGCTGGTGGTCTCGCAGGGGACGAGTGGGAGGACGAGCCAGGTGGGTGGGAATGCCTGGAAGACGAGGAGCGGCTGGATGAAGTCGAGGATACTGGAGAGGACGGGACTCGAGAGGAAGAAGAGGAAGAGGAGTCTGGCTGACTCTGGGAAGGGGAGTCTTTCTGCTGAGGTTGCTTCTTGGGAATGGTGAAGTTAGACTTGGTGACTCTGAGGGCCCCTGTGACGTGAATTGGACCAGCGGGGAATGGAGATGGGTTGTGGGCCGGGGCCTGGCCGGGTTTCCTGGACTTCTCGGTGGTTTTAGTCAGGGTGGTCGCCCGTTTCTTGGAGACTTTGGAGCTGCTAGCTTGCGGAGAAGACTTCTTGCTCTTCGATGAGACCGCAGTGGATTTTTGTGGCGGGGACTTCTTCTTTCCTTTGCGTAGATTTGAGGATATTCTGGTGGATTTCTCAGGTGACGGGCTCCGTTCCTTCTCGATCTTCTCTTCTTTGGGAGGAGCTGTAAACCAAGAACAAAACCCAATGTTTGTAAAGAAAAAAAAAAAGTTGGCAAAATTTGTTCCTCTGAATATCAGCAGTTGAGAAGCAGGAACCATAAATCAGTCACATCAGAAAGAATATGATATACTGAAAGATATTTAAAAACATAAAAATCTTGGGAAAAGAAGACAAAAAACAAACATTTTATTTGTGGCTGTAAAAGCTGGTATTCTGATGTTAATCAAAACCTATTTTAAAATGGGAGAAAAGAAATATGAGTTAAAAAAAATTATCCAAAGTCCCCAAACCCAAATACAATAAAAAAAGATCAGAGGGATCTAGCATTACTGCCTGTTCAAGTTCAAACTGTTGGTCTATTAGCAGCAGCATCGAAGCAGCTAACGTCCCAATCTATTTCCTCTTTCTTGAATATTTTTTAGAACAGCAACTTTAACCAGTGTTCAACCCACATCTACTGCTAGGACAGATATTTATTAAAATTTAAACTTAAGTAGTAATTTGAGAATAGTTAATGTTTTAATTTCATCAATAGGTGAGCAACATACTTGAAACAAGTATCTAAAGCACAAAACTCAATCTCTTAAGGTGAATTTGGGTGAAGTCCTCATGGATTGTGCAGGAGCAAACAAAAATCCACAGGTGGTCAATTTTTCAAAATTCCCAAAATGACATTTCTCTTTCAGGGTTACTGTAGTTTTCATTTAAATTGTAGTCAAAAGCTGCACACTTGAGAGTAATGTCCATCCAGTACCTCTAGAAAACCACAGTATTTTATGCAAAGCCGCCAATGTAGCAGTGTTTTCTAGAGATTTTGTAACATTATATAAAATGGCAACGAAACTAATCAAATTTTCTACACTTTGGTCTAGTTAACCAAAAACAGCTGAACATAACTGTTTTCCTTATCTGACAGCATATGCTTATATAACCTTCACTCCTTCCAGTTGATCACAAGTGGGAGCTAATCTCATGCTGTTGTCCTTCATATGCATCAAATCCATTCCAGGAAGAGACAGGAAATCTTCAGTCTTCCATCTCCTTCTGAAGCTGGCAGATCTTCACCGCTCGTCTTCAGGGTCTCATCTTCACAGACGTGGTTCTTCACCCCCCCCAGCTGCGTTCGCTGCTCCCGACTGCTTCCGTAAAAAGGATGTGGATGTCAACTTTTTACATCCACCTCTCTGGTTTCAGCTGAACTTGGTCAAGACATCCGACAGCAAGCCAACAACGCCCGAAATTAATGGAGGCATCCAAAAATCTGTTTATCACCTTTTATTTTAAAGCCAGTCACTTAGGAAAAATAAGTGGTGCACCACATTCAGTATGAATGAAACATCTCATCACCCCCAAACATAAAGGGCAGGTAAGTAAAATGTTTTAGCTGCTAACAGCAACAGCTCAACATGAGCCGTTCCCACCTACCTGCAGCAGGAAGGACCTTTGAGGCAGACAGCAGTGGGATGTGATGAGGCTTGTAGAGGGAAATCAGGGAGGTCATTGGAGAAGTTAAAAAAAAAAAAAAGTCCTAACGGTAGCACCTAATAAATCCACTTCATTCAGTCGACCTCAAACCGATTCTCTAAAAAGTGATCCCTCTGCTTTTGGTGTCTCCCAACTGTTGGGGAATTATCCCAAAGGCATCGAAATGTCTAGTTCATTATGTTCTGATCCAGAAACGAAGCTTTTTCCTTCAAAACCATTAACCTATTTCAGTCCAGTACATTCCTAACTTGGTTAACGCCCACTTTTATTAATATATAAATATATATATATACATAGAGAGATCCAAGTGTTTAATTTAAAGCTGCCAATCCCTTACATCAGTTTAATCGCCACCAGTGTCGTATGAGGAGAGCCTTTTAATATAAAACTCCTTCATTATTACTCCTCACACTTACCTGCTGCAACACTGCAAACCATTCATTATATAATCTCTGTGTTATTTAGATCATACTTCTCCTGCACAGATCAGTTCATGTTCTCCCCCCAGAAACACGGGACGCTTTCCGAATGAGGTTAGCGCCACAGGAACCACACACACGGCAGGAAAACAACTAATGCAGTTTAAAAACAGCAGCACTAGACCTTCAAGGAGATACATACACTTTTTGTTTAACACTGTTGGTGATATGGGTGTAGTCTTTTCTGGTGTTACTGCAATGTAATTATGGTCACTGGACCAGGAGGCAGTGGACGGCGGAGGCCGCTGCTCCTCGGCGTATTCGTCTTCGTCGTCCTCGTCGGGGCTGAAGTCTTCGTCGCTGTCCGACGCCCTCTGGGTCTTCTTCTGTGCCGTCCCGCCGGCTCCGCCCTTCTGGACAGGAGAGGAGAGAAACAGATCCACGAGTCAGAGAAAAATTCTCCAGCACATGAATTCAGACTGGTTGCAAATTCTACCAACTCTGCTGGTGAGAAATACAGCTATTAGGGTCACAGACAAAATGCAGTTCATCGCCGACAGCAACGCATTAAGAGTTTTAACTCAACGTTGGAGCTCTTTAGTAAGCCTACACCGTCACAGAAACCACACACTCTGATTGAGGAAAGAGTTCACACCAGAGATGAGAGGCAGGTGAGAAAACTAGAGGGATTTCCTGAAGCTAACAATTATTAGCTACACAAGGCCTGTAACACATTCCTCCCCAGTTTAGGTCACCTGGTTTGGAATCAGTCAGAACACTTTCAAAATGTTTCCAAACAAATCCTGCTGAATGATCATTATTTGATCCAGGTGTGTTCATGCAGAGATGCCTCTAAAAGGTTCTGGACAGTCGTCTTCCAAGACTGGACTTTAACAACCCGTGTTAAAGCAAAATGGCTCCCATGTCGCTCTCGTTCTCATTAAACATTAACATTTGTTACTTCACACTGCGTTAATCCTATTCAGCATCTGTCTGAGGAAAACAAGTTATTTTTACTTGCAAACACCGTTTCAGATCAGGAGGAATAAGATGAGACCAGATCACAATTATTCATTATTGACCTTGTGACGACATACCAAACGCATTAATATGGCATCATCTAGGAGGGACACTTTATTCACCGACGTTCCAGCTGAGCCGACGGACATCAGTTCTGTTTTCCTCTGTTTCATTTAGCCACATAAACCAACTTTCATGTACATACAGTCTAATATAGTGTTGAATTTTAAAGAAAGTGTATTTTTAAGTTTGCGGTGTGGTCAGACTCAGAATTTAACATATTTAAGTAGCTAATCACACTGCTTAGGTTACAATCCTGCAAAATGCAGATGCATCTGATCCAACACACCTAAATCAGAAGTCATTCCGCTCTGCATAGGCCTGGGAACGAGCCATTAGATTTCCATCAGATTCAGGTGTGTTGGACTACAGACGCATCTAAAAGTTGCAGGACAGAAGCTCTAAGGGACTGGACGATATAAACTTTTGCTGTTGCTTATTATAATTTAACAGCTAGATTTTTACACAATGACACATGCTGAATGATTATCACCGGTATGCATTTGTAAATGATAAAAAAGTCATTTCTTAGAAAGCTGTTTCACAGTAGAATTCAGAAACTTAGCAGGCAACATGAAAAATATTGGTTTGCAAGAAAACGGGTCATACACAATATCTACTTTGACGTCTTGTACTAAAAGTTCTCACAAACACCAATTTAGGTCAAAGATACAAGTTTAAGGGAACAAGAACATAGAAGAATGGAGGCCTGTCAGCTTCACAAGCTGTGGAGAAACTTAGTTTGTAATTTATGAGTTAAAAAGCTGAATCAGTTCTGGAGCGGCTCTAAGAACGGGTCCATCACCTGGTCAAAGATGTAAAAAAAAATGTGTTCAACGTAAAAAAAAATAATCAAATATCGCATAATATTTCTGAAATATTATGCGATATTTGATTTTTTTTTTTTGACAAATACAATTGTCCTGTAAAGACAGAATACCGTTGATATTTAACATCCTAAGAGATTTAACAGGAAACAGAGAACAGAAACTTCAACATCCCATTCTGTTGGAGATTAAAAATCATTTAAAAAGTTGGATAGATGAGATATAAAGTAGTATTCATTTTGATGTTCATAAACATTTAAGATTTTTAAAGTTGCAACATTTTATACCTTCAGAAGATAATGACATAAAAGTTCTAATCTTAGGAAAAATGGTGAGATGATTTTTCTTTGTCTTTGACACAGAGGACATTTGGAGCTGCACAATATTAGAAAAAAAAAAACATCATGCAATTGCAAAAATGTTGCTGAATACAGTTGGATATCAATTGTTCTTTGATCTGAATGCTCCCACCACATTTTGTGAACTTTAACCTCCCAGCCACTACAAATATAGATCCGATGTGGGTCTTGATGGCAAAGTTCAACCTAACAAGCCAAATAAATTACTGGCATGAAGAATTTGCCTGCACAGCACCAAAATCCTACCAAACACGGCATCCCAGCAGTCTTTGGTGATCGCTACACAGCACTCGTATTGTGACGGCCATTTTGACTTGATATGGTGTGCAGCTGCAGAAACAATAGGAGCTGCTTTCCACAGGCTGGAGAGTCATTTGGTGTTCCCCAAAAAAGTGACAGATTGTGATGAAATGCAAGACAACATTTATGTAAACATGTTGGTATTCTGAAATCACAGTTACCATTAACTAAAAAGCTCTGAGACCACACATATTTCAAATTCACAGCAGATCCTTATTCAGTTTAATTAAAGCACGATTAAAAATGCAGAGGGCGAGCACAACAAGCAGTCTGACACCGTGGTGAAAAACATTTCTCCTTCTGAAATCAAACTCTGGTTGGAAGAACACTGTGATAAATATTAAACAAGTCCTAGATTTAAAATAGCCCAACACTGTAAAGCATTCATTGGTGCTCAGCCATAAACCCCCCTCTGATTCTGACATGTAAACATTGTAAGTTTAATATTCCTGCCACAGACCTGCAGTTATCCACAGCATGTAAAAAGAACAAAAAAAAAAAAAAAAAAAACAGTTTCTCTATCCTTACTGGACATAACCAGTGTGTTCAGGGGAAACCGTGTCAGGCAGTCCGGGTTACCTTTGCTGTGGACTTGTTTTTCTGAGGCATGCTCTTGTCCTTCTGCTTGGGCTCTTTGACGTCAGTGATGGACTTCATGGCTGCGGCGGCGTGCTTCAAGATGCAGTCGTTACCACAGTACACGGAGTCCGGCTGGGCGATGCTGTCACAGCCGGGGCCGATGCACTTAGGCAGGGAGGAGTCATCCTCCGCCCTCTGCTTGGCCGCCTCCTCGGCCGGCGTGGTGTTCACCTCGACCGTCGTCTCCACCCTCTGCTCTGGTGCCGGTGGGGCTTTCTGCTCTGCTGCTGACGGGACCTTCGGCTCCACAGCCGATGCTGCCTTTTGGTCTGCTTTGTGCTCGGCTGGCTGATGAATAGCCTGATTTAAATCGGCGTGGAACGAGATTAACAAATAAATAGATCATTTCATATTGCAGGTCTGCCCTGAGCTTTAACTGTGTGCATACGGTGAATAAATGCGTCAAGAAAACAGGACTGAAACGATTACTTGATTTTCAAAATGGTCAACAGATTTAGTAATCGATCGTTAACTGGACTATACAGCCTCAAAGAAGGCCATTTGCTGAAAACGTAACATTCAGAGCCATGCAATTATGACAAAAATCTATCTTTCTGTAAATACGTTTTGCCCAAAACTCCTCTAGTTGTAGTTTCAGCTTCACCGGATCAGATTCACTCATGGAATGCCACTTTTAAACTTTAGGCAATAAAATGATTATCTTATATTTAGAAATGAACTGACTTGTTTTATTTTCATTTATTATTTTTCTAATATTGTATAAAAAAAAGGTTTAATGAAATAAAATATCTGCACATTGTGACCATTTTTATCCAATTAATCGTTAAACTAATTGATTAATCGTCAAAAAATAATAAAAATTAGTTGCAGCCCTACAGGAAAAGAAGCTAAGGATGAAAACAGCTGGGTGATGAGGCGTATATTTCGTAAAGCCTACTCTGACCGTGAATGACGATATGAAAGGTTTCCAGCTACAGTCACCTACCGGCTGGAAGATTTTTATCTTCTTCTTCCCAGATGGATTAGTCGCTTTCTCTATCCTGCCTTTGATGCCCTGATCTTCCGCCCCGCTCGCTGTGGAAAACGGAGCCGCCCCTTGAACAGCTGATGGATTTAGCCCCGTCCCGCCAGCTGAGAGTTTCTCAGCAGATAGGGAGGAAGCTGAGGCAGCAACCTGAGCAGCGACGTCTGCTCTGAGCCTGTTCGCCTCTGCGCTCGTGGGGAGAACGGCCATGGCAGGCCGGACCAACTGGTTCTTCTTTGCGGTGCAGTTGGGGCAGATGTAGTCTTCTCCGTTTCTCTCCATCAGACGCCCGCGGGCCTCGGTGATGCCAACGCAGTCGCCGTGGAACCATTCCTCGCAGCGATCGCAGCAGATCATAAACCTACGGAGCAAAATGCGGAATACAAACCTCACTCTCGCATAGCTACGAACAGAGATGAATGGTTAACCTTATATTTACCAAATTTAATCTAGAGAGAAACCAGAAATATTGGAAATTGGTGGATTGCTGTCATACTCCGATTCAACCATTTTGTTTTGTAAATAGCATATTTTACTGGGATTTTATGTCAGACGTAGATAAAGTAGCAGAAACCTAAATGATTTTAGAAGTTGCCCATCTAGTGTGCAGACTGGACCTGTGTGTAATTTACTGCCAGTAGAAATCCAGATGCTCTGTGAAGGCCTCACTAGAGAACAGTCAGCATCACGAAAACCAAGAACCACACCAGGAAAGCACACACTTATCAAGTGGACAAAAAGCAACAAATACTTGGTTTAACATTTTTGAAACATCTAAATAAATATAAAGCTTAAAGCGGAGTTGGGTTATAAAACAATATCACAAGCTTTGAAAGTTCCCTCTTCGATCAATCATCTGAAAATTTACCAAGACATGGTTTACCTACTAAACATGGCCTTTATGGAAGAGAATCAAGAGGAAAGTCTTTTTTCTGGATGCCATTAAAAAGTGCCATTGCAGTTTATCACAACTCGTATAGGGAAGAGAGCAACAATCTGGTCATTCTGGCAAAAAATGAACACAACTCATAATCAACAACTATGAAACACTTACTAAAAAGGGGGCATGGAAGCTGGTGAATGAATGAAGCTAAAACAAGGCAATAATGAAAACAAATATTTCATATACTACAAAAAATAAAAATAAAAAATAAAAAAAATAAATTGACTTTAGACACGTGGAGGACGGAAGGAGGTCATCCTCCCAGCCTAATGCATTCCTTCCAGTCTGCTCTACCACAACGCTCTGCAGGTTTCTGCATGAAGGCCCGTCCTATGGGTGACTGTTCAATACCACTTAGGAGAAACGCTGCATGGTCATGCTACTTTTCCTATTGTGCTTCTCATACTTGGAATACAATTTCACTTATTGTATATAAAAAATCTTAATATTGTCAATGTCAATATTGATTATATGCAAAATGTTCAGACTTTAAAGTTTGTTTATTCATTTCTTTTTCTGTATCTTTTATTTGTTTTAACATCAACCTGCCAATTGGAACTAGAAATACAAATTAGTCACCTGGTTAGAATCTCATGTATTTACATGTAAATGTTCACTAATACATATTGTTCTAATCCTAAACTTGAATGTTCTGACTCAGCATCCCTACAGCAAACACAATACTCCCATTCCAATGGTGGAACCAAACATACAGCAGAAAGAAAACAGGTCAAATCACAATCAAAGCAAATAAAGAAGTAGCTAGCTTGTTTTTAGGAGATATAATGATGAGTGGACTGTTATTTTTCCAGTGTGAATAATTGTTATCTTGATCAGGATAACATTTTGAAAGATGTGAATTCTTTTCATCCTACTTCAAAATTAAGTGCTACTTTGTGTCGGACAACCACATAAAATCCCAATAAAACACATTAATGTTTCTGATAATTACATAAAAACATGAACAAGTTCAAAGGGAAAGCTCATTTTTCAAGGCGTTGAACGTGTCAATTTCTGATTAGCCAACTGAAAGAGGAAGGAGCCATAATGACAACATACTGAATAAAACAAACCGTTTGTTGTGTTTCTGCCGACAGATACAGTATAGCGCGTTGGGGTCATAGCCTCCATCGTCAGACTCCTCATCTGAAGACGTAGATGAAGACGAAGTAGTAAAGGACTCATCATCATCGTCGTCATCATCCTCCTCCTCCTCTGTCGTCTCGTGTTTGCTCATCTTCCCGGCTGCTTTGGGTTTTGTTTCCTTCTTCACAGGAGCCGTGTTTCTGCTCAGGGCTGCTGGAGCTTTAGCCGGCGTTGGGCTCTTCTTCGCTATCTTCTTCTTATTGACGTAAGTCCGCACTGGTCTGCGAGTCATTACTGCAGGTGTGTCTGCGTCCTCGTCATCAGTCTCCTTTTCTGTTTCACCTTCGGGTTCATTGGTCTCCTCGGTAACCTTGTTCTCGGCACCCTCTGTTGCCTTAGTGCCCGGATCGGGTTTTGCATCTTTCGTCTCCTCGCTGTTATCTTGTGTCTGACCTTCATCTTTACCGTCTTCCTCGTTCTCAGAGCTCCCCTCGTCCTTGACCGCAGCTCTCCCCGAGGATCTCGTCTGCCGGCCTCCTTGGGTTTTCTTCTGCACCTGATTCCTGGTGCTGCTTCTTGTCCTCCTCTCCGGAGACTCTGCTTTGTCCTCCGCCGCCCTGGACTCGGCGTTCCCATCGAAACTGGCTTCGGACGCCGTTTCGGCGTCAGTTGGCGTTTGTGAAGGAGGATCTCCGCTTTCGACACTTGGAGGGGCACTTTTCCTAGAGCCCCGCTTTGTCGTCATGAGGAACTCCTCCAGTTTGTCCGTTCGTTTGGGCTGCCGTCCGCTGCGCCGCACCGGACAGCGGCTCTCAGGACTGTCTGTCGTCGCCTCCACTGGCATTGTGCTCTGCTGCAGTGGACCAACAGGAAGTTTGAATTTTTTTTTTTTTTTTTTACTTCACGTTGTGGCCTTCAGTGCTGCAGCTGGTTGCTTTAGCAACTCTGTAGCCAGACTCTCATAGTCATTTGAAACTGTCGCTTTAGTCCACTTTCAGCTTCTTGAGAGCCTGCAAACAGCAATGAAAGTCAGTCACCTAGGTGCACTATGGCCACAGTGCCACAAAAAACTGTATTGCTTAAAAGAAAAAAAAGAAAAAAATTGCTTGCTGAAAACAATCTAATTTGTATCCTAAACAATAGACGTAAATAAAACCTCAATAGAATGACTATGGGTCACTGAAATACTGATGGCTGTCCATGAGAGGTAGCGCTGGGAAACCGTATTGCCTTTAAACTGTTAAGTTTTTCCATTATACTTCCACACACTGTTAATACTATATGGCTCTGACACTGCTTTTTTATATAACCATCTTAGTTTTAATAAAAGTCTTCTTAATGTCATGCTATCTGTAAGAAGACTGAAGACATTTAAGTTACTATGAAATAAAACAGATTTAGAGATTATTGTAGTGTAGCAACCTGCACTATGTCCCCTAGAGGGCATTGTTTTCAAGTTGAGATAAAGGTAACATCAACATTTTCAAAAAATATAGTTCCCATGTCCTAAAAATAAAAGGAAAAAGTTGAGAGAAAGATAGTCAAAGGATATTCTACTTAAAGATACGAGTACAAATGTTATGTATTTTTATACATGCCTCAAAGGATCATCTTCGTTCCTAATTATTTTGTCCAAAATATGACTTGTTCATTGGTTTACACACTGCATAACACGCAGAAATCATTACATTTTGAATTAAAAAATACAATTTTGTTAAAATTCAATATCAAGTCATATTAAAAGGTATTTTGGAAGGCACGACTATGGTAAGCAAGCAGATTTAAGAAACTCTTTCAAGGCTTGATTTTTTTTTTAAGCGAAATATCACATCCGCCCCCCAAACAGAACGACTGCTTCTTTATTGTGTCACAAATATAAAAGACAATAAAAGAGTGTCTTGTAGTATTTTTTTTAAATGACTGAATTCTAATGTTGAAACTTAATTTTAACCAGCATTCATTTTACTGTTAACTAATTTCAACATTTTATTTACATTTTTCCCCTTCTATAATATAAATGAAAAACAGTAGAAAAGCTGATTAAAAATAAAGACAATGTTATTATCCACTATGATCCATACCTGCACTCAGTAGTGATGATTTGTCAAGCTAAAGGACATCAGATTAATTATCGTCAGTGTCAGGTTGAAGGTTCTATCAGAGAAAAAAGAAAAAACGATTTAGAAACAAAGCAGTTAGTCTCTCTCTCTCTCACACACACACACACACACACACAGGGACTCAGATACAACGATGTGACAAAATTAGAAAAATAAATCAGATCGATCCTTCTCAAATACACCAAAACGGACAGGACTGATATCGATTATCCGATCCATTTAAATTACTCCGACAGTCTCCTAACTACATAAGGGATTATTAAATAGCCATATTTACAAATATGAATGTGGAGAAAAACACCAGAACTCTTAATAGGAAGCCGATTTTAAAACTTACAATATTAAAATAGGTAATAAACGCATACATTTTATCAAAGCATGAGTGTTTGTATTTGTTGCGTTTTAAGCGCAGCAAGGCGTTGAATAAGATGCGGTCACGACTACGAGCCACGTGAACAAGACAAACGGTAGCCAGGAAAGATGGGAGGGGCTCGTCCATAAAAGAAAATAAATCACACACAATATTAACTATATTCTCATGTTAAATCGCCTTCGACGAGTTGAAGTGATATCGGTAGAGATAACGAGCTGTTGACTGGAGCACACGGTAAGCAGGTCGAGCTGTTTCCAAGCGCCACCCAAACCGGAGGGCTGCACACGGCCTTCTGCACGAGCGCGTTACAAATGCCTGATCGAAACGTTATATACGAACAGACGGTATATTCATAAAAAAGTAGACGCTAGTACAGCTTATACTGGGACTGAATAGAACCAGGAACTAATATTAAAGTGTTTAGACCCCGTATGTTCTTTTGCCCCACGTTACATAACGAAAATTGGGGGGGGAAAAAAAAAAAAAAAACACTCCGCCAAAACCTTTTTTGTGGCGTTAGCTAGCGATAATCCGGGCCACGCCGTTTCAAGCACCACCAAAAAGTAAAAACGTAAAAGAAACATGAAAGACCTCCCTCACTGCACCCCATAATACTTACAGACTGCATTGCTGTTATCTCTTTAGTCCTAATTTGTATTGTGGTCTCGCAACGTGGAGGAGAACGCTGCAGAACGTGCAAGCCAACACGCTAAGCTAACCTTTTTAGCGGCTAAGGCGTTTTAATTCCCCAGCATTTAGGTCTCACTCGAATAAACAACGCAAATACACACCAGCCGAAAGTCATCCTTATTAAATTCTATACGCTAAAATTGTCAAATACCAACCTACATTTAATTGACGCAGTTACCTTATCCACAGCTAAAACGGGTTTGGCTAACGTAAGAGGCGTCTTTGTTCAGTCTCAACGCTGCCTTCAAGTAGGATTATTGAAACCAGTAACACTCGAGAATATCATAGAAACGTTAAGTAATTGCCAATATGAGTCTGAAATGTTTTTAATGTACTCACCTACATGTTAGAAATACCGACGCTATGCCCTCATTTCGGTCAATCCTCCATTTTCCAATCCCGTTGGATCTAACTGACTGCGGCAGATGGCTGACAGTTTACACAAAACGCTTTCGGTTACAGCGCCACTCATTGGTCTGGAGGAGAACTGGGCCGATGCAGAATGTTGTGCTTTTTTATTTCAACAAGCTAGCGATTAGCATGATATATTTCTTTTGAACTTAATGTATGAATAAAAATTGTATTTAAATGCAGAATTTAAAAAAAATCCGTTTGATCATCATACAGTAACTGAAAATATCCCAGCATACTCATTGACTGTTTTAGAATAACACATCAAATAAGAGCTGAATAACAAAGATTACAAAACAGTTGCATTTTTTTTTGCCACCAGTCTCATAATCTACATTTATGATCCATTAAGGTCCATTAACATAGGCTATATTTTATAACTGTATAAAGGCTTTGCATTGCGCTATGTGCGTATTTCTGTTTTGTGAGACCAATGCATGCTCTTAGATAATTTACACGAACAGCTTAATGTATGGAGCAGCAAACATGTTTTTGAAAAGTCCATAAATAACGGTAAACTAAGTCTTAATTTTGGAAAGGCATCCAACATAAAACAGCTCAGACACAACATAGTAGTAAAACATACATAATTTTACATTTTCATGTTGGGTTATGACAAGGTCACAGCAACATTTTCAGTACTTTTTTCTGTGTCACAGTCTTTGTCTGAAGAGGCAGACACTGGGGCATCTCTGAGGGTATTAGGGCCGCTGCTTGTCTGCCCTGCACCTTTGTTTGGCACTTCTGCTGTTGGTTCCGCCTCAGGTTCTTGCTGTGGGGCAGTTGCTACAAGAAGAAAACAAGTCAAAAAAATTGTCATAAATGTAAAGAATGTACAGTTATTATGGAAAATGGCTAAATGTTCTTACCAGATGTTTTACATATACTCTTCATGGACATAAATCATATTTACTCTGCACTATTACCAATATATTCATGTCACTATTTTACAGGGTGGAGTGATTAAAAAACATACAGTTTCAGTGAATTTCGAAAACAAGAACCGGATGGGTAAATGTGAATTTATTGTGAATTTTCTCCAATTCACACAGGGTCAAAATTAGATATAAAGAATCTATTATATACATGTTCCCTCACGTTCCTGCATTCAATTGTTGGCTGAAAAAGTGAAATGATTGAAGTTTTTTGGTATTATCGGTCCACTAAGAAAACATAACGTTTCCAATAAATCATAAAGAGCCCAATTCATTAAAGAGACTTGTGGTTATGTTGGGCGTAGGTAAACATCTGATCTGAATTGTACGCTGCAAAAACACAAAATCTTACAAACGTCTTTGCTTTAGTTTCTAGTGTAAATATCTTAGCACACTTGAAATAAGACAAAAATAAATTACAAGTAACTTTGCAGCAATATCTAGACGCTTGTTTTAAGTCAATAATTCACTAACATTGATGACAAAGTACTACAGTACTTACAAGTGAAACAATCTGCAAGTGAAACTCATACTTTTTCATCATTATTAAAGAATCATTGACTTAAAACAAACTCCTATTTCTTGCTGAAAAGTGACTTGCAAGTCAGGTTTGTCTTACTTCCAGTGTAATAAGATATTTCCACTAGAAACCAGACCAAAAATACTTGGTAAGATTTTGTGTTCTGCAGTGTAGCTGTTGTTTTTGTTGTTGTAAACCTTCGTTTTGATTCTGGCTCTGTGTCATTACCTGACTGAGTGCAGGATTTCATGTGTTCTGGCCAGTGGGCTTGCTGACATGGGTAATCGCAGTAGCTGGTGTTCCAGCAGCAGTAGAAGATGGCCTCCTTCCTGCAGTTTGCGCACCACTGTTTCTTCTTGGTCTCATCCACAGCCTGCTGCTTCTCCAGCTCCATCTGCTTCTTCACTTCGGCCATTAGCCTTTCCCTCTCCTGCTCCAGACTCTGTCTCATTTCTGCCATCGTCAGCTCTGCATCGGAGAGCAAAAGAAGAACCAATCAAAAGGAAAAAAGGAACGACATTGTGATAATTAAGGTGATGTACTGAGGCAGCGAGGAGAAAATGAATGAGGACCTCACCGAGATTGTGCTTCATTTCAGACAACTCCTGCTGATGTAGCCATTGTAGTTTTTCTATTTCAATTCTCAGCCGTTTTATCTGCAGGAAATACATCAAGGGGTATTATGTACAATTCTTTATAGGAAAAGTGTTCAACTACCTTAAACTTTTTCAGATTTTTCAGGTTATAACTCTGAAATTTTTATCACTTGAAATGTAGCTAGTCTCTCCACAGCCCGGAATAAACACTTGCCTCTCCTATTGTGTTCCCTGAAGAACCTTTAGAGAGGTCATTGTACATCTCAGTCATTGTACCTTTAATTGCGTCCATTATCTGAAAAAAAAAAGATTATTTCATTAAATGTGTGAAAAACATGCATTTGATGTTCTGGATTAGACTAACTCTTCTGTATTTCAAACTGTCATGAAGGCTACTAATATTGTAATGAACTGAAACAGCTTATTTTATTTCATTTATTTAACATCGGATATCCCCTCTAGAAGGAAGCAAAAACCTATTATTGGTTTTTGCTTCCTAACTGTTGAACCATAGTTAAAGGAACTATGGTTCCTTTAAGCAAGTTAGGATAGGTATATGAGCTATACAAAATGTGTTCATTACATTTTTTGCTCAAAATCATCTAGTGTGATTTTAGTCTGGTCAGTTCTGCCAATTTTAGCTTCCTTTTTAGGGCATCTTGTCACTTTAAATCCAAATAAGCTAATGCTGGCCACGCCCACAAGTAATGAAAAGAACTGCAAACAGATGCGCAATTATACAACTGGACATCTTTGAAAAGCAGAAGTGGGGCCTCCTGCACAAGCAACAAGAATGTAGCAAGTGGTCTCTGAATGGCAAGTCAAAACATTTGTCTTTTCCAGGAGACGTTGAACAGAGCATAAAACGTTAAAACCAGCTGCCCAAACGTGCTGGAGCTCAGCTAGGGTTGATAGGTCAGTGGCTGAGGTAACAAAGCAATGGAGGATTTTAAAATGGCTAGTTTTCCAGATCAACTTATCGCCAGAGAACTGTTGGGTGATTTTTTTAACTGCGTGGGCTGTTGTTAGAAGCTGTTGAGACCCAAATGGAAGAACAAGAATGCTCACTTTGCATAACAGGCCCCCTTTAAACCTTGCAAATTAGGTTAATCAAAAATTAAGTAAAAAAAAAAAAAAGATACTAACTTTATTTGTATATTTTGCAATGTCTGCAGCCACATCTGCCGAGGCAGTGGGAATATACACATCTGTTCCGGCCGGCGATGACGCAGGTATGCCCAAACCTGACGGAGCTACCATGGTAACAGAAGCTGGACTGCTGGGTACCAGAGTACCAGCAGGTGTGGACGTGCTGATGGATGGGTCTTTTTGTTGAACGGCTAAAATTAAGAACACAAGCATCAATATTATGGACAAGCGGAACGAAGCTCACGACGAAAACCGTGCGACTCACTCTTAGCAGCCTGTCTCGTCTGGTAGCGAGAGCTTTGTGAGGACTGCTGCGCTGAGGACGACGACGAAGGGACGGCCGCGGAGCCATTTCCCGCTACTTGTGTCTGGGTCAGAACCTGGGCCTGGCTGTGTCTGGGCGAGGATGCCTGCGTTTGCGGGGCCACGACGAGCTGCTGGGTTTGCTGCTGCCGCTGCACCTTCTGCATGTGCCACTTCTGGGAGGACGTCTGAAACTTTGCAGCGGGACTCCACACCACGGCTCGCTGAACCACCGGCACTGTCTCTCTGGGCAGCAGAGGGCGCTGTTTCTTCAAAGCTGGTGCGGCTGAAACTGATGAGGAAGATGACGGCGTTGTGGCGGCGCTGGAGACGGACGAGTGGCTGACTGTGGCGGGAGAGGAAGTAGTGAATGTGACCATAGTGACAGGAAGGGCCATCAGAGACTGCGTGGAAACGCCGGAGGATGTGGAAGCGCCGGTGGAGTTTGACGACGGGAGCCCCGATGTGGTCAAAGCTTTTCCTACGTACGACAACGAAAAGGAAATTTTAACCCCCCCCCAAAAAAAGATACACCTGCTCCGAAGTTGTGGATAAAATAACGGTCCTGACGATTCTTTTGTTATTAGACACCGAGTTATTCAATGTCCCCTCAGACATATCTGACATGTTTCTACATTGTTCAGTCCTCTTCATGGCTGTTGTTCTCAGTCAAAACATGTCAGGTATGTCTGAAGACCGAGTATCTAACAACAAAATGCTTAAGACTGTATCACATATGGACAAAATGAGTTTCATTGATGTGTTACGGGATAAACTAACGAATAAGGACCATCTCCATGTCCTTTAACTTCACCTCGAACAGAATGGTTGAAGCTTGGACAAAGTTGAGTCTCTCAGCGAGAAAACACATCGGAGTTGGCTTTAGAGCTGATAAAGAAAGCTAACGTTAAGCTACTGGAAAGGCTCTGTGCTAACCTTGATTTATAAACCAGGAAACCAATTACTTTCAGAATTGCCAATTTTTTTTTGAGTTTTAAAATGATTGCCTTATTAAAAGTCCAAAATGGTTAAGACCATCCGACTGGCACTGTATGATTACTTCACAGTAGATCAAAAAGGAGAAGCCCCTTCTCACCTTCAGATTTCCCAACAGTCGACTCTTTGACATTGCCGTCTTTTCTGCTTCTCTTTTTCTCCTTGCCAGGCTGTTCTTCCCCAAGATCGATGACCAGCTCCTTCTCTGAGTCAGAGTCCTCGGTGGGAACTGTCTGTTTTGCCTCCTTTAGTTTCACCTGACACTTTTCCTTGGACACCGGGGCTTCTAGAGCCGTTTCAGTCATATCTGGGTTCTCTTTACCCAAACCGGTGCTCGTTTTCTGTTCAGCTTCGCCATCAGATATGGACACGCTGGAATCATCTGTTGTGTTTGGCACAAGTGGGTCAGCTTTGTCTCTCTCTGTCTGGCTTACAGAAGGTTGCTCTTTCGCTTTACTCCTAGTGGGCTCCTTCTGCGGTTCCCTTTTGGGGGCAGAGTCTTGGCCAGGCTTAGACTTTGACTCTTCATCTGTAGCGTACTCGCTCTCGCTGGAGTCGGATTTGTCAGAGTCTTCAGAGTCGCTGTGCTCCACACCTTTATAAACGTCCACCGAGATTTCATCAATACCTACAAAGCAAAGACAGAGACGACTGTACAGTCCAGGGGAACCACAATATTTAGCTTATTAAGAGTAGTCCATGTGATAAATGTCCAGGTTTCCATACTAACCCAACTGTGCCTTGCAGCTCTCAATTGTCTTGTCCAAGTTTAGCTGGAAGCGGCTCTTGATCTGTCTTTTTGGAGAGGTGAGGGCCGGAGCGGCTCCCTGTTTCTGCTGAACTGTCTCGCTGAGCTCCTTTAGATCCATTTCTGCTTTACTTCGATCTGAAAGGACACAAAACAATCACCGTAACCGCATGAACAAAAACAGAAAGATTTGGATGAAGTATGTATATTTTAGCCGTCATGTTTAAATATCAATTTCATATCTTAACAAAAAAGGCATAAAAGATTCACCTAGATTAAGGTTTAGAATGCTTCCGGTCTGTGGCGCCTTTTCCTGCTTCGGTGTGTCGGGAGTCTGAGAGTGGGGTGGTTTCGGGCTGTCTAGCGAATTTCCTGTAAAAAAACAAAAAATTGAAAGACTGTATGGAAGAATACCTTCTGCATGATAAGCATTCTCTACAATTCAGCTAAAAAAAATAAAAATGCAAAGCTCCACTGGGCACATACATCCAAATGAGCAAAAGAACATCTTCACCTGATAAAAAAATTGAAGTCTTTACACTCAGATGATCTTAAAGAGCTTTTGAAAGATAGAGTGAGAAAATTATCCCAAGTCAAGACGTGGCACTATATACAGGCTAAAAAAGGTTAGACGGAAGAAGCAGCTTTAAAGTTTGCTCACTTGTGCAATCAGATTATGGTAGCTTTTTTTTTTTTTCCTTTGACATGTTTGCCAGTAGGAGGGATTCAGAAAGCAAAAAGACTACAAAAGAAATCTAATACATTTTTTCATTGCAAATTTTTTATTCTTTTTTTTTTATCTAATCTTTCTCATCTCCAGCTAGCACAGCAAGCATGAAATGGATACATTTCTGACAAGAAAAAGACCAAAAGAACCATAAAGCAGCCCTGCTGTGGATCACACTGCTGTAGGACCCTAAAGACCTCATGGCCGACTAAAAATCAGAAAGTATTAGGCAGCATTTATGCTAAACAAGCGTAAAAATGATTTAATAGTGAATAAAAGTGAGAAAAAGCATTCTAAAAGTTTAGTGAAAATTAGTGAAGATGTATTTGTTTTATACAAATCTACATGAGATAGAAATGATTCAAAACCACAAAATGCAGCTGTGTTGGTACCTGTGCAGTCGGTGGACTCTTCTCCTGCACTGGACTGGCTGTTTGCAGATTTTGTCTGCGTCCTGTCTGCCGTTTCCTGCTCCCCATCGGAGATGCCGTGTGCGGACGAGTTGGTGCTCATGGGGGACCGTTGCTCGTCTCCGAGAGGACGCCGCTGTCCCGTTGTGCTCCCTCCCAGCCCTGACAGCACCGCCCTGGTCAGGGTGATTTTGGGCGACGTCGACATATCGATGCTCAGCTTGATCTTCTCCGGTTTCTCGGGTTTTACGGCGGTGGACGAGGGATTTGAGGGGTCGAGAAGTAGCTGGAAGCTATTGTCAGGGGTGTACGGCGTCCTGAAGGGGGCATAGTTGAACACGCCAAACTTCTTTCTCATGTTCTCCACATAGACCTCCATCTCCTGCATGGCACTGTTGAAAATGCTTTTGGTCTTCTTCACAGAAAAGGGAATCTCTTTGGACATGAGGTAGCAGTTGTTCAGAGGAACCCAGGCCCTGCAAGATAAATTCCAGAACTGATCCACTAAGAACAAAGTAAACATAACGCTATAGGTCCATGTAAATCCAAGTGAGACTTTTTCACTTCTGATACGATACTAATACTGCAGCTTTGAGTATTGGTCAATACAGATATTGACCCAATAAGATATCCGCTCCAATCATACATTGTTCTTAGGGATGCACCGATCCACTTTTTTCATTTCCAATACAGATACTGAAGTTCAGTATCGACCAATATCGACCCGACACTGAAAAACAGCTTAATTGACTTAAAAGGTTTCTCTGTTTTTTTTGTGTTTTTTTAACACAGACATAAATGTACTGAATTGCAAATTTATATGATAACTCTGCACCAGTCCAGCTCATTTAAATACACTCAGAAGTTCACAAGCTTGGTCAAACACAGAAGAACAACACAACTTTAATTTTTTCACTTGCGACAATAGGTCAAAAACCTTTTTTCAAATGATTTAAAAAGTGCAATTACATATTCTAAATATAATCCAAAATAAATAATAAAGCATGAAACAACTCGGAGTACAAAGTATAGAACTAGACTTTGCGACCGATACCTAGAATGTCTCGAATTTTTTTTCAACATTGGGACTGATACAGGTATTGCTATCGAATCGGCACAGCTCTAAAACTTTTGTGTATTTTATAATGTTAAGTGTTAGAAAAGCCTTGGTCAAGAGGAGCGTTTATAATGGTTTGCTTCTGTCCGAAATTTTAGATGTGGGTCGATATAATACGATACTCAATTTTCTGGCTCATATCGGACCAATTTTCAATATCGATATTGGATTAGGGCAGCCCGAATGTAAATGAAGCCACAACGGCCGATACCTGTCATGTTGGCCAAAGAAGCGAGCGTCCACCTGTCCGTCTTTGTCCCGTAACGCTTTAGCAGGCCAGAATGGAAATCCTTTCAATTTGGCCCATACGAGAGGGTGCGGGTGGCTCTGCAGACACACAGTAACAGACTGAAACTACAGAGCTGCTGCCTGATCATTTATTTCACAACCGATGAACAACAGGATGGCGTCACTGAACATCAGGCAAGTCAGCTAGCTTACGCATGGCTCACAGAACCAGTTCTCTCTCTTTTGGCAGGCGGACAGGTAACACTCAGGACACACTTCGATCTCATTCATCTGCAAAAAAAACAAGCCAAACAAAAATAAAAGACACAGGAATAAGTTTCATGCTTTGAGCGAAGCGTCGTCTGTACAGAAAGATATGCAACCCAAACTTTATGCTTACCTCGTGTTCACAGATTTTTACTATCACTTTAGCTGTAGCTGTGAGCTTGTGATTGCCTGAAAGAATAACATGGATTATTTCTGAACACTAAGTGTACCGCAGGTTACAGTAGTATTCTAATCTAATCGGAATCCACACTGTAGCTACAACTACCAATAATATCAGAAATGCTAAGTTCATGTGTAGAACTTTGCACACACAGCGGCTGACATTTATTGCAATTTCCTGTGTGTAAAATAGCTCAAGCACAGTCAGATAAGTGAATAATAAACAAAATAAAAAGCTTTTGTGAATACTTTTCAGGTCTGGTCACAGATTATTGGATTTCTGAAGCAAAGCTTTAGACTATTGCTGTTTTTGCTTTTCTTTGAAAAAGGGCTTTCTAATCACAGCCAGACTTGTGTGGTGCCGACAGATTCTCCCGCCTGAGCTGTGGACCTCTACAGCTCCCTCTGGTGTTACCGTGGACGACTGCTTCGCTGATTAATGCTCAATTCAGCAGCAGTGCTCCCTGAGTTGTTCAGTTTATAACCTACTGCTCCACCCTATTTCTTAATCAAGTGACTTGTGAAGACAGAATTTATTTAGAGGCATTAAACTAAAGGAATATTATAAATGCATGTATACTTTTTCAGATTTTTCTCTGCAAAAGAAATTTTTAAAACGTGCCATTTTCCTTCCACTTCCCTATGGCGCTCCACTTTGCATTAGCCTGCTGTATAAACATCCGGTGAAACTCTGTGGTCTTAATAGGACAAATGTGAAGTCGTATGAATACTTTTTTTTCCAAAAAAGTTATGAATACCTTTTTTTTCCCCTAAAAAGGATTCATACCAGTTGTAAGTTCATTACAGTCCTTGCAACCTGTTATAAATATCCAGAAATCGTGTTCATGTTAATAACATCAGTAACATACCTCCATTGTAGATAATGCAATTGTGCAAAATCCATTTAACATCTGCCAGAAAGGCCTCTGTGCAGCCGTACATTTTCTTTTTGATATTCTGTGGCACATAAAAAAAAAGACAAAAGAATTGTCTGAACAGCGATAGTTTGATGATCAATGACACGACTCTAAAGCAAAAAACAGCAAGTCACGGATCTCTTGATAGAGAGGCTGTGGTCAAATTGCAACACATAAACACGTTAGCAACTCAAACATACCTTCTCGAGTGTGCAAAGATCCATCGGGTGAAATATGTACTCTGCGTAATCCGGATGCTGTTCAAGAGACACCGGTTTCTGGAAAGGTTCAGTCTGCAAAATTGAGTGGAGAAGAAAACAAAACAAAAAAAGAAAGAGTGAAGTTAAACAAATACTGAGGATTCACAAGTATTTTCCCCCCTAACATGCTACCCACATACTGGAATAAGCTCTAAAAGCAGCTAAACAAAAAACAAAAAACGAGAGAAAGAAGCAGAGAAGTAACAAATCATGATGGGGTCTTGTTAGTGATGTGATTGATTACCCAATTAAAAGTCTTTCTCTGCGAGGAAGCTGCATGTGGGGAGCGAGATGACAAGCGCGGATGATCCTGAAAGAGAGTGAGAGGGGCAGCTGTATCCTCACCACCAGCTAGCATGTTCACCGCCTTTCATGGCATGACAGGCCCATTAGAAAACACTTCACGTGACTGTTAGTTCTGTTACAGCGAAGTTCATCATGCAGATTCATAGTTACGTGAAAAACCGGGTCGAAAGGTGAACAGTAAAGTTGCAGATCTGGCACTACCGAAAGGTGGCAGACCGTCACTTGGTTGTGTAAGCGAAAGAATGCGTGCCTAAATTCAGGCAAACGTAAAGACAGTCCTTTTTAAGAAGGAATGGCTCCTGTTAGAAAAAATACTTACACCTGGTTGCTTCATCTTCTGCAAAGCAAACTTAAGAAGATAAGAAAGTTGGTCTGTAGTGAGCATCATCATGGCCTTGCTCTGCGTCTCTATACACTCAGCAACAGTTATTTTCTGAAGGGCGACAGAAACAAAAAATCAACATTTCAATCACGGCTTTTTACGAGCTGCAGCACACAGACGCTCTGAAGATTTTGTTATTTGTGCTGTCAATAACCTCTCTTGTTGTAATAGTTTTTTTCAACTGTAAGCCTTTTTGCAATTTGCAACCAAAAATGTGGTGAAACAATAAACTCAACCTCTTGCATATTTCCCTCATTTTGTCAGATTACAACTACTCACCTCAGTGTATTTGTATTTTATGACCATGACAAAGTAGCACATGGGAAATGACTGATGTTTGTCAATATCTACACAAATATATGAAAATTGTGACTCAACTCTTATTTTTTTTAGTCTAACAGGTTTGGTTATTTAGCTCCATCAGGCCTAAAAAATCCGACCCGACCCAACCTGAGCCCATAATATGAGCCCAATCCAACACAACTAGTTAGCTTTATTTATAGCTTGAAGTAAACCCGACATATTATTTTAGCTACGATTTTACTGCTTTCGTTTTTAGACCACCGTTTAAGTAAGAAGAGTGTCTTGTCCCATTTTTAGCTTTTGTTTCACATGTTCCAGCTCCATCTTGTCGCTTGTTGTGACGACAGGGTGAGTCAGGTGCAAATCAACTGGTATGTGCGATTGAAAGGATCCCATCTCCTTGAAACTTTATAAAAAATTCTTGGTCGGCCGGAAAACTGCAATCGGTGCACAACTAATTTAAATGTATCAGAGTAATGGGGTTGTGGATGTATGCATACCACATTTTGAGATTTTTTTTTTTTTTTGTAGAAATGTTTTCTCGTAGTTTAAGAACTTTTAAGGGGATTGTCCTTCTCTAATTTGTGTTGGTCTAAAACATAAAAGCTCAATGTAGTATATGGAAGTTTGTGGTTGTAATGCGCCAAAATGGGGAAAAAAAACAGGTATGAGTACTTTTGGGAGGCTGTGTCTAAAGTTATGTAGCAACTTTCGACAAGTTGTTTACAACACCATTCAGATCCCGGGTTCAGTACCTCACATTCTGGACAGAACCAGTCGCCCTCGGGCTCAGCTGGCAGTTTGAGACACTTGGCGTGGTACACCCTGGGGCAGAGCTCACAGCAGAGCACCTGGCCCTCGCGGTGGCACAGCCAGCAGTAAAAGTCGTTCCTGCCGTCCTGCGGTACAACATCAACAGGGTCTGTGGTGAGTGCTGGCTGCTTGGCATAGTAAAAGGGACCGTGTCTTAGCTCAGACTGGAACGCAGGCAAAAGAAAGACAAAGTTGGGGGAAGGTCAAAATCAGGATGACAATTAAAGAAGCCAAGGAGGCATGCAAGGCATCTGCATAAAGTAGATCTACTGAACTAAGCACAAATGAGATTACCCTTTGAGCAGCTAAGTGCTTCATCTTAAGAATCTCTTATCATTCAATTTCATGACGTTCACAGAAAAATGCTACATGTCTGAAGCAGGGTGTTGCGCCCGTATTCCTGGCAGTGCAACCCTGGGTTATTTTATCTAAGGTGGACAAGGACTCTAGTTAGATAATAAAGAAGTTTTGGTAATAGTTCAAAGATTTAATGTAAGTAACTCCCAATCAACTAAGCAAAATGTCACATTTGTCACAATACAGAGAATCTGTCTTCGTCCCGGAGCTGAAGCTTCACCTTAGTTCACCTTAAAGATGAGCCAAGAGGAGCTGGAGATGAGGAACTGATCGATAGCTTTTATTCTCTATGCTACTCCCTCTCTGAGGGATGTCACCCAAAAACTTTAAGCCTGCGTGTTACTCAGCAGTTATGTGTGTGTATGCTTCAGCTGTGTATGTAACCTAAGAAAAAAAAAATCAAAATATGGCAATAAATCTGGTAGATAGCATGTTTCCCCTAAGACTATGAAACTACAGTTGTACTCAAGGCAAAGGTTAAACTCAAAACATCGATGCAGAATCTAAAACACTAACAAGGGGAACAGTTTTTTTCCCTAAGGTTAGGCTGTGCACAATTAACCTAAAATACATTCAATCTCTATTTAAAAACAGAGAGTCTGTTAAAAACAGAGAGTTACCCTGCTAGTGGTAGCCTAGCATTTCAGCAAACTACTCCACATTAAAACACATTAAGCAAGGACCCATATAGCTACTATTTACTGAAAATTGCAGCTGCATGTGTTAAGTCAGATGTCCCTGTAAGAACAAATGGAATTCATTTGTTTAACTTTAACATTAACAGGTGTCAGCAAGAAATTGATTTTAACTCTCGGATCAAAACAGGGGACAAAACATTATGTTAAATATCTCTCATTTCAAACAGTTTTAAATACGATACTTTTGACATGTGCACAGTAACATATTAAAGAAACAATTTTATTTTTAATGCCTGATGGAATCCACTAGTAAATGTACCACAGACAGCTTTCAGCAACAAAAGATCAATAACATTGTTAATCTACTCTGATTCTTCTTAAATTATGACACATATATTGTTCACTTAAGTTGTTGAGAAGGAATAATTGAGACAAGTATAAAATGTCAACATCTCCTAAAAGCTTAAAAGCAATAACCTAGGAATTGGTGATATTGTATGATGAAAACAAGGCATCTCAAAAATGTGACTTTTAGTGTCATTTACAAATGGAGAAAAAGAAACTGTACTTTTTAATGGTAAATGCATTCCACTAACTTAAATCATATGTCCCCTCTCCCTTTTATTATTTTCAAATTTTTGTTAGTTTCTAACAGTGCTGACTGCGTTTGCTCACGCATCTTGCAGATTTTGCTTGTGTAAAGCATTCAGGATGTGGAGCTGCATGTTCTGACTGTGCGGTATTGACGCTCAGTGAGCCGAGCAAAAACAAACAGACATGTGAATGTTGACAGAACGTCGAGTTTTGAGCCTTTTTTAAAGCAGCTCGTGTATATACAGAAGTTCTCTACGCCAGCACGCTGATAAAGTCCCATTGTTGCCTAATTTTAGATTAATTAAATCTAAATGGTAAATACATTCCACTAACTTAAAATTAAATGAATATACAACTAAGATGAACTAAATCGTTTTCTGCGCACAGACTGAAGATCCAATTTCTACATTTTGTTAGTTTTTTTTTTTTAATTCCCATTTGACAGATTGAGATGATACCTGGTCCTTGGTGCTGCTACCAGCTCCAGGTTTTTTCTTCTTTTTCACTGGGCAGGGTGAGCTTTCAGCAGGGGAGTGGCCGCTGGATGAGTTTGAAGGACTGGGAATTTTCCTCTTCTGGGCCAGCCTCTCTGTTGATCCTGCATCTGAAACAGGAAGAGTTTAGACTGGATCAGGCTAAGTCAGTGTGTTCTCAAACTGTGGACAAACAGTCCATAGTTCATGTTAAGTTGGAAAGTACACAAGAAAATCAAAAAGAAGAATATATGTTTAAGAAAAATGCAAAAAAAAGAAAAAACAAAAGCACTTCACATCAAAAACTGCTTCTAACTCTGGGCTACTTAAAGCTTTCTTTCAGTTTTTAAATCATGTTTTCTGAGAATGCCACGTCTTGCAGCTATGTTTGGCCAGTTCGCTGTGCTTACCTTTGGATCTTGTGGAGATCTCCATTTCTTCTGCTTCAGTGTAGTTTTCTGTTTTCCCCTCCTCCTCTATAACACTGACACACAAAGACAACCTTCAGTATATGCTCAGGTTTTATCCTGTGTCCTATTCTTTTATTTATTTTTATGAAAGTAGTGCGCTGTGCCGTAAAGAAGACAGTACATTAATCAAAACATCATTCCACTTATGATAGCGAATTAACTCACAGCTACATTTTTGTATACTTTTAAGACATTTTAAGGACACTATAACATAGAAAATCAGGATCGGCTTGCTTACAAAATTCATCATACTTAAATCTCCTAACATTGCATGTCTAATATCGAGATACATCTTAAAACATTAAAGATTTTTAAACTGAAATATATTTTCAGAAAGCAGTGAAAAAACAAGGTTTAACCAGAGATACAGATTGTGAAAAAAAAACATAAATTAAGCAGCTGTGTTAGCCGATGCTTTTGGATTTTCCATATCTGATGGAAAATTTAAATTGTCACAGAGCAAACTGATTTAACATGATACTGCCAAAAAACTGAGAGGAAGTATTGCGTAGTCGCCGAATATATGTTTTGCTTCTCAACATGCACTGTGATGAAAAAAAATGTTATGATATGGAAATTAAATACAACACTTTCAGCGATTTACAAATGCTGAGTTCAAGAAAAATGAGGAAATGGTTAAGAAGCAGTTTGTAATGGTGCAATTACACAGCGGGACTTCCAGGTATTTTAGAGTAAGCATAGAAAAAATATTCTAGTTGAATCGGACCTGTCCAACATCTACCAAAATATATCTTTTTAAATTAATAAAAACACATTATACTTGTGAAAATCCTCAAAATGCGAGCCCAAACATGCCTTCAACCATCTTTATGAAAGATTTCCCCAACAAGTTTTTTTTCCCCTATTGTCATTCAAACGTGCCTCAGCCTAATTTGAAGCCTATTGTTTATACCAATAAGGATATTCTGAGTGAACTGCAATGTTCAAGCTGTTCAGATGCTTTTGGATTTAGCTATTTTTGTTGTTATCCACAGCCATGAAACACAATCTAGTGCAATTCTTTCTTCCAGTCAAACAAAAGTCATTTTGGTACTGACCCTCTCTGACCTCTTCTGCCTCTTCAAGCTGACAGAAGGAAAATCAGAGACAGAGGACGCGAGACAGTGCAAGGAAGTGCCTCTGCTGACCTCCTTCTCTTAACCTGTCTGGACAGTTTCATGCACTTCACAACAACAACACCCTGAGCAGGCTACGGAAAATAGAAACAACACGCAACAGAAGACACGGAGCTGCACGGTCTGACACAACATCTCAGATATCAGAGAGTCTAATGCAGCCAACTTATTGATGCATCCCTGTCCACACCCACCTCTTCCACAACAATCATGCCTCAAGTGAAGGAAAGGATCAGCATACCTTCTCTCCTCCCTCACTCGCAGAATCTTCGGCCTGTTCTTTTATCTTTATCAATAATTGAGAACGCCAGGGGATAATGGGGTGGGAGAAAAAGATGGGTCCAGGTTTCCCAGAAGGCCTTCTCTCCCTGCTGTTCTCTCCTGCAATTGTCAATCTTTAACCTCGGCTGCGAGCCGCCGATTGGCTCGGGTACCAGGCGGAGGTACCTGATTGGGTGCTGGGGCTCGGTGTGCAACACGGGCTGCAATGCAGAGAGGACTGATCCGTACTACGGCTACAAAATTTCCCCTTGAAACCATCATACAGATGTCCACAGGGCACCAGTCTTCAGAACAAACATGTTAGCTTTAGCACTAAGAGCTTTGACAGAGAGAGAGGATCAGATCTCCCCCTGCTTTCCTCAACCACACTGCTGCAATGCAGAGAGGACTGATCCGTACTACGGCTACAAAATTTCCCCTTGAAACCATCATACAGAGGTTCACAGGGCACCAGTCTTTAGAACAAACATGTTAGCTTTAGCACTAAGAGCTTTGACAGAGAGAGAGGATCAGATCTCCCCCTCACGGCACTCTCAATCAGTGTATGTGTGTGGCATCCATTTTGAAGAAACAGTCTCTCTCTCTTTCTCTCCCTCTCTCTCCCCCTCTGTTTCTCTCTATCACCACTGCACACACACAGCACCATGCAAATTGTCTGTAAAGGACCACATGCGGTTTATTATGTGCCTCAGCATGTGGACATGTAACTCTGGGCCAAAAAACTGGCCTGGAAATGTCAAAGGGCCAGACAGCTGAGACAGTAGGAATGCATAACGGTAATCTCTAAATAATACTTCTCCTTTATTCTGTAAAGTCGCATCTACTCAATACCTGACTGCAAATTGGACTTTGAGAACAAATATAGCATTTTTTTTTTTTTTGCATTTTATTGCATTAAAATTACGCTGAATTAGAATATGGAAGCCAAGAGGAGATGTTTTTCCACACATACTTCTTCTCAATGGCTTTCTCAAGATAACGAGTCAATCTTGAGAAAACCTGATACTATCCTTCAAATGCCTGGCACAATGCATGGCACAACAGCATGCATTTGAGTGGTGGAATCAGGTTTAACACACATACACACCAATCATCTCATTATCTCGAAAAAAAAAACACTGAGGAAAAAAGAAAACGTTTAATACAGAAAACTAAATAGTCACCTCGAGAAAACCATCGGGGAAAAAAGGTATGCGTGTACTCTTTATCTTGAGAAAACCATTGGGAAATTAACTCATTATCCTGAGAAAATCTTCGAGAAAAAGTATATGCAGAAAATGTCCACTCTCAGCTTCTGTATTAGAGTACGCAAAAATGATCAATATCATCCAATCTGCAATGTTTTGTCAAGGTAGAGAATCTATAATGTGTTCAAAGTCTAATCCCTTCTCTAAAAACTAGATGAAGGTATCTGCCCACTATGTCCATCCAGTCGATGTTTCCCACTTATCCGAGTTCAGACTTCAGTTGGAACAGGTTGGGGTGGGGAACCAATACATCCCTCTACCAGGCACATTCCTGGGGATTCCATGGCTTACCTTGCCAGAAGAAAAGCCATGGAAAAGTTTCCTTCTGGCAACCCTCCATGGGTTGCCACGGGTTGTTCAGTTCAGTTTCTGAACCAATTGAACTGAACAAGTCAGTTCAGTTGGTTCAGAAACCAACTGAACTGACTTGTTTTCATGTGGAAGACTGGTGGCTTTACTATAAGTTTCTGCAGGATGTCAGAGCTCATTTTAGCCAATTGTACACAAAATCTTGACCTTTTGGCCATTATGCATTTGGATTAGGGTTAGGGTTATGGTTGCAAAGCCTTCTACCACTAAAAATGCCAACAGAAGAGCCCTATCATCCACAAATAGAGGAGATGTAACCACCCCTCACCCTATCTGTCAAGCAAACGTATAACACCAAACCGAACCACCATGGCAAGGGTTTTACTGACAATGCCTGAAGTCTAAACACAGTTTTTTCTTTGATTATTAAAAGCCCAGAAAACACATAAAATCATCTCTGGGACCCCATACTCCCAACAATCCCCAGGAAAAAAAGTACTTTCCAAATCCACAAACCCAAACTCCCTGGACCCCCTTAACTGGTCCACACTGGCCAGTACATGAATCTGAGGTTTGAAGGGCAGTTTCTTTCTTTCATACCATTGGTTTCAAGCTCCATTGTCAGTTTTAAGACTCTTTCTTTTTAGCATATCCATGCTACTTGTTTCATCTTTATATGTACATTTTCCTTGATACACAGATATTAAACCAAATAGGCTGTGTGTGTGCTTTTATACTGAAGGGTTAGCCACACCAGTCCTGGAATGAGGGGATTAAACACATTCCTGGGCAACGTAACACTAAACACTAACCCAAGCTTAAGCTGCATTATGTTAAACAAAGCAGTCTCACCACAGTTCCCTCAGTTATATTAAAAATAATCGCAGTAAATGACAATACTTAAACATTGTCTTAATGTATAACAATTCCCACTTACCATTTCTAATAAACTATTAAAACAAGTTTATTGGAGAATGTATTTGGATATTATAGGTCAAATTCTACACAGATTCTCGAGCTCTCCAAGTGAAATCTTTGTGTGAAAAGCTTCCAGAGGAAGTCCTTCCCACCTTCTGTCCTCTCCTACATACAAATCACCAGTGTGTTTGGAGCAGAGGGACAGAAAGGGGAAGCCTTTTAAAATGGCTGACATTCAGCAGTCAAGAATAACGCTGGAGGGTGGAAGTCTGGGAGTAGCGCAGGTCAATACGCTCCACCAATTCCAGATTATTGGTATCTTAGCTAACAGAGAGATTACTAGATCGGACCATTGAAAATTATGTTTTACTTCAGTTTCCCAGTAAAAATGGGCATGATTTGAAATGAACAAAGTGTCTGGTGAAATACAGAAAAGCAAATTGAAATCTGCTCTTCAAGGCTATGTTAGTCTGGCAAACAATGAGCTACCCTGCTGTCTTGGTCTCATTCTAGTATAAGGCCTAAATTAAACTTGCTGTGCAGTCAGTTTCCCCATCTGTTAATTCCTCTGGGAACACCCCTCTGCATTGCTGCCTGTCTCTTCCATCCTGCCTGATTCACTCAGAGGGTATGTCATTTTGACAGCCAAGGCCAGACACAGCTGTAATGCGGTTTTCTCTTCAAAATTACTGGAAAACAGGCTTTTAGCATCAGTATCGGCTGCATTACTGAACTCACTACGTCCTCACTCCAGGCTGCACTCATATGCTTGGGGGTTCCAATAAAATTTTACCCCCCCCCTCACCATATCTGTCAAGCAAACTTATAACACCAGGCAGGCACAGATCCAACTGGTGCTCTTTTAGCAAAGCATTATATGTGAGAAAATAAAAGTAGGGCTTACCTCTGTGGCTGCATGGCTAAAAACTCTGTGTGATATGTCAGTGCTTATTAAAACATGGAGGACAGCCCTGTCAGCCCTCACCCAGTTTAGAGCACAGCCACGATTCTCCAAGCTCTCTGACTCCACTGTTCTGATAAAAGCCATGCCGAGACTGGCCAGGCACACAGAGCAAATGCAACGCAGCTGCTGATTGGCTGGTGCATTTCCGGGCTGCTTGTCTTTTGTTCAGCACAAGTGAGTTGAGACACAGCAAGACAGCCCAGGCCCAAAACTCTGTGATAAGCCACCATATGTATACAGAACAATTTAAAAGACAACGCTATTCTTTTTCATAGACTTACTATAAAGTCAATCTTTGTTGCAAATGGGAAGAGAAGTTAGCTGTTATGTTGGGAATGAGTCTGTATTTTATTTGAAAGGTTTTGACCCACAAGTTTCCTCCTGAAAACTAAACTAACCACAATGGTAACAATAAAGATCTGGCACTTGTTAAATTGTACTTTGATTGACCAGTGTTTAAAACTAAAACAAAGACAGAAAATACAGGCTGATTTATGGCGTGTGATTAACCTCAGATAATAAAATCTTCTGAAAGATTCCTAAAACGATGACAAGAATTGAAATTTCCCTTTATCTAACTTCCACTGCCTATGGTTACAGGGATACTGGTGCCTATATAACATATATGGTGGAGAGTTTTGTTAATACGTTTTTACATTTGAAAAGTTGTTATGATGCATATATATGTATATGTGTGTGTGTGTGTGTGTGTGTGTGTGTGTGTGTGTGTGTGTGTGTGGTGTGTGTGTGTTTGTGTGTGCGTTTGTTTATAATTCCTTGTGGGGACCAATTTGTGGGTTTTAAACCGGTTGGTTTTAAACCCTTTCATCCTTTCTTCTTTCATTCTTCTTTCACAATCGAAAGAAGAATGAATATATTACACTCTTCAAGTTATCTACAGGACATGTATGTCATGTAATTAACATTTACATGTTAACGTTAACATTTCTCTAATGACATTTATGCCATTAGAGTACATTTCCCAAGAGGAATTTTCCGTTATGCCAGTCAGGAGAAGAGCAACATGAGCCTCCCGAGAAACAACAAACAACCTCCCGAAAATGCTTTGTCTACATTTTGACGAGAAAAACTGAGAACATATTCCCACTACAGTTACACCCCAGACAACCCTACACTTGTAGCATACTCATCATTTCCCACAGTACCGTTTGGTGTCCAGTCTGTGCCAGTAAGCTCAAAACGAGTCTCCAATTGTAGTCCGACTGGTGATGAGCCTAGCATTCCCCAAGATGGCGCCCAAGCTACAGCCTCTTACTCTGACGAGAGCTCAGCCAAGAGGACGCGACACTTTAAGTTTAGTTAAAGTGCGGATAATCTTCATGTGAGGGTAAAGTTGATCAGATTTAGTTTTACTATAACTTTTCTCCCCTCTTGTTCTTTCTTCCTTCCTTTTGAAGTCTGTATGCCCTCAAACCATAAATGTGTTCGGCCAATCACACCAGTCATTTCAAAATTAATCATTTTGTGCTGAATTATATCAATTTGACTAATTAATCTGCTGTTTTTGTTTACCTAATGGTACATGCTGAGCCTGACACACAACGATGCATTCTACATATATAGCAAACAAAAAAATTAGAATAATTTAATCTAAAAATGTAATGAATTTGAATTAAAGATAGATTAAAAACACTTTTGAGGTTCACAGCATAAAGTCTGAAAAGAGTGATGGGGGCTGATTGGTTAGTGCAAAGAAAGCCTTGCTGTTGGCTGTTTGCAGGTAAACCAGTCTGAATACATTGATGGTTATGGGGCTATCTCCTGTCCTTTCAAACTGTTATCTCCTGTCCTTTTAAAGTGGAGAGAGGGCAAGTAGGGAGGGAGAATGGGATAAAGTGTCTCACACTTACTGAAGGGGTAGAGGGGGGGCTGTAGGTTAGCATGTTTAGTGGGGGAAGGGACACAAAAACACTCCATGGGACTCTGGAATGTGCCTGAATCTCTCTTCCCAGACAAACCTACAACATGCAAACAAAAAGTTCAGTCTTTTCTTTTTGGTTATTTTATTAACTTGTGAATCACAAGTGCTTTTGTGGACAACCGTGACAAAACTGAACAAATGTCTATTTTAATATTTTTGTTTTACTTCCATTTTGGTGGTGATTAGCACATTTCATCATTGTATGTTTGTGATGTAGCACACTTCACCTCTGTTTTCATAGTGAAACAGCAGATAGGATTTTCTCCTCTCTGCAAAGAGCAAGTAAAGAACATTCATCTATTCAACCCCCCTAGTCTCCGACGCCCTTTAACCTCACACTTGTCCTGTTGCTCTCAGGCCAAACTTGGCCTTCACTCCCTCCACACCAGTTGCAAATTGGCCTGCTTGACAGATCACCACTGAGAAAGTTACTTATATAATGTGAGCCTACACAATGATGATGTGGCAAACCTTATAGCTTGCTGCGGCAGGAATTTGTTTCACATGAAGATGCAAAAAGCATCTTCATTTTATGTTATAGTGTATTTACAACCTTTAGGGTATCTGCCAAAGTAAAATTCTGTGACAAGGTCCATGGAATGTTCTGTTTGATGACATGATGTAAAACTCACAGTGATGGTTTTGTAGATCTGTTATCAAGTTGAATTCGTTTGTTATCATTAAATTGTATAAGTAGAACAAAACAACATAGTGTCTTGGTTATCTAAAAAAAACAGCGTGAAAAATCATTTAATATACATATGATAAAACCAGAAATGCTTAAAAAATTCCACAAAATAGATGAAATGTTCATAGTTCTGTTCCTGTAGCATCTCAGAATGCATCTTCATTAATTTATGCAGGTTACTTTTGGGTGCCATATTGCAGGAGCCAACTTAGACGCAGTCTGTACATATCTCAGTAACACAGTTAAAGGGGTGTGAATACTGTTGCTATGCAATACTTGTGTTACCACCACAATAAATTTCAAATGCACACGAGGGTGCTTATAAAAATTTTAAAACAAGTCTTTTAAAGAAAGAATTTTTAAATAAATAAATCAATTGTCTTACAAGAAAGTGTAGCCCAGGACAATGCAATACTATACAGATAAGCAATTAAATTAAGTGCTTCTGCGTCTAAAAATAAAATTTGAAGCCTCTCTCTCCCCAAATAATATCAGTGACTACTGGTCATGTTACCTAAGGGTTCTAGTGTGCGTGTAGTTCATTTACAGAAAGTGGCAAACAGTTTGATTCAGTTCAAAATGGAACACAACTACATTACCCAGAGGGCATTTCGTTCTGCTACAAGCTGGCTCCCTCCGCTCTGGGAGTGTTTCCCATTTAAACAAACACAGTATTGCCGAAGATGGCGGAGAGTTTGTAGAGGCTTTAAAGAAGCTGGTGCAGTCAATGAAAGCGTCGAAGCCGGTAAGATTTTTTTTTAAACCCCTGCTAAGTGGTTTGTGATTCGGTCACAAACAAGTATTGAACAACTGGCACTAGGTTGTTTGAGCGTGATATTTTTTTGTTGTTGCAGAAGCAGTTGGTGCTTCTTCGCTTCCGAGCAGGCTGTGGTTTTTAAGCTACCGTGTTAAAACGAGCCACCTTAACGCTGTAAATTTGTTGTGGGATTTTAGTCGTGTAATAATATCAAGACGGCCGGCGCCGTGAATATGACAGTAATAAACATCGAACTTCAGTTAATAGTTTGTTATTCCTATTGGTTTTCGCGTTTATAGCCGTTTCCATATTCCGCTAGCCACAAAGTTTTACGAGACATTGACTTTGATTCGCTGGGGTGCAGTAGTCTTCCTTCTCCTGCTCAGCCCGGCAGAAAAGTCAGATTTTCAGGGCTTACGGACCGTTTTTTATTACGTGTTTGCATTCTTTGAGACTCTACAGTTGAGTTGACCCCATTCATTGAACGCAACGTAGCCGGATAGCTTTGGGAAGTCGGTCCGCTTTGAGAGGGACCAGTTGTAGTTCATCTGCTGCTGGAGAAATCATCTGTCTCCCACCACAGGGGCTGTGAGTCTTTAAAGCCATACCAAGATCGTGTTACAGCACTTTCAAATATGAGATCCTAGTGTAATAAATGGGTGTTTTATGTTTTATTAAAACGTGTGGACGGTCGAGACCCGAAACAGAATACTAATTTAAAGATTGGCAAAATTTCATCTTTTGTTCTTTTTTTCTTTTTAAATTTTGCCTTTGAGCAGTGAGTGTTCAATGATGTAAGTTCACTGGTTGAAATTAATATTAAACATTCACCTTGACTTTTAATGGTTGTTTTTGTTGTTGTTGTTGTTTTTTAAGCCAAAAGTTCAAGTTTGTTATCTTGGAAAATATGTTCAGAATAAGAAACAGCAACAATGCACATTTCTTCACTCATTCCAGTATTTTTTATCTCTTTTAACACACAAACACGCGCGCACACACACAGTTGTTTTCGCTCGGACTAGAAAAGCACGCTGTTCTATATGAAATCATTTCACAACTTAAGACTTGGAAAGAACTATTAAGTCATTTTTTTAAGCATTCTCAGCTGAATCAAGCATGGTGTTGAACCAAAAGTTTGACATTGTGAAGTAAATAAGTACATGATTTGAATAATGTTTGTGTTCACTTTATCAGTGGGAGTTTTTCTACCAGCAATATCAAATAAAAGGGCATGGGGATGGTGGAGGAGCGGATCTAACAATTGCAACAAAATATCACCTGAACTTGAGCAATAAATACTGTTGTTGTTGTTGAAAAGAATAAACAAATGGTATCTTGGAACGTTTTCTTGATCAAAAATTCTTCAAACTGCAGCCCCCAGTATGACAGAACTGTCTCCTTTTGAGGGGATAGATAAAACTGACAAGCTGCAAGGCCTGTTGTGTTGTTACTTTTACAGAATAGTTTTATGTCGGAACAAATGGCTTGATTTGTAAGAGAATTAAAACTAATCTTTTTGCATTGTGAAGGGCTCCTCCGCCAAGAAGAATTTCATCTAAAGACAATTACGCAGCCATGATGAAATGATCCAACTATTAAAAGCTATGAACACCCAAATGCAGTTACATTACTAACAATCCTAGCTGGACTGAATTCTAGATTGCTAATTAAATCAACTATGAAACATCCATTTAGAAAGTGCAGATGTGCAAATAGATGTCTGCACTGAGTATTGGTGTAGAACTTGCTAACCCACTTCAATTTTTCTTCTTTTGTTTTGTACTTTTGACATGGATGCAGATTTTTGTTTGAACCTTGTGCTCACTTATCAGATCAGTTGATTGACAATATGACCAGAGTAGGATGTTGGTTTATAAAATTCTACTCTAATTCGTATAACTCTAATGTCCCATTGTTAGACCGAAAGTTTGAGTTTGTGGCCTGGCTATTTCCCTAATAAGGAGTAAATGGAGAACAAGCTAAGTTCTGAGTGCATTTAGTCTACATCATCAGCAGGGATTGTGAAAACTCCAACCCACAACTTTAAATAAAAAACAGCTTTTCTAGAGGACGTTGCAGCCAGTACCATCCAGTGATTGGCTTTATACTTATTTACTTATTTGGGGAACCTGTTATGTCACATGGAGTTCCAAAAAAACAGAAAACGACTGCCAAACTCGACCTGACCTGTTCAGAGTGTCCGCTCGGGTAAATCCGTCCGTTATTTGTCTCTTTACTGCGGCGAGATTAGGCAATCCGTGCTTATAACGGCCCCATCGCACGATTGAACCCCGGTTTCATTGTTGATTAAAAAAGGCGAAACAAAACGTCTACAAGTTTTGTTTCTTTTTTAAAGGAGGTTGCACAGCGGCCGGGGATTCGTACAGTCTCGGGTTCTTACTCCCTGAAATTGTAAGAGGGCATTCTTGGAGAGCGTACTCATATGAGGTAGTGTGTTAGTCATTCCCCTGAAATGGCTGTGGTTTAGGTGTGTTGTTGGGCCCGCTGCCCTGGGGCCATCCCTGCCAATACTTGCAGGCACCTACATCTTGATGCCTCTTCGCATGAAGGACTCTCTTAAATGATCCTGATGTTTTTGTTATGTGTGTGTGTGTGTGTGTGTGTGTGTTTTGTTTTTTTTCTGGATTCTAGAACATAGTTCAGTTCTTCAATAGCTAGAAAGCATGACTACTGATTGCATTCTTCAACTGCCAAATGAGCTTACCTGTCTTTTTACTTTGACTCACACAAAACACCATTACTCAAGCGAAGGTATGTCGTTTTAGAAATGGAATGAATATCCACTGTGGGAACCTGTCCAGTGAATTGCTTCTGCTCCTTCTCTTTGGCAAATGGAGCCCCCTGTTCCCTATTCTCTGTTCCTTTATCTACCACTTTCTTTCTCCCTCACACAGGGTGTCAGGCTGCGTTAACAATGAATCAATCTTTTGGGGGGGATTCTTTGACTGCAGATGGGGTGCAGAAGTGACCGCGATCCGTGGCTCTCGCTCTTTGTCTGCCATCCCCCGTGTTTGCAATAATTCATTAACTTATCACTTTTTCTCATGGGTCTGGGAGAAGTCCTCTCTGTGGTGGCAGATCCCGATCTTATGTCACATGATTGATTATGCAATTACCATAATGTTAGCGGTATTACATTATAATGAGATAATCGGTTTAATATCCTACCACATATGTATGACTGCGTTGAATGTGTTTCTGTAACTGGGTATAGAAATGGCTCTCGGAAGGTCTGTTTATTTCAGTAAATTATGTTTAGAGGAGGTATTTAGTGACTTAAAGAAACAATATTGGAACAAAAATGCCCCCAGTAGTGTGTTGTGTAGTTATCCTGTGATGACACCCTGCAGTTTTTTTCCCCGTGTTTTTGTATTAAATGCACGAGCGGGCAGCATAATTTGGAAACAATAGCATGAGGCCGCGCGCAGGTACAGGGACAGTACAGTCGGTACACATTGGTTGCGCTCAGTTCAATGCGTCAACTATAGACCTGACTTAATCTGTTTTTATCGTCGCTGCTACTGGTGTATGAAGAACCCTATTTAAAATAAACAAACAACACTTAGCCTGGTGGGGGGAGCAAGTACAGCCTGGTGGCCCGCCAGGCTTATAGCTGGATCATGTTACTTACTTGGATAAAACTGTGTTGCTCAGACTAGCTTGATAAAGAGAACCAGCACAGTTCGGGTTACAGTGCCATGTTGTGGAATGGAGGGTTAATCCTCCATTCCTCTATTTATATAGGTGCTTGAAATCCTTGAAAATGCTTGAATTTGCATTCAATGTTTTTCAAGGTTTGGAAATAATATTCAAACTGCACAGTTTTGTTAAAGTGCAGTCTAACTTTCGATTAACGTCTGAAAGCATTGATTACACTTGAAACCAGATATTTCACACATTTAATAAAAAAGACACACCCACACACACTTGTTTTCTTCGCACTGAAGTTAAATCAAACTAAACTGAGTTGAAATATTATTGAGAGTCTGGCCATATTTAATTATTTATGTGTACAAATCACTGATATCAGCATTCCATCACCTGATTTATGAACACGGATTAATGCAATTGGCTGCAAAAAGCTCAATTTTTGCAGCTGATTTTATTATTTTAAGTCTTAGAACGAGTTCGAGGTTGAGTTTATTAACTCAGTTTGTAACATTTAATCAAGACTTCTCAGTCTGTGTGACTCCCAAAAGAGAAAAAGTAAAAAAAAAAGTGCATTTTTACACTTAACCAAGTGACACTTTTTTTTTTAAAACTATGAGCACTACTTCATCAGCTCTTTCCTTTTTAAAAATGTATATAACATTTCCACATATTTGTGCAAAATTTTTATTCACTACTACTTATATTTTAGCTTACCAGAAGAGACGGAGAGGGCATAACATTTTTCTTTCACTAGCTTTCTGGTGGCAACTTGTAGCCAGTAATTCTACAGTATTGCATGTGTATTGGAAAGGGTTTTTCCTACTCTGGGTTGGATGCTCTGCTCCTTTTTTTAATATGTGGATTTGAAGGTTTGTTTTTCTTTCCCTAGAGGTGTTCATGGGGAATGTGACAAAAATAAAACGAAGCGCCTTGAAGCGCTGACGTAGGGAAACATTAGGAATGCTGTAAAATGTAAGAAATTATCTTTTCGTTAGAAGAAAGAAGCACAGCCTGAGTCAAATTTAGCTTAGAACTGTCTTAAGTAAATTCACTGTTTATCGTTAAGTTTTAGATTTTCTCAAAAACAGCAAAATGTTTGTTTTTCTTTGTCACTAGAGAGCTAAAGAGCTCCTCGTTAATGAGCAGAGCCATAAAGTCCAAATATTTCCAAATGAAACCGTTAACGTATTTGAACTTATTGTAATGGTGTTTTAAAAAAAGTGACATTGTCTAATTGCCTGGAAATCTAACCCTTAACACAGCAAGAGCCTTCCAAGTAAAAATATTGCGGTTAAAAAAAAATAAAAAATCATACTTTACTACATCATTAAAATTAGGTGGTGCAACTCTGCTTCTTAAGACTACATAATATTGTGTTCAGTCATCTTTTCCAACAGAAATGGAGAATTTATTTCAGCTCTCATTAAAACCAACAGCAGAAGAAACTGTTTAAACTTCAAAAGTAACAATTTCAATCTAATCATCAGTTTTTATGCTCAGTAATTATCCTTCATCATTTTCAAAATCTTCAGATGTTGCCCGTACTTGCTGAGTATCAGTTTTGAAACACTGGTTGAATCAGGAAATTGCTTCTAATAGTAAGCCAAACACTTTTAATCAAACGCCTAACTTTTTACGCAAAAAAAAACATGTGTCCTCAACTGTACACTTGTTGTCCTAAAGTCCACCATAAAGAAAACCTTTGCCCTAAATGTTTCAAACTAATAAAATAAGCGTAAGTAATGCTGAAATGGGCTATTATTGGAAGGAAAAACAAAAAAACATCGATCAATCATCTGTCAACTTTTGCAGCAGAGTAGAACTGGCACCAGTTTTGCTTCCTAGTGGGAGTACAGTTGTTTTAATTAAATGGAAAAGGATGGTCATATAAACTCTTCATTAGGACTCTGACAGTTGGTATCTCATTAAACCATCAGCATATGCTGCACAGTCTCGTCATAAAAATGCTATGTTGGATGGAGATAAATTCTTACTCTGCTCAAATGTAGCTAGATTTTAAGTGAGGATCAAAGATTACTGAGACATGCAGTCCTTACACTGTCAGGTCTGAAAATATTCAAATATGCAAATATTCATACTCATTGACAGTTGATGGGTTTGATGCTTTCCAAAGATTGGAAAGTAGGGATTGTATGAACTCAAAATAATAATAAGAGGGTAAAAAGTATAGCTATCTCAATGTCACTGCAAATGCAGAGGACTAATAGACTGCAGTATTTGTTGGTTTATATTATTTTAGCTGCCAGATATTCAAACTCTGTTTGCAGGTAATACGCAGAAATATTCATTGGAATATTATTGATAACGTATTTTATTTTTTAGTTTTTGGATCACCTGCCCCTTTCTGATGTCACCCTGGGCAACTGCCCATATCAAAAACTGCCACTGCTGAAGGCAGTTCACTAAGTGAAGCACATTATTTAGAAGAGTTAACAGAAAGCTTTTCTTTCTATTAAATGATGATGATATTCTACTTGCAGTCAATAAAAACACATTTAAAACTAAAATATTACATTAGACCACTTAAACATTTGAATGGAGAAATGTGAGCTTGATAAAGTGTGTGTGTGTGTGTGTTACCTGCTTAAAAGTTAGGGATTTTATTATGGTGTGTAGCATTATCACAATAAATCACTATTCTTATCATGATACTTATTTTTCTTGATGACTCTAAACATTACAATAATCGCCAATATCTTGTTTTAGATATTTAAAACATTTTCACTACTTTTGTGATGCCACATCCTTCTACAAACACCAGTGCGCCTTCATGACTTGAAGATGAACGGCCGGGTAGCTCGTCTTTTGCATGCCTTTTTGATGACTGCCCCGTCTTTGTCGAGTGACTTTTTCTTTTTTTTTTTTGCCTCTGCTTTCTGAATAGATCGCATTCTTTAAATGTTTCATCAGTCCGAGCCTCAGTGTGCCCTAAGAGAAACCGTGCAGCAGAAATAATAGTTTTAGTTTTGAGCGTCCGCCTGTCTGGTCTGTCAATCCATCATGTCATCGTGCGGCGCGACTTCGGTTGAAAATGAATAGCCCGATAGCTGAACGGTGGCTGTGAGAGTGCTCCTGATGTCATGGAGCTGAAAGGACAGCCTGATTGTTTCCCCCCAAGTTGAAATATGACTCCCTGGTCTTGATGCTGCTTCTGTCAGGCACTAGTCCTGGCAGCGCACGGCTAGTCAAAGGGAAGCGGTTTCTGCTGACAGATAAGCTTCCCTAGGGAACTCGCTGTGTCTTCCCACCGTTGGTTGGATTATTACCTTAAACCAAGCGCAGATTAACTTTGTTTCTTGCCGTCGGCTCGCATGTCATATTTACCCAACTCACGTCAAGGTCAGTTGTGCAGCCGTAAGCATCTGAAAAGCGCTGCGAGTCGGTAGGGTGAAACTCAACAGGTTGGTTGGCTTTTTTTTTTTTTTTTTTTTTCCTTTTCTGCCTACCTCTCTGAGGCTAAATATAGAAACAAGACATTCACGTTTCCACTGCTCAACTATTTCGCCGCATTACCCAAAACAAGAGAGTATATGAGGTTGAAACCAACCGAGACCAGAGCCACGGCTTGGTCAGACCCAAGCCAAGCGGGGTTGGTTTGCAGTTTTGACTGTTTTTGAAGTCGCATCTCATTCCTTCCCCTCCACCCCCTGGTAACCTCTCCTTCAACTATGGGGTAAAAAAGTGTTAGGCCAGCTGAGCCATATGTGAGCCGCGCTCGCTCCTATAAACCAAACAGGCAGCCTGAAGCAATCATTGGAGCCAATTCCAGTTTATAACCAGCGAGGAGTTGGAACGGTTCGTACTCGAGTCCTCATCGATTGGATGAGGGGAAACGGTTTATTAGGAAAGGGAGTGTCAACATCATTGTCCCCCCCCCACTACTAACCCCTCCCTTTTTTGCCCTTCCTCTTTAACTTCAACTCCCCCTTTAACTTTGCCACCCCCCTCCCACACCAATCTGAAGAATGCTCGTAAAGCGAGTTCACCTGAACAAGCCAGTGGGGGTGGTGGACCTCTCTGAGTTTGGGTAGTATTGTAAAATGTTAGCAGGGCCTTGTTTGTGTTTTGTTTAGGAGACCCCCTCTTTTTTTTCTTTTTCTTTTTTTTTTATAAGAAAGTGCTTTGGGGAAGGACAGCAGGGCCGGGGGTAAAAAAAATTTGGTTTGTGAGATAACTGCTACCAGATGCTCTCTCTGTCTGTTATTTAACTTAAAGAAAAAGAGCCTGGTGAGCAAGGACAGAAAAAAAGGATTGTATTCTGGATGAACTGTTCTTTGAAATTTTTCTTAACTCTGAAATATCCTTCACACATTAAGTTGTTTTTTTATTCTTTTATTAAATAAGGATTTGAAAAAAGTTTTCTTCATTGAGATTGACAGTTATTGTTACAACTAAGAGTTTCTTCCTATTGGCCCTGTCGCTCCTCACATTGTAAGAATGGGAAATAAGGTCAAGTACAGCCAGTTGAAGAAATGCCTCAGGACGACATGGCTCTTCCAAACTTGGGTTATTGTCTTCTGGAGGTGGTGAAATGTACACTGCCTTACAAAAGTGTTTATATTTTTAATGAAGAGTGCCAAATTACAATAAATAAATAACTTGAATAATTACTTAAATGTCATAAATTCAGAAATAAAATGTTATGTTTGTGTTGGTTAAACATAGTGATTTAATTTTAAAGACTATATTTAATTCATGATTTAATTATTTCATGTTCTTATGCTCAAGCACATCATGGAATAATATAAACGGTCAACTTCACCCATCAAAGTCAGTGGGCGGGACTAGGACAGCTTCTGTAGAGATTCCGATGTTTGATTGGCTGCTTCAAACAGCAGGTCAAGACAACGTCTTCCCAGTTTCCTCTGGGTCAATATTTTCACTGGAAGTGTGAAAATAACTTCAATAAATTGTTGTAATTTATTTACTAGAAACTCTTAGTGAGCCTCTGTCACTCTCGTTTGGTCTGGAATATCTTCAATAAGTTGATGAGAGAGCTCACTGTGGTCCAGCGTGGAGGAAGCTCCGCCCATTAGCTAACACCGGCTAACGCTTTCTTGTGAACTTATTAGAGATACTTCAGACCAAACTAGAGATGTAGAGACCAGAGTTGCTCACCCAGAGCTTGTGGTAAATACATTTCAACTATTTAATTATGTTATTGAAGTTATTGTATATACTTTCCACAGTCATAGCAGACTTGGAAGAAGTTGTCTCGACTTGCTGTTTAAGCAGCTAATCAGATGTCAGGGTTTCTATAGAAGATGGGTTAGAATTAGTTAATCCATAACATGCTTTGGTGCACAGGAATATAAAATTTATTAAGTCATCAACTAATTCTATGTAGTTTTTAAAATGAAATCAATATATTTAATTAAGTCTTATAATTTTATTCTTAATAAATGATTCCCGTCTTCCTGTTTTAAGACGGATAATATGATAAATTATATTATCATAAATATCATAAATATTAAAATATGATATGATAAATTATCATATTTTAAATAAGTACTTCAGTTATCTATTGTAATTTGCCACTCTCCACTCTAAATTTTAACCCAAACCACAACTTATTTGAATTTGTTGCCAGTTTTTATGCAATAAACATGGAAGTAATGAACATAGCATAAAACATGGTCTTGATTATCTTCATAAAGAAAGATCTGTAGAAGTCTGGTGTGTGTGTGTGTGTTTTGTTTTATTTTGGTTTTTTGGACATCCTTTACTCCAGTCGGCCAAAACTTAATTGTACACAACAAATTACCTTCAGAAGTCAAATTTCTGAGTGTGTTTGTTTGGAATTTAAACCTGTTCGAAACAGAGCTGTTCTGTGAAGGACTGAGGTTTGCTTGATAACCGTGATGGATAAACGGCATCATAAAGACCAGGAAGCACAGCAGACAGCTCAGGGACAGGCTGTGGAGATGCTGAAGCAGAGTTAGGTTATTGGATGGATGGATGGATTGATTGATTGATTGATTACCCACATACACTGAAATCCTGAACAAAAACTGAGACTGGAGCAAAGGTACACTTTCCAGCAAAACACTTAGCATACCACCAATGCTAATATTCATGTGTTAGACTGGCCCAGTCAAAGTCCAAACTTGATAACTGCTGTTTGGAAGCTTTCCATCTAGACTTAGGGAACTTTGAGTGAACTGAAAAACGAATTTGTCAGAGAAACAACCCAAAGTAGCTGTAATTACAGCAAAGTATTGACTTAGCATGGCTAAATACAAACACAGATCACACTTTTCAGATGGTTAATTATTTAAAAAATGACATATAAAAACCATGTAAAATTTTCTTTAAGCTCCACTTTTATTAGTGGAGAACTGACACAACTAATAGAATAACCGTTTGCTACAAAACTGCTGGTTGAAAGTTCAAAATATGAAAAAGTTCAAGGAGAATGTTTTTGCTGGGGATAGGTAAAAACCAGTAAGAAAATCACACGAATCGAGACTGTAGACACAGCTCAGGTTTGACGTCGAGCTGAATTAGTTCGAGGGTGTCGGAAAATGTTTCATTTACTGTCCTCAGAATGTCCCGGCGTAAAAACGCTCCCTGGTTTTGTTTACATTTCGTTCCTCCTCCTGCATCTCCAAAATGAAGCATTCAGTTGAATTTCTGTGGCGGCGGGGGTGCGGTCTCTGGCTGAGTCAGGATTTGTATAGCAGCTGCGGTTGGCATAGCGGCGCAGCGGCATGTTTGTAAGAGGATATGTGAGTGTGCAAGCATGGACTGTACGGACACCGTCTCCCGGTTCATCCACAACTCAAACTCTCCTTTCATTTCGGAAACAACCCCAGGGTCGCTGTGACCGTGCAGACATTCGCTCTCAGCTCAGCTCCTTTGTGTCTTTTTTTCTCTCTCTTTTTTTTTTTAATGTTTTTTTAATGTTTTTCTGCAGATTTGCTTTATTGCAGGCTTGAGTTCATAGAAAAGTTAAGCCATAAATGACAGGGGCCTCCACAGCATCATTTAAGGCTCCAGAAGCATTACAGCATGTCAACACAGACGAGGCAATATTTCTCATAATTTACAGCACTCGTTTCTTGATTGGGCTGTTTTTAATTTTCACTCTGGATGAAGTGGAAAATGTAACTCTCTCTCTTCTTCTCACTCTCTCTCTTTTTAAGCTGTTCTTCTGCTTGCCTGGTGAAGTCACCACTGTTGATGAGGCTTGTTGTTACAGCAACCCTCGCATCAAGAGGTTGCTGCTCCGGAGCTCGCTGTTGTCCCCAGAATAGCATAGCAAACATTCGCTTCTTGACATTGCAACATTGCAACGCAACTTGAAGTCATTTTGAGTTAGTAGCAAACAACTCGTCTGACATAAATCTTTTTTTTTTTTTTTTTTTTGGTTTAAGAGGGAGGTGGTCCAGCTTAGCTTTCATAACTGCTTATCGTTACCATTTCCATCAGGCTTATTTTGCTCTACATGTGTGTTTGCTGTTGCCTTGCAGAAAAAACTATTCTTCATAGCAATAATGGAGGAAGTGAGGGTCTCGATGCAATAAGCACCTCTATAAAAGTCTTTTCAAGGTGTCACCTGCGCACTCTGGGTATCCTGTGGAATAGATTTTTTTTTTGTCTTTATTTTTAAGTAAAGGTCATCCAATGCTCACATCTTTGACCTGTTTTGATATTTACAAGTATCCATTTCAGATCAATTATTTTATTATTTCACTTGGTCTTTCCAAAATTTGGGATCATGATCAATACACCCAAACACTAATAGATTGAAACAGACATTTCAGCTGATCCACATTCGTTGTTTAAAACTCTGCTTCACATCACACACAACCACTAAATGAAACCCAGTCCTCAGTCTAAATTATATCATTGGAGCTGTTTACTTATTGAGCTTCTTTTGATTTGAGCTCATTTACCTTTAAGCTACTTTTGATTACAGCGAGGCTATTAAATCAGCAGGTCACTGCCACCTGAAAACGCCATTATTTAAAGAGACAAACGAACCTTATTCATCATCCTGTTGCTATGTTCGTGTATCCGCTGTGTTTTTTTGTTGTTGTTGTTGTGGTAGGGATCCGAAATTTGTTTAGGTTGACGATGCTGTTTAGGTCAGCATCGTTGGTAGGATTTTCACGAAAACACATTTTGCTGGACGATAGATTGTCCAGGAAGTTATTGCGATAAATGATGATATTGTTTTTGAGACCATTTTCAAGTAAGCTTTTGAGATGGCGTATTACCGTTACAATACAAGATCAATAAACTTAAATTTCTTGCGAGCATTTGACATTGGAACTGGAGGACATTTTAAATTTATCCAAAATACATCGACAAACACTCAAAGCAACAGCAATAAAATAGATGCAGAATCCTCTGTAAGCAAAATTGTTCTTCAAAAAAGAAGGCCATTTGAGACCGATGCGCCAGACTGAAGACTTTTATTATCCAGTCTTTGGTAGAAAGGGAGCGAGAGAAAAGAGAAATTGAAATGACAATGATCGAGTTCATTTTTAATTTATTATGCAATTTATTGCTTATTTCTAGATGCCTAACCATCAGGCCATTCAGGAAAATATTTCAATTATAATGAGAAAATTATCTGTTTTATTAATAATTGTAGTGGTTTTTTTCCGCTCAGCTTTATTAGAGATGGTCTGACCAGTTTCAGATGTTTTGCCTGCAGTATTGGCCATTTCTATGTCCAAGAAGTGCATTCAGAGTATTTTAGCCTTCTGATGTAGTTAAAAAATGACTGTGCGCATTTGGTTGAATTGCAAATGTCTGATCATCCTTCAGTCAAATTTTTAGTAGTTTGATCCTCTACTCTTTTAATTCTTATCCTGTCTCTAAATGTGTTTCTTTTTTTTTACGTTCAGGTGGCCTTGGTTAAAATATATAATGTTAGTTGCCACTCTTCCTATCACTTATCATTACGAGCTATGAGGAAGAAGCAACATTTTTGACGTCTTTCAGCAGAAATGGGACATGCACACCGACGGGTTCTGTGGTAGCTGTATTAATAATAAATTAAACTTTAAATGTTTAACTGCATTCTTTCCTAGCACCGTCCCCAACACACATAACTTGCTTCTGAAAAGGCAAAACTAAAAATGTGAATGAAAAGTATAAAGTTTGAAAACTGTCAGGAGTAAGACTGTCTTGTCTTGAGCAGTGTGCTCTGGCTCTGCGTTGTCCTTTGCCTCTTCCCCTCCAAGCGCAAACGGCTCGATTAGAGGTAGGCTTAATCACTCAGCAGATGGAACAGAGTGCGGTGTCACAAAGACAAAAACAAACCCACACTTGGATTATGGCGCGCGCGTGTCTGCTTGTACACGTGCCTTACGAGTGTGTTTGTGTCCAGTCAGTCTTAGCAGCTCTGATTCAAAGCTTAAACACATTCCCAGGAGACGCAGCGTACTCTCTCAAGAGATTCTAGATTCCCAAGTCTTCTGTTGGTAACCCAACATCTGACCTGACCACTCTCTTTATTTGTGTAAAGTATTGTCGATGCAGTAACATGGTTGTTTAAATGGAAAGCAGAACAATGAAAAGTAGGTTTATGTTGCATCTTGGCACAATGAGCCTGGTGTGAGATTCTCACTGTAGGATAACCTTGAGTAAAAATATAACAGTGTATGCAGCAAAAAATGAAAACCAAAATTGAAAACTTAAAAGGAATTTTTCTTTATTCTGCTGCCCAAAGAAAGAATTGATATCTGACAACTTATTGATAATGTTGCCAATGTTTTCTGTGTATCATATTAGTTTGTTATTTTGGCTTTGATGCATATACTGAAGTAAAGATATAGACAAATTTCTATTATATTTAGAAATGTTCTAACAAAGGAAGCATCTGAAAATCTGAGCAGATATTGACATCATGGATGAATGATATATGAGCACTAACATCGGTTTCAGCTGATATTAGTAATGTTTTTAACGCATCAATTCGATAAATAAAACTTGGCAGATATGAGCAACTGATATTTATTTTTGTGTTGTTGCCGTCAGCTTCTGGTTGTTTTTGTTTTTTTCCCCAAAGGTGTCAAAATGGTAGAGAAATATATATCAATATCTGTAAATATTGGTCATCGGCCCCAACAACAATATTAATATCGGATTTCAATATCAGCCTGAATCTTCATATTTGCACATCCATAATTGATATCTGACATAAATATTGCTGTTACGACTGATAACTGATTTTAACCAATATAATATATGTTATATAGATTTTACTACAACTGTTCGATGACTTCACCACTGTGTATCTGCTTCAGTTAAACTCCCCACAATCCTTTGCTCCCAGTTTTATTTATCGGATCGATACAGATATGTTAAGAAATGACTTTTATCGTCTGACATTGATGTTGGTGACAGTATATCGTTCACACCTGATTCTAATCCTTTTCTTAGGAGTGCACCAATAAATTGGCACTGGTTTTGTTCATTTTGGGAGACTGGCTGATGCGTAAGTGTGAAACTGCCCTTAATTATCTCCTGCCCACTAGATCACCTCTGTACATGTGTGGTTCAAAATAGACACTTCATTGTTGCCAGCTTAGCAACTTTGTCACTATATTTAGTAGGGCTGTATAAATAAATCGATTTGGCGATATATATCGATATTTTCCGCCCTAGGAAAGTATTGATTTTTCATCCGCGAGTATCGATCCGTTAAACCATAGGGGTCCATAGCCTGACAGCTCTTTTTAACGTCTAGTCTGTTACGCCGTGGCAGCAAGACTCCGCCTCCCTCAGTCTAATTTTCAACTCGAGTTTAAAGTGCACATTATAAACTACACACCAGTTTTTAAATTGTGTTAATAGGCCAAGTATAACCGGAGTTATGCTAAAATTAGTAAACCATATTTTTCCGAATGTCAGAGAAATGTCAAAAGCGCCGCCATTCCCCGGCTGTTCCGGTTATGTGAGAGGGAATGAGCTTCCAAACGTACAAAACGAAACGAAACATTAGATTCCTGTGTTTTTGGAAATGTAAAATCTTCAATAAATAACAATGGGCTGTATTTTGTTGCTGAGGAACGAAGTAAAGTTGCGCAAGTAACCGTGAAGGAGAAGCGGAAAGGAGTAGCGGCGCGAACGGAGCAGCTGCAAAAGCAGTGAAATCGCGAAATTAATGCAAATTTTGACTGGTAGCATTCACTTCGTAATTAGTTTTTAGCTTAGCGGTTTCTGCTCTGTATATAAAGGATTACCTGAAGAATGAACATGGTTGATAACATCCGGGNTGGTGATCGGTGCACCCCTACTTTTGTCGCTATGGAGACTGGGAACAAAGCTGATTCTAATTGTTTAAGTGGTCAAGCTATTGGTTCATTTAGGTCAGAGGTCAACATCCTGAGGCTCCAGAGTCTCTGACTCTTTGGAGCTTCAACTGTGGCTTTGTTTAAAATTGATAACTGCTGATTTTTAGTTATAAGTCGAGTTACAAATATAGGTTTTAGCAGGGGTTTTTTTTTAATTATTATTATTTTCATTGAATTTCCTCTACAGAATTATTCTAAAAGTACCAGAAATAAAAATTTGGATATGTTTTCTGTTATCAGATTGGAAACTTTTCATTTTTTATTTTTCAAAAAAACATATTTTTACACAAAATGTACCCATACTCATCCAAAAGTTTTATGTTTTCTTTATTTAACACTAGGCCTGTCATGATAACAAATTTTGCTGGATGATGTATTGTTCCAGAAGTCATTGCGATAAACGATTGTTTTGAGACGATTCTTAAGTGATTTTTACGGCAATGGCAAAATAATAATGCAAGAGCACATTCTAAAATATCAGTAAATCTTAAACCAAAAAATAAACAAAAAACAAATAAAATGAATTTTGAAGTCTTATAAATAAAATGTTCTTTCAAAAAAAAAAAAAAAATGCTTGTTGACACCAAAGCACAAACTGAGGACATCCAGTTTTTGGCAAAAAGAGAGAGAAAAAAAGAGATAAATTATGCCAATGGAAATTATTGAGTTTGTTTTAATTTACCATGTGATTAATTGATTCATTGATTATTGTGACAGGCCTATCTTTAGTTCTTCAAAAAAAAGACAACAAATTTACTAAATCAAAAATTAGAAGTTTTTTTTTTTTTAAGACCATGTGACATTTCAGAGGTTGTCTCTCTCTTTTTTTTTTTTTTAATCATCGTGTCTCAACCACTTTCTCTCTAGTAGCTAAGCTGTAGATCAGATGATGGCATGTAAAGGACAGTGACGTTCATCCAAGCAGATTTTTAATGCAAGGTGCCAGAAATATCACATTCTGCCAGATATTTAATTCAATCTGTCCTTTTTGTCGTTACTCTCAGAGGGAAGGAAAGGTGCAGTAGCGCTCCTTACTTCAGTTGATTGGCAGTATGCAGCAACAGCTGGGGGAGGGGCAGCGCTGTTGCTTAATCTGTTAATTTTTAAACTCTTTGTATAGAGTGATGCTTGTAAAATTGGCCCAGTTGGAATGGAAACCAGCTAAAATGCTGTCATTCCTTATGTAACGGGCTGTAAAACGTCCGCACGTGACCAGTAGAATTTTCCATACGTTTTCTCCTCCTTGGCGTTTCGAAAAAAGTGCAAAAATCTCCCATGGCCCGGCGAGAGCCAGCGGGACACGAAAGCCGCTTTTCAGCTGCTGCGCTCTGTTTCCCCTTATAACTCGATTGTGGATTCTGTTTCACCTAGGCTCTGTCAACACATGAAACCGGCCAGTTGAAAGAAAAGAAAAGGAGTAGTACGGGGAGGGGGGAGCGGGGAGCTGGGAGGGGCCGAAGTTGTGAAACTGGCGTCAGACCATCTTTTGAGTGGAATTCTTTGCCGGGGTCAGAGTTCAGGCGCTGCAGTGTTGGCGCTGTGATTGGCTGAGGAAAGGTGAAATGAAAACCACGGTAAACTTTTGACCCTGGCGCAGCGGCACTGCAGGAACGCCCAGGCTCTGCTCCGGCATGGTGGAACAGAGCCCGCTCTCTTCCTGTGTTTACTCCACCAATCCAACAGGGACGGAGGGGAGAACAGGAGGAAGAGAAAAGGGGGAGGGGAAAAGAGAAAGGCACAAGCGAGGAGAGAAGAGAAGAGAGGAAGGGGGGGCGGGGGGGAAAACTATCACAGTAGCTCAGCTAAAACGTGTACAAAACAGAATCCTTTTGTTTCTCTGCTCCACAGCTAAAAATATTTTCAGTTTAATTGCAGCGGCTGAAAATGTGTTTGCACCTCCACGAGATTTGTTGGATCACTGCAGCTGCTGTAGTTGCTAAAAGAGGAAGGCTGTATGTTATCAGAGCGGGCAGCTTGGAGGCTGATCAGACCCGGGCTCCTCCGATAAAAGGCCGTTTCCCCATTGATTAATGAACTCATTTCCATAATATTAGCTTTGTGCCATCACAGCACACTGCATTTTTCTTTTTTTAGTTATTGTTTTGTTTTGGTCTACTTTGGATGGTAGCCTTCACGTCCCCTATACATCCCAGCGTGTCAAGCTTGTGTAAAAGGATTGTTAGAAATTTAGCTTTACAGTTGTGTTGAGTTAGCAAGGTAAACCTGCAGTGTTGTTTGCCCCATTTCGTTCTCTTCTTTTGTTTCTTGTTGTTGATTTTAACGATGGATAGTTGGCAGTGCACATGTGGCACACTCTTAGACACGCTATGAAGAATCTGCAATGTCTCTGTTTTCGCCTTCGTTTTATTTTCCCTAGGTTTTCCACACCTTGCAGTTTGTGGGAGTGGAAAAAAAACAAAAACAAAAACGGAGAAATGCAAAGCAGGCTGTCAAAGCCTTGTGTGTGTTCAGCAAGGTGGGGAAGGTGCTTTTTTTTTTTTTTTTAAGAGGAAGCAAGAGTCTTAGGAAGACGCTTTCTTTACTTTGAAGTACATCTTCTGTCTCGCCACATTTTTCTAGAAATCACTAACAAATTTCCTTCTTATTCATATTGTCTGTAGTTTTTCTACAATTGGCTTTAGTTGTGTTTCTTGGTGGCTAATCGCTCTACACTCCCATCCTCTTCTTACATTCGCGTCACAGGCTTAGCTTTAAGTGAAACTCGATTCCCATAGCTCCCAACGTCTGCAAAAGTCACTCAGCCATGCCTCTGAATATAGGCTTTTACTTTTACGCAGCTTTTGTAAAGATCTTTTTAAAAAGTTGTCTTTATTTTGTGTAGGGCTGCAGCTAACGATTGTTTTAGTATTCGATTAATCTACCGATTATTCTGACGATTTATCGATTAGTCGGACAGAAAAAATGCCACATTCTGCAGAATTTACATTTAAAGCCTTTTATATAATTTTAGAAATACATTAGAAGATGCACATAATTCAATTCCCTTTTTAGATAAATAAAAATAAATTTAACTGCCTAAAATGCAATTACATACCATTTCTTTAATAAATCAGTCAGCAGGTGAAGCTAAAACCATGCCACTTGTGGAGTTTTGGCTTAAACATATTTACAGACATATTAAATGCATATTATATATATTTTGAACAGTTTTGGCTTAATTACTGCACTGAATATTTTTTTCAGGAAAAAGCTCTTTTTTTCGTTTGAATACTCTCCTTAGCGATTAATCAGTTACTAAATTACTAGTTGATTATTTTGCTAACCAGTTAATCACGATTAATCCGATTAATTGTTTAAGTGCTAATTTTGTGATACTTCACCACACAGGTGTGTTTTTTTTTTCTGTTTCATTTCATGTGTTGTTCAAAATGTAAAGAAGGAGAAATGTTGTTCTATATTCTCAGTCACACCATAAGCAAATAAATGCTCAGATATGCTGACATTTAATCTCTGCTTTGTCTTTGTAAGTGACAGCCTTGGCATTTAGTCACGTCCCTTACTGTCTGAATGATTCATTACCAGAAGAATCCCTAAAATGTAAAGATGATGCGTCAACAATAGATGCTTGATGTGACCATTTGAAAATTACTATAAAAAACAAAACCCAATGTTGGGCGACTAAATGTTTTTCTTCATCATATCATTTAGTTCAGTTTACTGTAGTGACCAATTACTGTTTTTCCATGACAAAGTCTTAAGTCAGAGATTATAAAGGTTAAGAACAAAAACAACTTCATAAGTGGTCTACCTGGAAAATCGGGTGATGAAGCTGACGTCATCCTGATGCATTTCAGAAACTCCTCAAGCCGTCAAGCTTTCTGTGAAACATAAAGCTTTATCTAAAGCAAAAAACATGACATAAAAGTCCCTGAAAAAGCTAGACGTTATGCATTTTATAGTATACTATGCACGTTTACTCATGTTTATTAGTGTTTTTGAGATTTAGTTAAAAATGTTGACACTGTTCCTTTCCTTTGCCCTTTCAGCTTTTTTTTTTTTTTTTGCCATTTAATAGTTTTTCCATTTACTCAGATTTGTCATGCAAACATTTAGACTCTCCAACAAAGCAACATTTGTAATTTCTCTCTAGTTTTTCTGTGGTTATTAAAAGTAGGATCGGCAGGAAAAACAACCTAATCTGCTGCCACAACAGGTACGGCTTCTGCAGTATCTTGGCTTGCAATTATATGTCGTTCTGCAGTTGTGGCTGACTTTGACTAAAATAGTTGTTGGTATATGTCAATTACATTTTAGATCTCATTGAGCTTGAAATCACTCTGCATTCATTAATCTTAAAAGAACAAACGTTTGTTTCCCAAGTTTAAATATACTTTCTCTTAATTATATATTTTAAAGAGCAGAGAGCTTCTTTTTTTTGCCCCAAAAAAGGTAAAAATGTATGTATTGAACAACACAGTCATACATAAACTTGTCAACAACAACATTTAGATGTTACTCTTGTCTTATTTGTTTAATTAGTGGTCGGGTTTTCTTCTGATATAATCTTCATCTGAAACATCCAGAGTAATATTTGGTCAGGTTCATATGGCTACAAAAAAAATGTGCTGTAAACTTCATCTCACTTCCACAGAGGATCTTTGCCAGTCTAGAAGCACGCTAACGCTAGCTTGTTTCCTTGCCATATCTGTGTAACTCTGCTGATTCATTTGATGTTTTCCTGAGGTTGAGGTGAATTTAAGGTGACCGAAGACACGGGCAGACATTTCTACTGGTTAATTAAATTATAGAAAATTGGTTTCCATCTGTGACTTTCCTGTTACTGACCTACACTAACCCTAACCATAGCCCTTTCCCCAAAATTGTTTTTTTTTTTTGTTTTTTTTTTTTTAGATAAAACCCACATCTGTGAGCTCTCATCCTCATATTAACAAATTCCGCATTGTTCGGAGTTTTGCAGCAGACACTGTGTCTTCTCCAGTTTGCAGCTGGTTGGATGCATATCATCCACTGACAAGGACCCAATTCCTTTCAGACACACAGAGGGAAGAAAAAAAAGAAAACTCTGACAAGGCCATATAATTCACTCCTCTGTCTTGTTGCAATGCAATTCAGTGATTTATCAGGATAAAGTATAATATTAGCCAAATGAGCTAACTTAATAAAATAATGACCTTCCTTGTCTAGCAGTGCACTTTTGTTGGACATGACTTGTAACAAAAGAAAAAACACCAGTGAGGCTTATTGCTGCCCAGCAGCAAGCAGATGTACTCAACAATCATCAGCTTCTCAGCAGTGAGCAATAAACAGCATTTTCTATTTTATTCATAACAAAACATAAAATTACCCTTCACAAAGTTTTTTTTTTACATGATGTTTTGCTGTATAAGTTCTTAAACATTCACTTCTATTGTAAACTAGCAACAGAATTACTATTACAAAGTAACTATATTGACAATGAGGAAGTTCAACTGTGCTAAGAATTTAATATCTAGACTCCAAAATATCAAGGGGATGTATAAACCCTCGTCCTCAGTAGCACTGTAAGGTAAATGACACCTGTAATTGTTTTGAAACAAGCGTTCCTCATAGTTTTTGAAGCTACTCCTCCGAGACAAGTCAGATTCAGGCTCCGGTAACGCTGTGGAAAAATTCATTTTTACCACATCTACCATCTTTGACTTGTTCTTCCCGTTTGTGGCGCATGTCCTACCTATCCTCCGCCTCGTCCTCCTCCTCCTCTTGCACCAGTTATTCTCTGCTTTCCAACAAAAGATACACATCACTAGAGGAAAACCCCATGAGCAGACATAATTTTGTGCGTCGTATTTCTAAATCGGTGTAGTCATTTTTCTACCAGTGGCAGGACGCGGAAACTGAAGAGTTTCAGTTGAATCTGCGAAACTGCATCTTATCGCGGTTGCGCTGCTGATGCACGCTCATCTTGCACGTGTGTGTGTATAAATGAACATCCCCAGTGAATACCCATAACATTCCAGAAGCACGTGGAACACAGAATGTGGCAAAAATAATTATACTAATAGGACCAGACCTTGAACATTAATCCGTCCTTGTGCTTAACAAACACAACAATGTGGACCACTAAAGCTACAGCAGATTCAGAGTGGTTGTCCGTTGTGTTTGTCGACTTATAAATTAAAGATTTAAGACAACAGCAGACTGTATAACAACACAACTGAGATTAATTTAGATCACTTCTATGTGAATGATTCAGATAGCCGCATAAGATTCAGTGGGAAAGCTATTATCATCTTGCCTATTACTCAGAATTGCTTCTTCTAAAATTTTAAATTCAAGTCCATTTTAAATTAGCCATGTTTATTCCTTCATTAATTCATGAACATAAAACCATTGACTTTCTCCTTATTTGTTAAAACTGGATCCGCTTTTGTTCCCGTTAGAGAACGTTCAGTCATTCTCAAAGTCTGAAGCACCGTTCTGCTTTTAGTCCGTAACAGTCCTGCATATTGGTCCCTATTTATTGTACGATTAGTAAAGTTAAAGATGATAGCCGTGCAAATATAACTCCAACAAGTCGGGCCGACCAACGGAAACTCAACGTTGCTGTTTGGCTTCAGCAGAACCTGGAATCAAAGTAAAAATGTTGCTGCTAGCCAAGGTGGAGGCTGGGGGTTTGTGGAGGCCCTTTGTTCAGAGTCTGGATGGTTTTATGTTCCGCAGAAGGTGGAGAAGTTCTTTGAAGAAAAGAGGAAGTCATTCTTTTCTTTTGTTGGGTTTTTGCACTTGATCTCTCAGACTCCAGTTAGCGCCTTTTTTTGTTGTTGTTGCTTTATTACCTTGTCTGGGTTCTCCCTGTGTGTGGTGGTGGTTGTGGTAAATACATGATACTAGACTATTAAAGTAGGTCAGATGGCTTATAATTTAGTATGGGCTGCTAATATACCGTTGTTTTGGGGTATAATTTTTAAAAGAAAGATCTTAATACGTAAGCCGAACGTTCATTCTTGAGGGGATTGAGTCATATATATGTGTTCCCCAGTTTGTGTGATCTTTGTTTTGGGTGGGCCAGTGTTTATTGTTGGGCCTGCCACTCTTTGTCCTGGGGAAGCTCAGATTGCAGGCTTTATTTGAGGCTCTTCAGGAATGTCCTTCTTTCTATTCTCGTCCTGACTGACTCAAACTCTTGCTGCTCTGGCCTTTGGCCAAATGACTAAAAATCAAATTGGACCATTTTGTAACAATATCTTGACGTGCAGCATCTGAATTTTTTTCATCCTTGTCAGGTTAAGAGAAATACCGATGCCGTGTAGACCTTAAAAACAGCAAGTTTGCGACTGTATGTTAACCTGCTAGCTGTCAAGCTGGGCCAAAAATACTGGCTAGCTAATACATTTGGCTGATTGCTATTTGTTGAATTGCAAATATTTTAGCACCCAAATGATGTCTAGTGGTTTACCAATCTGCTTGCTGCTCAAAAAATAATGAGCTCCAGGTGAGTCAGTAATGCTCTCGGCATGCAGCCCCTTTGAAACCAGCCAAGGCACCAAACGGCATTGGTCTGTCTCTACACTTGGATATTTGAAATCAATTAAAAAACAAGTACAAAAGTTGTAAGACTTGGTTTACAATTTGACCACCCAGTCAGTGTAGTAATGGAAAACCAAGGCACAAAATCTTTTGGAAGAAGTGTTGAACCAAAAAAGCAACCACGAGCCAAGAAAAAAGACGAAACCTCTTGTCAAAGAAAGCTCCCGTATGAAGTTGTATCAAAATACATGTAAATAAAAACGGTTACCTGGATGGAATTGGAAACACTAAGTTGCATGGTCAATAAAGGGTTTAAATAGGAGTATTTAATATATTTTCTCAGTTGTTAGAGCCATCTCTCTGTTGTAACAAGCTAACTCTGACGGCTAAGCCTAGAAAACGTACAGCACAACTTGCTTGGCATGGCACCAATCTGCTGTGATCTAAATGCACATGTTAGCGTAATGTAGCAGAGCTCATATGCAAAATTCTTAGAATCGATTTTTACTGTCACAGATTCCACTGAAGTGATGAAAAACCAGTCGGTACCTGCTAAATTCAAGTTTTCCTTATTTTTTTTCACTGCGTGTAGTGTAGACTAGACAAATCCCAGGTGTCACCTTCACTATGTTCTTTAGAGTTTTAACTTTTAGTTTAGTGTACCGAGTTCACTTTTACTTTGAAATCTGACCTATTCCAGCTTTGACCAATTCTGACTTATTTTTCCAAGGTGTGTAACACAAATTAAGCTTCACGAGCACTTGTGATGGAGGCACTAGTTTTTAAATTTAGCAGAAATTTACAAAATGTTTCCAATTTTTCCATCAAAACATTTATCCATATATCTTTATTATAATTTTTATTAATCTAAAATGTTTATAGACTAAAAAGAGCAACGCTTTTTGTCAGATTTCTCGGTGTCAATCACAAATGATGGCTGATTAGTGGAAGGTTGGTCGGACCGGTTTTACCGGTGTTGATGAACTTTGCTGCCGGTTCTGTTGGTGTGCACAGTTGTCCACTGTTTTGCTGAGTCATCGTACTGTAAATCGTCCCACTCAGAAAACTGCTGCTTCCTCAAGCCTCGAAGGAAAAAAAAACAAAACAGTGTTATGACCTACAAGTAGCTACATTTTACTGAAATGACACACTGCGATATTTATGTATTTATGTGGGAAATAATCTGAAGCTTCTTTGGTCAGAAATGAAACCGTCTGATTCGATGTTTTTGGAGCGGTATCAAGCAGCAAAGACACAGATCACCTGTTGGAGAAGTCCAATCTAAAAAGGATTGCTTTGTTGCTCGGTATGCATGAATTATGACGCAAATTTAAACATTTTCATGTTTTGCTCTCTAAATGAGAGGACCCGATATTCCAAACGGCTGCTTTTGTACAAGACGTAATAATCTACAGTAGGATGAGATTCTATCAGTAAATTAAATGTTTTTCACGTTCTGTGGTATTTCAATATAGCAGCTTCAGTTTCCTTATTAAGGTGGTTTTCTTGAATAGCATTGAGCCCAGTGCAGTGTCTCCTTTCTCTGCCCCTCCCCCTACCTGTCTCTCCCTCCTCCCTCCTGTCTTTTTTTTTTCTAATTCTAACCAGTCAGCTTGACTCCTCCTCTCCCTCCTGCGCTGCATAATCACACAGTGCTTAAACCTCCTGGTCTGAATTACACTTTAGTTCTAGAGCTTACTAATGCATGTTGACTGCGTGTCTCTGCCAGGACACTAAAATAACATCACTGATCAAAATAAGTAATAATGTGTGTGAGTACGAACCAAATAGTCTTTGGACAGATGATAGAAAGGGAGTGGAAAAAGGGGGAGTGTGATGCTTTTTCTGTGTTTTTTTTTTTTTTTTAATTATTCAACAGCAGCATTAGCTCGGTTGCAGTCTTGTGTTTAGGGTTGATGTGATCAGTGGTCTGTGGTTGGTCGGGGGGGGGAGGGAATCACACTTACACACACACACGCACACGCACACACACACAAACACTGAGGGTGGGAGCAGCTTGTAATTCACACTCCATCTGGCTACGATGGCTGCGAGGTGAATATCGAGGCTAAAACCAAATGGTTACGTCACGAGGATTTTTTTTCCTCTCTTTTTGGTTCCTACTGTAATTTATATATAGCTGCTACTTTGGTAGGAAAGTTAAAAGGTCATTGTCTTATTTTTGAACTTGCATTGTTAAAGTGACTATTGTAGGCATATTTTTAGAGCTCTGCCTGCAGGTCAAAATTATTCAAGTTCATGATGAAACCCAACTATTCTGGTTTCACCTAAGGTTTAAAACAACAACCCAAAGCGAAGATGTATATTGTGGATTTTGCGTGCCATTTTATGATCTTTGTTCTTTAGAAAAAAGCTTGAACCTACTGATCTAAGCTAATGCAGATTTTGTCTCGATAAATATAATTTGAAAACAGAATTGAACATATTTTCCTAGGCGTCCTTCGGTAAGCAGTCATTAATTATTTAGATTTGGAGCAGAGGGGATGCCATTCCATTTGTGGGAAAGAGCGGCCGCTGATTAAACCGGGTTTTACTTTGGTAGAACAGACGAAAGATGAGTGTTGACATTTTTAAAGTAAGTTAATTCCACTCAATTCAGAAATACTTCATTTAATCCCAAAGAGAGAGTAAATAATTGAGCGTAGTTGGTAAATGTAGCATTCTATATTAGCAGCCTTTGTACTTTGCAGCACTAGATTTGCGAGAACAAAAATGCTCTCTTTGTGTATTGTAGAGAATTATAAAGCTTTACCTTAACTCCAGAATGTTCCTTAACAGGTTGAAAGGTCAAACGGATAATACAGAGCAACTTTAACCTCATCTTCCTTTCTGTTTACATCTAGATACAGATTTATATTGAGTCTTCTTCCCTCATTTAACTGTATGAAGTGGAGAATTGACTGACAGGGAGAGAAAATCTTTTTTTTTTTTTTAAATCTTCCAATGGATCATAATAGATAAGGTCTGATTATGTTGATAACTGACCAGTTCTGGTCACTAGCTGATTTCCTGGCGCATCTATAATCGAGTGACACCAGTTTGGGATGCACATTTTATGCCATCACTTGCAGCACTTGGCTTTCAACTTTAAAGAGCAACTTAACCCCAAATCAACTTTTTTCCACAGATAAACTGTGTGAATTGGTCCTTGCGGGCGCTATCTTTACTTTTTCTATGCAAATTTTTGCGTAAGCTTGTTTAATTCTGCAATATTTGATCTAAAATTGTCTTAGTGCTGCCCTCCTCAGGCTCAAGGGTGACTACTGCGGTTGAACTTTCCTATCCCATACAAACGCTACAGCTTAGTCGATGTCAGCGTTGAGACTAGCTACCGTGCGTAGGAAGCAGAAGGTGCTCACGGCAGCATTCGCTTCTCGCTCAGTCAGGACCGTACCTGCAGAGCAGTTGGTGAACGTTCTTCTCCAACAACAGAGAAGAAAGACGCTAGATTTGTCGCTGGTTGCTTATTTTGGGGGAAGAAAAATAGCTAGAGGGGTTTGAAAAGTCCTGCAGGGTCTAAGTTGGCAACAGTGGTGTCCCTCGTCTTGACCACAACCTTCTCCTCTCGTCCCCACATTTGGCAGGGAATGTTCTGTGGCCCCGCCCACTTTGGGATTTTTCAAAAAACTGTATGCTTACACTTTTACTATGAGATTAGTTACACTTCAAGGCTCTTATAAAATAAAATATTTCATTTGTTATAGTACTCTTTAATGTTCTAACTTTGTTATAGAGTCAAAAATTTCCAGAGAAAGTCTAATGTTGATGTTTTGATAATCATCAAAGCAGATAACTACCAGCTGTTTTTGGCAGCTAAATCTTAAAAGTAGTTTTGTTTTTATGTTAAACTGATGAGGGCCAGTCATCAGCCAATAGGAATCACAATGCATTGTGAAAGTATGAACATTTACAAATAGTCATTAGTGACGCTACAGCCGCACGTTTCAGTTTGTTTCATTGGGATAGACTTGCACAAACTTGCACCTAATTAACAAATGGAAGCAAAACAAATTTTTGTAAATGATTTAAAAATAAAAATATCTGTGTAGCCTCACTTTGATGCACCTTAATAAAATTCACCTTAACTAAATGCATTTTGGCTCTGGGCACCTAACTGGTAAGTAAGAATGTATCCGTATGCAATTTAACCCCACAGGCAAAATAATGCAGCTATTTAAATGCACTAAAGTTTATGGTTTCTTTACAGGACAGCATGTGTGAGAACTGTAGGGGTTTAGATCCGTTTTCAGTGCACTTTACATTAGGCAGGAGTACTGGTCAGGAATGGCAGGGAAGCAGACTGATAAAGAGAATATGTAAATGGGGTGGATGGGTGGCAGCATTTCCAGGAAAGGGAAGTGATGACGCTGTGGAACACACTGAGGGGAGAACGCAAACAGGATGCTATCTGCTGCGACTTCCTGTGCAATTTTAGAAATGAGCGCTTTCCCATGAATCTCTGAATGGATAAATAAATGAGGAGCTGCAGCCCTGCTGACGTGCTGAGGCACCCAGGCCTTCGCATAGCGCCACAGTTCATGACTTTAATCTGTTCTTCTGTTCTCAGGAGATGTTGAGAAGTGACGCAGGCCCTGAGTGGAGTTTGACTGGGGCTCATTCTGCCTGAGGTGAGCCTGTAGTCAGTACTGAACCGAGCAAATCACCCACCTCTGATCTCAGCCCCTGGTGGGGCAATCCATGAGAGTTTCAAAACATTTTGATCATCCACTCGTTATCTGCAGCAGATTTGTGTTTACCTGAAACTTGTCATGCAGCAGGTTTTATTCTCGTTAGGTTAAAAACAAAACAAAACAAAAAAAGTTGCTGCCATCTTATTAAGTCTGTTTAGACCTAGTTGAAGTTTTTTCGTGCGCCGTCTCTCTTTCTCTCGAGGCTGCAAATTGATCTATTTTCTCGTCAAACGATCTCCTAAACAAGATCCCGTGACTGAACTTGTTTCATAAACCTAACCCTGTTTTCAAAGTCCGCTTCCTTATAGCGCCGCTCCGGAACGCTCGCCATCAAAGCCCGAACGCGTGAGCCTGACCGAGGGCTGTTGTCATCTCTTTCTGCCGCTGCAGAGGTGAAACCAGGAAGGGAGAAGATCGGCGGGTTGAGGGGCGGAAAGCAGGGCAGCCGAGAGTCGCAGACAAAAACACGACAAGCACTTTTAGAGAGAAAGAGAGAGAGGTGGGGGGCGCTGAAAGGTAGACGAGACGCGCAGCAGGAGATGCAGATTTATGACGGGGAACACACGTCTGACAGACTTGGTGTAGTTGTTGTATTTGGAGCACTGGTAGGTGACTGGGCGGCATGTCCTAGCCTGCAAATGCAGAGCTGGCGTTGCATAATAGTTCCTAACCATCCTACAGTATTCCTCTCCGGAATGAGCTCACTCAGTGTGGACGGAAAGAAATCCACCTTTGGAAGGTTTTCTTTCTTTTTTTTTTTTTTTATGTCGAATGATCCGTTTGTAAAGTGACACGCAACAACCCTGCACTGAAAAAACACAGAATCTTGCAGAGTATTTTTGTTTACTTTCTATAAGAAACATATAGGAGCTTGGTTTAACTCAAGTGAAACAATCAAGAATAAGGAATACTTGACCGAAAACAAGCTCTTATATCCTGCCGAAAAGTTACTTGCGAGTTTAGCTCTGTTTCATAACACATTTGCACAAGAAACTCCATCAAAATCCTTGGTAAGATTCAGTGTTTGTGCAGTGCGTGCGCTGTTCTGGGTGGGAATCGGAAAGAGCGGTGACCTTAGTAGCTGGCTACAGGGGTTTCCTCTAATGTGAACTCTGTGGGGTCAGACGCAGGGCAATGCCAGAGCAAGAAAACAAGGGCAGGGTCCTGAAACAGGGAGGGGTTGAGAGGGAAGTTAAAATTATTGGAGGAAAAGTAGAAGCAGACTGCAGGGATAATTTTCTTGTTAGTAACTGGAGTGTCTCTCTGGGTACTTTCAAGTCTTCACATCTCGTTCACTGCTCAGGAAGTTGGACAAAGAAAGCTAGCTGGTGAATATGTGTGTGTTGCTGCCCGTCTCTTCTTCTTCCTTTTTTTTCTTGTTTTGTTTTCTCTGCCCCCTCATAGTGCAGCGACATGTCTGAGCATGCGACTCTGAGCATGCGAGTGTGGTTGGTGTGAGCAGTGTGTGCGTACGTGTGCCTCCGCCGCCGCCGCTGTTGCTAACAGAGAGGTAACTGGTAGGCTGGCTGAACGCAGGATGACCCATCTCCCCCGAGGCTTCAAATCACTACATCATCATCAGTCCCTCCGCGCAGTGGAACAGATGAGATTTCACTCCCATCAAACATGGAAGCACAGAGTGAGAGGCTGCTCCGCTAAACGGATGGTCTGTCTGGATAACACCGTAGAAAACTGCGATCTAATGTTCCCACGAAAAGTCAGCTGATCGATAGGCGATGTGTTCAGAAATAAAACCACATCCAAGTAATCTCATGCAGTTCACGGCGATTGGGCGGCACCGCACGTGAAACAAACATGTCGGCCCGCTTGGTTTGTGTTTTCATTGATCACGTTGCCTGGTTTGTGTGCGTTCCAGGTGCTGATATGTGCTGAAGATGAGTGGCGTAGGAGACAACTCTTTAGAGCCGCTGTGCTCCGACCGCAAACGCAAGCTGTCCAGCTGCGACACGCCGGGTCTGGGGTGAGTGCGAGATCCCCGGCGTCGCAACGGCTTCAAACGTCCGCCGCTCTCGGAACGTCCTCACGCCCCCACCCCGCGTGAAGGCGAGGTTGCCATGGAAATGTGTCTAAACCTCCCTTCCCCTCCCCGGCAGGTGTGACAAGCGTCGGAGGGAGCAGGAGAGCAAATACATCGAAGAGCTGGCGGAGCTCATCTCCGCCAACCTCTCCAACATCGACAGCTTCAACGTCAAGCCTGACAAATGTGCCATTCTCAAGGAGACCGTGAGGCAGATCAGGCAAATAAAAGAGCAAGGTACAGACGCCTCTGCACAAATTAGTCGCATATACACATGAAAAAAGTATGACTTGTTTTTATTTCCCCCCCCCTTTAAAATGTTGTTTTTATTTTGCATTATTTCAAGGGAGAACAGTGTATTTAGGCAAATCAAGTTTATTTGTATCACGTATTTCAGTAACAATGTACGTCAAAGTGCTTTAGTTTAGACCTTAAAGACATAAGACAGTGACCAATTAGGAAACAGGTAATAAACGTTACATTTTGTCAATTGCCACCATCAAAATCATCAAGTGAATACACATGAAGTGTGTTAACGTGCCTAATCAAAGGCAATTTGAAACAGGTGTGTTTTTAGCCTTGATTTAAAGGAACTCAGTGTTTCAGCGTCCTTACAGTTTTCTGGCAGTTTGTTCACAATAAAAAATGTGCAGCAGCGCACCGATTTCCTTTGTTTTGGGCGATCGACTGATACTGGATAAGCCGATCTTATCCATTATCAGTTAGATAAGGTCACTGCAGTGTTACAGATTTAGCAGCTTTGCCACTATTTTTGGACCAAAAGAATCGGTATTGGCAGATGAGACTTTTTAAAGAGGTCAGGAAACTGCAATCGGTGTACGACTAAAAATATGAGAAAAAATCAATAAAAATCAAAGCTAGCAGTATATTATAAAAACAATAAAACAAAGTCTTCGGCTGCCTCGTTCCAGGATCTAAATGGTCTAACTAAGCGTGTTGTGCAGTTGGTCTCCTCTGGTTTCAAGTCGGGTCTGAGGAATTTAACAGCCGTCTCCAGTGAGTCTCCCTGAGGGAAAAAGGTTGATTTGTAAACAGTGGATAAAGTTAGGCTTAAGGACAGATGACGCCGGTGATGAAGTGCGGTGCGAGGCTGATGGCCGGGGCACTTCATGGCAGCGTCCAGTCAGGCTGTTTGTGTTGCCTGGGGTAAATGAACACCAGTAATTGAAACCAGTCCTTGGTGGTCATGGCTCGAGGCTGTTGTTGGTGACAGCGTGCGTCTGGTAGTGCCAAACTGTGCCTCTCGCCTTAAAACCAATGACAACAGAGACGCCAATATGTTGTTTTTAACCCAAATGTTATTTTGCGATTGTTTTCACTTTAGGAATTAGAAACGAACTTTTGCCGCTCGTTTCCTCATCTCTGGTTTTTGTTTAACTTTGACCCGGTGATCTTAATTTTTCTTAAGATACATACTAGAAGAAGCCATAAGGATAGCATTCAAAGTACTCTCGAGCTCTCCTGCCATCATTAGTTATTTATGTTGGCGACCAGAGGCCACGTCACAGGACTGTACTGCGAGCATTGCTGATGCATCATTCTCAGTATTTGTTCTCTCAAGAATGTGGAGCCTTACTTCTACTTCAGGATTTCCAAAAATCCAGCATTTTGCACAGCAGACAGTCTGGAACCTCCAAAGGATTAAATTGAGCAACTTTGCAGCACTCTGTACTCCTTAATACAGCCTGATGAAGATGTCTCAACAGATCGCAGAAAATTCAGAAGCTTTCTGCATATTTCCTCTTGTTTCATTCTTATGCAGAAATGCTAAGATTACCTCGCTTCCAACCACAGGGTCAGCACACTGCATGGATTGCATGTGCATCCTCGAAGGGCTTAGTGTGGTGTGTCCACTGATGTGAACAATGATATTTATTTATTTATTTATTTATTTACTTTTTTTTGAGAGAGAGTTACCCCTAAAAAAAAGAGTGTTGACCAGTATTTTCCTTGTTACTGGTCAAGGAAAATAAAGCTTTTCTCTGCAGTTCTAGTTAACCGAGGCCAATATGAGATTCTCAACAAATGTAATTTCTCTTGTATATAACAAACAGCTTTTTATTTGTTTTGAGACAGACCTTTCAGCCCGCTGGCCAGCAGTGTGCAGTAACAAGTGAGGGAGGGGCAGCCAGAAAAACAGAAGTTCCTCCAATACTTTTTCTGGCACCTTAAACATAGGAGCAGCATGACTGTGGTATAGAAATCGAATCGGTTCGAAACCTCAGCTTATGCTGATACAGTCACTGACGCGACCTTGATTTCTTCTCTGAATTCATTAAGTCGTTATTGACAGACAAGTTTTTCCTTTTATACGTTTTACCCTGATCATCCGTGGAGGTAAAGGCGAGCAGACGCATCCGGGTCAGTTTGTTGTGCAACCAGGTTGCCATAGTGACAGAATAAAGCAGGATGACATTTCTCCCTTTTTCTTTCAAATGTATTTTTTTTTTTGTTATTATTGACTGTTCAACACACCTGTGCTCACATCCTAGCACTTTGGAAGGTCTACAAATATATATATATATATATATATATATATAGTATGCACACACAGTGTTGTTCTGCCTCACATCTACTGTAGAGTCATGCTCTACAGATGACCCTGCTATATGGGGTGGTATCTATTAAAGACTCAAGCATGTGGTGATTTTAAAAATAGAAAGGCATGCAGGCCGACCACAGAGGACTTGTGCTTCCCTCTAGTGGCCACTTTTGGGATTTTATAAAATGAGGAAAGTAGTTCCCACCATTCCATTCAAGTTGAATAATATAAATTATTAGGGACATCGTACCTTTACCATTCTCTTTGTGCGTCTCCTGTCTCTCTAGGAAAGAGCTCTTGCAATGACGACGACGTGCAGAAAGCAGACGTGTCCTCTACTGGTCAGGGGGTCATTGACAAGGACCATCTGGGGCCCCTGCTCCTGCAGGTCAGTTGACGCTGATAATCTCTTCCCCCCGAGGCAGCAGGCCGGCTCGCTGATCCCCACTCAACACGTTTTAAAATAAGTTGCGGTCATTGAGAATAAATATTTTCGTTGTCGCTGCTCTCAGGCGCTGGACGGCTTTCTGTTTGTGGTCAACCGAGAGGGCAGCATCGTGTTCGTGTCCGACAACGTGACGCAATACCTGCAGTACAAGCAGGAGGAGCTGATCAACACCAGCGTGTACAACATCATCCACGATGAGGACAGGGACGAGTTTCGCCGGAACCTGCCCAAGTCTAGCGGTGAGGCTCCTACCGACACGAAGACGCTGGATGCAGGATGTTGCCTGATCACTGTCGCTCACCCGTTTTACCCTGCTGCCTCTTTCTCTCTCTTCAAAGCACCAAACGGGGCACCTTGGGGTGGAGATGTGCCCCAACAGAAAAGCCGGACCTTTAGCTGTCGTATGCTGGTGAACCTGGTTTATGGTCAGAGTCATGGGTTGCCTGAAGAGAGGCCAGGTGGCCAGCGTTACGAGACGATGCAGTGTTTTGCTCTCACTCAGCCGCGAGCCATGATGGAGGAGGGAGATGGTAATTATTGTTCCCAGCTTTGAATGTCTAAGGGTTCATAATCATTGCAGGGTTTCCTCTAGGATTTCTTTTTTAAACCGTGGTGGTGGGCTGTCTGAACTCTTAACACCACTCTGTGGACAATTCAAATTTCCTTTAAGACAAAAAGAGAAATCTTCTCATTAAACTTGCTCTTGTTCTTAGCTCTTTTTTGTTGTTGTTGTTTAAATAAGCCAATTTTTTGACTTGCGTATCTTGTTGCTGTGTTTGTCATTTATTTTTTTGATTTGTTTTATCAAAACAGGTCTCACTTGCAAAGGAGAGCTTGGATCTCAACGAGACAACCTGTATAAATAATAAGAGAAATAAAAAATAATAATAAAATAGAGCCTTGAAATCATATTTCAAATATTATGTCAGATAAAGGCTAAACAGTATTAACTAACTATATTATAGGTGTTCAGATGTGTAACAGATGTTGACATTAGGGTTGTTTTCAAAGGCTTGGACTAAAAATCTTCTTTCTTTCACCTTTTCTCTCCATCTGTTGTCTCTATTCTTCCTTCACTCCAGAGAACAGCGCTTTGCACAGTAACCAGCTTCAAAATTAACATTTCACGATATTTAAATTAATTTTAAATCTGCAAATACAGACTATAAATATGTTTATATGCAGCTCTGGAAAAAATGAAGAGCTCACTGCACTGAACCCCTTTGAAAACCTGATTTCTGAACTCCTCCTGAGTTGAACGTTTCAAATACTAATACGACGATTCTAATGTTTCAATTTAAAACATTAGCATTGTCGTTTCTAAATGAATATGAACTTGTTTTCTTTGCATTACTTGAGGTCTGAAAGCATTACATCTTTATCGTTATTTTGACCATTTCTCATTTTCTGGAAATAAATACTAAATCTTTGCTTGGAATTTCGGAGGCATGTTGTCAGTAGTTCATAGAGTAAAAGAACAATTTTGGTTTTACTCAAACATTTACCTATAAAAAGAAAAATCATAGAAACTGATCAGTTTAAGATGGTCTCTTAAATTGTTCTAGAGCTGTATATCTCATCTGCTTCACATTGTTTTAACACGTATTAAAAAAATAAAACGTCCTCCTTAATGTGTCTTGGCTTTTATTTTGCCGTTGCAGTACGCCACGATCAGTTACATGTAGATTATTTAGATCCATATATTTTTGTTCAATTACTGAATTTTGGGGTTGTTCTTTTCAGTGCTCTTGTTTTTGCAGAGTGTCACATCCTGGAGTTATCATCGAACCTCGAGCTGCAGTTCAGTCCGACCGGGTCTAACCCTGCTTGCCTCTTTCCTCAGATTTGCAGTCATGTATGATCTGCGTAGCGCGGCGAATCACGGCTGTCGAGAGGACGGAGAGGTTCAGCACTCGCCATGAGCTCTCTGGTAAGCGTGCGCGGCATTGCGTCAAGCAGATGTGCGCGTCTGCTGAAAGTCGAGCCAGGGTTGAACTTTTAACTGTGCGTCTTCTGTTGCAGGTAAGCTGATTGAAATTGAACATCAGAGCGCTCTGCACACCTCGATGCTGCCGGGGTGGGAAGACCTGGTGAGGCGCTGCATGCAGATGTTCCTTAACAGGAGCGAAGGACAGCCGTGGTCGTACAAACGCCACTATCAGGACGGTATGTTGTTAGGCTCCTGGCTCGTTGGCAGTCAAACCTTTCTTGTCACAGTAAAACGTTTCCATGTTTTTGCATTTGCGAAACAAGACTGCCTACATGTTGCTTACAATTTGAAACTTAGCAGTTGGCAGGGTTTCTCTACAGAGGACCGATAAATTTCAAACCTTATGTTTTTTATTGTATCTACGTCTTTACAGTCCTGTGGTTCTTATGTACTTTGAATCTTCTTTTGGCATTTTAAAAGTGTGTGAAAACGTTTTGCCACATTTGCACTCCATTAGTCCTTTGTGACATGAATATTCATCTTCACATGCCTCAGGTGTTCTGGAGTTTACCAGAGTGGTCAGAGAAAAAAGGTGTGGAATAAAATAAAACAGGTCAGGTGGGAAAACTTGTTGGCAGAACTGCGTCCCAAGAAGAACCCAGCCATTGTTAAGAGAAAATCATGAGAACACCTGTTTAAAGTTGAATGGAGGAAAACTAACACGGAAAGCATCCTCAGGGTGTCTGCAAATCCTTAAAATGTCTTAAGTTAATATATCTAAAATTAGATCCTTAAAAAGTCTTACATGAATTACAAAATGTGAGTTAGCCTTTAATACGTTAATCACCGATCTTAAATTTTGTCGTGACATGACTATTTAAACTGGTACATGTAGGTTTTTTTCTCTGTCAGGTAAAAGTTTGAGTTGCACACAGACGTCTTCATCGCTTCCTGCAACTCAAGGCAGTCAAGGCTACCGCTAACCAACTCCTAATATACGCTAGCTAGAAATTTTTGCTGTGCTTCATTGTAATACAACAGGAGACCTCAGCCATCCATAGATGTTGTGGTCTTAAATATAATTCATTGTGGCATAAAAAAATATTTAAAAGTCTTAAATTTGACTTGCTGAAATCTGCAGATACACTGATCTTGCTTTCATTCCCCTCTCATCACTATTCTTCTTAATTATGCACAGCCTGGAAGCAATCTATTTGAAAAAAACTTCACTAAAGACTTTACAGAGACATTTTGTCGTGTTACAGCAACAAAATATCAGAGATCTTCAACTCTACCTTTGTCATGCACTGTAGTTGATGAGCCATGAAATCAACATTCTGTTTAAAATTTGGTTACTGTTTTTTTTTTAATGGGACTTTTTATCACTTTTTTTTTCTATTTTTTTAGCTTTCCATAACGGACATTCAGAGACGCCTCTCTATCGCTTCTCCCTCTCTGACGGGACGCCAGTCACGGCCCGGACACGGACCGAGCTCTGCAGGAATCCCAACACGAATGAGCCGCTCTCTTTCCTCTCCACGCACCTGCTGCAAAGGTAGAAATGCTTTAGCAATGGAAAAGAAAACCACAGTCTCACCAAACGTTGATATTCCTCGAACATTCGTTCCTCATTTTGATTGTCGGTTCTCTGCAGGGAGCACAGTGCTTATCGCGGCGCACAGAGCGGCCCCATGAGGCCTCAAAACATGGGCGTGAACAACCCCAGCCAGCAGATGAACATGGGTCCAGGGGGGAACATGGGCATGAACAGGAGCTACGGCATGGTGGAGCACGGCAACATGCCGCAAAGAGGAGGCCCCCCGTACGCCGTCGGCGGCCGCATGAATCCCATGAACCAGATGAACCACATGCACCAGATGAATCAAATGAATCCCATGCATCAGATGAACACCATGGGTCAGATGAATCAGATGAATTCCATGCATTCGATGAACACGATGAACCAAATGGGATCCATGAACCAGATGAATCCGATGGGCCATCATGGCATGCAGAAGCAGCAGCAGCACCAACAGCACCAACAGCACCAGCAGCACCAGCAGCAGCAACAGATGAGCCAGTTCCATGGAGGTGGAGCGTACGGGATGGGTATGACCAGTCCCACTCAAGCCAGTCCAGGGATCAACGGGCCACACAACGTCATGGGTTCACCCAGAGTCCGAGGAAGCCCCAAGACGGGCGCCAGTCCCTTCTCTCCTGGAGGTATTGCTGAAACTTTCAGTCAACTATAAGTTAATACAGTCGCTAAACATGGATTTCAAAGCGGACCTATGATGCAGAATTCTCTTTCTGCGTGTTTCTGTACTTCCATTTGAAACTCTAGCACATTTGGTCAGCTACCTGGGATTTCCAGCTGTATGTAGACAAGTGTTGACAGTAATGAAGAACATGTATGCATTCACACAAAGAACATAACTACATGGCTTCCTTTTACTTTTAAACCGTGTTTCTATCAATGGTTTTTCTTTTTTCTTTTCTTCTTCCTCTTTTGAAGTAACTCTTAATACAATTAGAGGAAGTTGATGGAAATAGCAAAATTAGTCACTTTCTGTGCCAAAAAATATTAAACGCACCCTTGAGCTAGTCAGTTCACTCAAAGTGGAGATGTAAAAGTGTGAGTTTAAACATTTAGTTGGGGGCGTGGCCCGTAGCAGCTTATTTGCATAAAAGTGACAGAGCCTTAAAACTGAAATTTCATTTTCTGAGAATAATTTTGTACAAAGTATCTAATGAACATGTTTTGTATAGCTCATAGACCTATCCTAACCTATTCAAGGAAGCATAAGAGGTCAACTATTAAGTATGTTCTGCTTTCTTATGTTTGTTTATCTTGTACTATGTTGCAGCTTTAAACTCCCCCATGAGCTCCAGCCATACTGGGAACCATTCTGGAGCCGGAGCAGGAGGAGCCAGCTACTCCAGCAGCTCCTTAAACGCCCTGCAAGCCATCAGCGAGGGCGTCGGGAACCCGATGCCCCCGTCGCTCACATCGCCGCCGCCACAAAAGCCTGACAGCTCCCCGAGCATAAACTCCACCAATCAGGCAGCAGGCGGCCCCTGTAAAGCAGGCCCCCCGCCATATTCAGAATCCAAGAGCCCGGGCAGCTCGTTGGGGGGAGATCAGCAGTCGCAGCAGCAGCACCCACACACCCCGACCGCCGAGGGCCCTCCGGACCGGCCGGACAGCCAGGCGTGCATCGGAGCCGGAGACTCCAACCGGCGGGCCCCCGACAAGTGCAACAAGAAGCTCCTGCAGCTTCTCACCTCTCCAACAGACGAACTGGTGCAGCCCAATCAGACGCTCGGTTCGGCGCCCGCTTCCATGCCCGATACCAAGGACGGGGCCCCCGGCGTCACCAGCCCGTCCTCAACGACGGGAGTGTCGTCCTCCACCAACGGGAATCACGGCGCCTTGACGTCGTCCGGGGCAACGAGCCAGTCGCTGCAGGAGAAACACAAGATCCTCCACAAGCTGCTGCAGAACGGGAACACGCCCGACGACGTGGCCCGCATCACGGCCGAGGCCACGGGCAAGAGCAGCCTGGAAGCGGGGACGCCGGAGCCGGGGCCCGCCGCCGGCGGAGCCGTTTGCGGGAAGGGACCCGAACCCAAGAAGGAGCAGCACAGCCCCAAAAAGGAGAAGCCCCGCCCCCTCCTTCAGTACCTTCTCAATAAAGACGACTCTAAGGAAGGAGGCGACGTCAAGCCAAAGCTGGAGGATTTGGACAGGAGAGGAAGCAAGGCGGGCGGAGTCAGCAGCTCGGGCCCTCACTCCATGGACGGAAAGGTGAAGCTGGAGCCGACTGATGAGGTAGGACTTTGAATTCATAGATGGGGTCGGATTTAATAAATGAACAGGTTACATTTGCAGTGAATAATTTCTCTTTCTTCAGACGGAGACTCTGGAGACCATCCTGGGCGTTCCGCGGAGCAACTCCAGATTCTATCCTGAGCCAGACTCCAGAGCCGGGAAGGAGACTGGAAACAAGCCTGGAGCCATGTCTGACGGGCTACTTGGTGAGGCGTCTTAATTAAACACGTCATAATCAAATGCTATGAATGAGTGGTAGAAAAACAATTATACTGCGCCGTGATGAAGTATTCATGCATGCAGGTGTTCTGGTGGTTCCCTAACAGCTTTGCACATGACTGAAATGTTTCCAGTTCTTCTTTTGTAACATAATTTGAGCTCCGTCAGATGGGATGCAGAGCAGCTATGAGTATCAGTTTTTAAACTGGCTGTGCAGATCAATTTATATGGGCTGAAGCGATTACTCGGATTAATTGTGATTAATTTAAATATTCGTCAACTAATCTAGCAATTAGTTGACAAATATTGAATTAGTTAGACCCAGAACCCGCTGGAGGGACTATGTCTCTCGGCTGGCCTGGGAACGCCTTGGGGTTCCCCCGGAGGAGCTGGAAGAAGTGGCTGGGGAGAGGGAAGTCTGGGCCTCCCTTCTGAAGCTGCTGCCCCCGCGACCCGATCCAGGATAAGCAGAAGAAAATGGATGGATGGATAATTTAGTAATCGATTAATTGTCAACTGGAGTATTCAGACTAGAAAAAAAGATATTTCTTGAATAAGCAAAACCCAGGAGAGTAATTGAGAAAAATCTGTACAAAAATATACATATATTTTTATTTAGGGTTAAAAAAAAACAAAAACCTATCTGTAAATATGTTGTACCCAGAAATCCTCAAGTGGCGTAGTTTTAGTTTTAGCCATCTACAGTCAATAATCAGTTAATCCATAAAGTAATCAACATGGCAGCCCTACTCTGCACTAATAAGTCTCACAGAAAGTCGATGTCAGACGTATTGCTTTGGCTGCAGATGCAGCTCATAAAATTCAGCAATAAGATGTTCATTTTCATATTCAAAATGAAAATTTTATTTAGTTATGTGTTTTGCATAATTATTTGTTTATTTGAAGTATTTATTTCAAGTATTTCTAATAATGCATAAAGATGGTTTAATTGAAAAATCAGAGAAATTTAGTCATTTTTTTATCCAGTTAATCAATTAATCATCTGAATAACTGATAGGTTAATCAACACCTAAAGTAATCGTTACTTCCACCTCTACCATTCGTAGCGTTGTTTTGTTGTTGTTGCTGTTTTCTCGTTTCCTCTGGGAGTTAATAGTTTCCTCAGTTTAAGTGTTTAAATGTGAGCTGATCTTGTTGACGTTTGTGTCTCAGATGGGGAAAGAGTCCCAGTGGCAGCGCAGCGCGTGCCTTTCCAGAGAGCCCTGTCCCTGGATGCTAAGCCCATGGATGGAGAGATGGCAGCTGGAGGTGGAGGACTGGCGGCGAGACAGAACGTCCCCTGTCCGTCGCTGGTTAAACAGGAGAACATGGATCCTTCCATCCGACCCGGACCGGTGCCCAACGGCTTCCCCGGAGGCATGGGCGTGTGTCCACCCCGAGGAAATGCAACAAGTAATTTAAAACACCAAAACCTTTACACACACACACACACACACACACACACACACACACACACACACACACACACACACAATAAAAACAAGATGGACACCATGCAGAATTGAATGCGAAATACTTAAATAGATGGGATTTTCAGGGTGCTGTGTTGGCAGAGTTGCAAAGCTTGTATTCAAAACTATTGGGGCTGAAGTGATTAATCAAATTAATTGTGATTAATTGATTTATTAAAATAATCATCTACTAATTTTGTTATCGATTAATTGTTGACTGGAGTATATGGACTCAGTAAAAGGTAATTTGCTGAAAGACATGATCAGAGAAATAATTAAGCCAAAACTGTACAAAACATATATACATTTTGCATTTAAAAATGAGAAACCGTCTTTGTCTGTAAATACGTTCTACCCAGAACTCCTCAGTTACCACAGTCTTAGCTTCACTGGTTCTAATATATATTTAAAAAAAATCTCTTGTTAAGCACATTTTGCTGACCAGTTGTTTATTGGTTAATCTAAAAATACTCATCATATTAACCCTATACTGTATTGATAAGTCCAGCAGAAAGGGCCGAGCTTTTCACACATTGATGTCAGAAGTATTTTTTTAGCTGCAGATGCATCCTTTGCTACAAATGATCAAACATACTTTAAAGGAATTTTATGCTGTTTCGTTTTAGGCAAGAAAAACTTTATTTTCTTATTTAAAAAAAGAACTTGCCCCTTTAATACTCTATAAAATAAGCTTAAGTGGTTTTAAGTTAAAATTTTGCAGAACGTTTAAACTGTTTTTTGCGATTAATCAATTAAAACTTTCGCTGCAGGCCCAGAAACCATTTGACCTTTGTTGTGCAGGAGGAATGGGCAGAGGTATCCATCAGCGCCCTCCTATGGTGGTTCCAGGGGAGTGGGGGATGCAGAGGCCCAACAGCAACCCTGTGACCGGACCGGGACACCCGGGCATGGCTCGTCCGGGCCAGATGGGATTACCCATGATGAACCGCTCCAACAGTGTCCCTGCGAACCCCAGATCGATGCTGCAGCAGCAACTCATGGATATGGGTACGACGTGTGATCTGTGATCAGCTGGGCGGGGTTTTATGAAGTAAAAAAATAAATAAATAACCA
>NW_006800086.1:1375134-1376680 GCF_000485575.1 Poecilia formosa
GCCAGGTATAGACTAACTTGGAGCAAGAGATTTTGTCATGACGTGTCATTCGGTAAATAATGACACTTTCAATGCAAAGTTGACTCTTTTTCTTGATTTTTTTAATGTACGTTTTAATGCAAATTTGTCTAAAAATGTAGTTATTTACAAATTAATGCTAAATAATCCAACTTTTAATGCAAATTTGCTTTAAAAGTGTCATTATTTACCAAAAGACTCTTCCTGACATGACAAGTCATGTAGACTCCTTCATGTTTATGACATGTATTATGTCATGTTTATGACATTGTAATGTCATTCTGATGCACACCCCTTCAAATAAAGTGTTACCGGATTTTTAAAATATCTTCCAGTTGCATTGTTCTGTGTTCTTTACAAAATGACAAACATGTCATTTTGAGAGATCGAACTTGCATTATTATGCTTTTATCAGTATATCACTTGAAAATAGTCTCAAAATGACACTATTATTATTGGAGGCCTGCAACGATAACTCAGTCTCTGTTGCTATGCTACCCTGCCGCTCCGGTAAAGTTTTTCCTCCATAACTTCTGTCTTCGTCTCCTGCAGGCCCAGGGACCCGAAGGCCCCCAGCCGTGCCCGGATCAGGTCCAGGGCCCATGCCTCCCGTCAGAACCCTTTCCAGGCCTGGACTCTTCCATGAGCTTGGACCAGAAGCCAATGTATGGCCAGGCTTACCCGGGCCCCCAGTCGATGGGAATGCAGCCTGGTTACGCAGGTAGCTCGATGCAGGGCCCGTCGCCTGGCGGCTTCAACCCCATGATGAGTCAGATGGGCCAGACAGGAGGCTTCCCTGGCATGGCGAGCATGGGGGCCATGGGCAACCCCCGCGCAAACATGCAGCGTCCTCGCATGATGACCGCCACCAAGCCTCTCCGACTGCAGCTGCAGCAGAGACTACAGGGACAGCAGGTGAACACACAGAACCCTGGGAATCATCTTTTATCAATTCTTCTTCTGTGTTTCGATTAACCTTAAATTGCCGTAACCGTTTCAGACGCACTGAAAAGCGTTTTTGTGTCTTCCTTGGCAGTTTATGAACCAGGCACGACAAGGCATGAAAATGGAAAACGTCCCTGGAGGAAACCCCGTCATGCGCTCAGCCATGCAGCCCGGCATGCAGTCAGCAGGGATGAGTGGTCAGGTAAGCAGCCAGCATCAACATGTCACTTCAGCTCAACAGGGCTGCAACTAACAGTGATTCTAGTAATCCATTAATCTGTCAATTACTCTGACAATTAACTGATTATGCTGACGATTAATTGATTACTTTGGCGATTAATTGATTACTCTGATGATTAATTTATTATTTTGATGATTATTTGGAGTTTAAAAATTTCCACATTCTGCAGATTTTTTATATAACTACTTGAGGCTTGTATTAGATGCAAATATCCAAATAATTCAAGCAAACAGAGAAAACTAACAAATTGTATAGTCTACAATGACATAATATTCTTTTAGTGAATGCTTCGTCATTTGTAGCTAAAGAATACTGATACCATCAACACGAGTTGTGGGTAGA
>NW_006800086.1:1377255-1379834 GCF_000485575.1 Poecilia formosa
AACCTATCTGTAAATATGTTGTACCCAGAAATCCTCAAGTGGGATATTTTTAGTTTTAGCTATCTACAGTCAATAATCAGTTAATCCATAAAGTAATCAACATGGCAGCCCTACTCTGCACTAATAAGTCTCACAGAAAGTCGATGTCAGACGTATTGCTTTGGCTGCAGATGCAGCTCATAAAATTCAGCAATAAGATGTTCATTTTCATATTCAAAATGAAAATTTTATTTAGTTATGTGTTTTGCATAATTATTTGTTTATTTGCATCTTTTCAAGTATTTCTAATAATGCATAAAGATGGTTTAATTGAAAAATCAGAGAAATTTAGTCATTTTTTTATCCAGTTAATCAATTAATCATCTGAATAACTGATAGGTTAATCAACACCTAAAGTAATCGTTACTTCCACCTCTACCATTCGTAGCGTTGTTTTGTTGTTGTTGCTGTTTTCTCGTTTCCTCTGGGAGTTAATAGTTTCCTCAGTTTAAGTGTTTAAATGTGAGCTGATCTTGTTGACGTTTGTGTCTCAGATGGGGAAAGAGTCCCAGTGGCAGCGCAGCGCGTGCCTTTCCAGAGAGCCCTGTCCCTGGATGCTAAGCCCATGGATGGAGAGATGGCAGCTGGAGGTGGAGGACTGGCGGCGAGACAGAACGTCCCCTGTCCATCGCTGGTTAAACAGGAGAACATGGATCCTTCCATCCGACCCGGACCGGTGCCCAACGGCTTCCCCGGAGGCATGGGCGTGTGTCCACCCCGAGGAAATGCAACAAGTAATTTAAAACACCAAAACCTTTACACACACACACACACACACACACACACACACACACACACACACACACACACACACAATAAAAACAAGATGGACACCATGCAGAATTGAATGCGAAATACTTAAATAGATGGGATTTTCAGGGTGCTGTGTTGGCAGAGTTGCAAAGCTTGTATTCAAAACTATTGGGGCTGAAGTGATTAATCAAATTAATTGTGATTAATTGATTTATTAAAATAATCATCTACTAATTTTGTTATCGATTAATTGTTGACTGGAGTATATGGACTCAGTAAAAGGTAATTTGCTGAAAGACATGATCAGAGAAATAATTAAGCCAAAACTGTACAAAACATATATACATTTTGCATTTAAAAATGAGAAACCGTCTTTGTCTGTAAATACGTTCTACCCAGAACTCCTCAGTTACCACAGTCTTAGCTTCACTGGTTCAAATATATATTTCAAAAAAATCTCTTGTTAAGCACATTTTGCTGACCAGTTGTTTATTGGTTAATCTAAAAATACTCATCATATTAACCCTATACTGTATTGATAAGTCCAGCAGAAAGGGCCGAGCTTTTCACACATTGATGTCAGAAGTATTTTTTTAGCTGCAGATGCATCCTTTGCTACAAATGATCAAACATACTTTAAAGGAATTTTATGCTGTTTCGTTTTAGGCAAGAAAAACTTTATTTTCTTATTTAAAAAAAGAACTTGCCCCTTTAATACTCTATAAAATAAGCTTAAGTGGTTTTAAGTTAAAATTTTGCAGAACGTTTAAACTGTTTTTTGCGATTAATCAATTAAAACTTTCGCTGCAGGCCCAGAAACCATTTGACCTTTGTTGTGCAGGAGGAATGGGCAGAGGTATCCATCAGCGCCCTCCTATGGTGGTTCCAGGGGAGTGGGGGATGCAGAGGCCCAACAGCAACCCTGTGACCGGACCGGGACACCCGGGCATGGCTCGTCCGGGCCAGATGGGATTACCCATGATGAACCGCTCCAACAGTGTCCCTGCGAACCCCAGATCGATGCTGCAGCAGCAACTCATGGATATGGGTACGACATGTGATCAGTGATCAGCTGGGTGGGGTTTTATGAAGTAAAAAAAATAAATAAATAACCAACATAGAAATATGAAAGCCAAACTGCTGTTACAAAAATCTGTTACGTTGCACATTATTACACCAGACTCAAGATACTATCTGCTGAAATGGATCAAAGCTGTTTTATGGAGGATGTTTCACTAGGTTTTTTTTTTTTAATACGTAGAACGTCCACTATCTCTTATGCAGGTAATAATGAAGGCGGTATGGCCATGAGTCCATTTGGTGGAAACGGCCCTCCTCCTCAGTCTCCCTCCTGGCCTGACTCCGCCATGGGGATGGACAGATCGCAAAATTGTACAAACAGGTGAATATGTTGCTGCTTTTTCACACCTTTGGGTTTTTCAGGTTCAGTTAAGACACTGATAAGTCGTTGACTTTGTAGTCTCTGACAGAGACCTAATCGTTTTCGTGTCTTTGGTTGACTTAGGGACACGTTTGTTCATCCCCTGGAGGAGCTGCTGGGGACTCTGCCCAGTAACGATGGGCCGACTGATGAAAGAGCTCTTCTGGACCAGCTGGACTCTCTGCTCAAGACCGCTGATGTCATTGCTCTGCAGGAAATAGATCGAGCCCTGGGGATCCCTGAAATAGTGGGCCAGGTATAGACTAACTTGGAGCAAGAGATTTTGTCATGACGTGTCATTCGGTAAACAATGACACTTTCAATGCAAAGTTGACTCTTTTTCTTG
>NW_006800086.1:1380527-1401999 GCF_000485575.1 Poecilia formosa
ACACTATTATTATTGGAGGCCTGCAACGATAACTCAGTCTCTGTTGCTATGCTACCCTGCCGCTCCGGTAAAGTTTTTCCTCCATAACTTCTGTCTTCGTCTCCTGCAGGCCCAGGGACCCGAAGGCCCCCAGCCGTGCCCGGATCAGGTCCAGGGCCCATGTCTCCCGTCAGAACCCTTTCCAGGCCTGGACTCTTCCATGAGCTTGGACCAGAAGCCAATGTATGGCCAGGCTTACCCGGGCCCCCAGTCGATGGGAATGCAGCCTGGTTACGCAGGTAGCTCGATGCAGGGCCCGTCGCCTGGCGGCTTCAACCCCATGATGAGTCAGATGGGCCAGACAGGAGGCTTCCCTGGCATGGCGAGCATGGGGGCCATGGGCAACCCCCGCGCAAACATGCAGCGTCCTCGCATGATGACCGCCACCAAGCCTCTCCGACTGCAGCTGCAGCAGAGACTACAGGGACAGCAGGTGAACACACAGAACCCTGGGAATCATCTTTTATCAATTCTTCTTCTGTGTTTCGATTAACCTTAAATTGCCGTAACCGTTTCAGACGCACTGAAAAGCGTTTTTGTGTCTTCCTTGGCAGTTTATGAACCAGGCACGACAAGGCATGAAAATGGAAAACGTCCCTGGAGGAAACCCCGTCATGCGCTCAGCCATGCAGCCCGGCATGCAGTCAGCAGGGATGAGTGGTCAGGTAAGCAGCCAGCATCAACATGTCACTTCAGCTCAACAGGGCTGCAACTAACAGTGATTCTAGTAATCCATTAATCTGTCAATTACTCTGACAATTAACTGATTATGCTGACGATTAATTGATTACTTTGGCGATTAATTGATTACTCTGATGATTAATTTATTATTTTGATGATTATTTGGAGTTTAAAAACTTCCACATTCTGCAGGTTTTTTATATAATTACTTGAGGCTTGTATTAGATGCAAATATCCAAATAATTCAAGCAAACAGAGAAAACTAACAAATTGTACGGTCTAAAATGACATAACATTCTTTTAGTGAATGCTTCGTCATTTGTAGCTAAAAATTACTTATACCATCAACACGAGTTTTGGGTAGAACCTATTTACAGACGAAGGTTCTTGTTAGCTTAGATGAAAATGTTTTCTTTTTTTTTTGCACAGTTTTGACTTAATTACTGCTCTGAATATATTGCTCTTTCAGAAAATCGCCCCTTTTTTGAGCCTGTGTGCTTAGTTAACAATTAATCGATTACTAAATTATTTGATGATAAAGAATCACAATCAGTCGGATGAGTTAATGGGTTACTAAACCCAGTGACTGCATGCGTTGTTGTGTGTCTGCAGCCGGGTTTCCTGAGTGCCCAGATGATGGCTCAGCGCAACAGGGAAAACATGATGAGGAGGCAGAGGGTGGCGATGATCATGCACCAACAGCAGCAGCAGCAGCAGCAGCAACAGCAGCAACAGAATCAAGCGGCGGCAGGAGGCTTCAGTCCTCCTCCTAACGTCACAGCACCTGGGGGCATGGAGAGCCCAATGGGAGGGCCCCCGATGAATCAGCCCGGACAGCAGGGATTTAACTACGCAAGCAACTACGGTGAGCTGAGTGAGGCAGAGACGGTCGACGAGAATCGACGATTCTCAGGTTTCAACTTCATATCCGGTGTTTTTACAGGGATGAACCAGCAGGGGGACTCGACATTCATGGCTCCCGGCAGCAGCCCGCCAGGGAACATGATACAAGGCCGAATGGGGGGGCCTCCACAGAACGCCATGATGGCAGGGATGCAGGGGAATCCCCAGGGAGGGCACATGTACCCGTCTGGAGACATGAAAGGCTGGCCACAGGGAGGAATGCAGAGAAATAAGTGAGTAACATCATCCATTCACTGGATATTCCAGGTTTGTTGCTTTTTTTTTGTATTTGACTCTATTTCTGTTTCTATCCAGCCCTTATCCTCAGCAACAGTTCCCACAGCAGGCCAACCAGGGCCAGTTTGGACCCATGATGATGAACCCCACAATGAGTGGACCCGGACCAGTTAGTGGCCCAGCAGCAGGACAGATGGCTCAGATGCAAGGCCAGATGGGGATGAACCCAATGGGGATGAACAGACTGCCAATGGGACCCGATCCGGTAGATAAGATGTTACAGTACTACAAAACTCTAAACATTTAGACATTTTATCCTGATGCAACCAGGATTTTGCAATGTGACAGACGATCATAAAGTAGCAACTAATAGTGACGTAAGAAGAAAATAAAGTTCATGGTTTTTGGTTTGGGAACGTGTTTTCAACGCTGCGTTGACCAACAGCTGAAAATGTGCAGCAAACAGCAAAACATGCTGCAAACATGTGAATGATGCAAAGTCCAAACACACAAATACAAAAAAAAACAAAAAACAAATGCAACAGAAACAAAAAAACAAAAAAAATCACGGAAAGTCAGAGAAAAAATAAAAGTGCCACAAATGGCTAAAGCAACTGCAGGTACAACTGCTGGAAACTCTTTCCACAAAACGGAAATCCTCCAGACCACTAGGGGGAGGTAACATTACCGCCTTAAATATGCTGCTGCTTTAGAATATTCTTCTTCTGACTTGACATCCCATTAAAATACAACAGCTCTGCTTTACTGAGTACAGTTTGCTGTTTGACGCCACCTAGTGGCCGGGAGGACTTCCGTTTTATGGCGCAAGTTTGATGCGTTTTATGCTTTTTTTTTTTCTTTTTTTTTGCTACTTGCTGCATTTTTTCTTCTGCTTCTATTTCCTGTTGTTGCAACATTTTTAATTTGCTTTTTGTCATTGATTGGAGGTATTTGCTGACATTTTCTGTAATTGCAACATTTTTTGGCTCCTGCATTTGTTTTGTGTGAGTGTGCGTGTGTTTGTGTGTGTGTGTGCGCATGTCTTGGAGTTAACATTAGGGACACTTTTTGTTGCATTCACACAAAACATTTTTGCCCATTCCTTTCACTTCAACATCAAACCGTCCGATTTAATGGAGTGCTCAATTGTTCAATTTTTAAATTTCAGTGTCATTATAGTTTGCACAAATAACAGTACAAGGAATAAAAAAAAAATACTTTCACAGTACTGTATTCATCTTTACGACATGAACAATGGTTTCATGGTGGACCTCTGTCTCTGCAGAAGTTCTGCTGAGGACGTCTGGCGGACTCTTCCAGCTGGGACAGCGTGGACTGGACCACGACGCCCCAGACGGTAGATAACCTCCCCCCCTGAGCCCCCACTCCCTCTTCTTGCTAAAGAAAGTAAGAAACGATGACTCAGAAGCCTGGGTACAGTCAGGTAACGTGGGACTGTACTGCAATAAAAAGAAGTGGGCCACAGAGACTGCTTTGTGCGAAACGTTTTATTCCAAGTCGGAGCCTTGGAAGCGCAAAATCGACCCGGGTCTGTTTGGGCGGCTGACCCGGAGCCGCCGGGCAGTATTCAGCGCCGCAGCCAGGACACAGAACAGGACTACGGTACGACTGGCTGCGGCTGCACTTTACCAGGAAGCCTCTTTGTTTCTGGAGGGGAGGGGGAGAAGTGGGAATAAAAGCAAAAAACAAAAAAAAAAAAAAAAGGTGGATGCAATATTCCTTCATCTTTACAGCCTTACTAGAGATTCAATGCCTTTACAACAGTTTTAGTTTGTTTTGGTTTTTTTTTTTTCCTTAGCCTTTAAATGCACCTCATTCTTAAGTCATTGGAAGCTATAAGCACACAGTTTACTAATAACATTATGCAGATTGGAGCAATAATTCTTGCCTCTATGCTTTCGACTGTAACTGAGCATCATAATCCATGTTTTTAAGGAAAAAAAAAAAAAACGACAAAAAACGAATGGTACTGCAGTATTAGATGTCTCGTATGTCTTCTGTGAATATGAATTGTAAATAGTGGAGAAATATATATCAGCCCTGCTTTTTATAGGCCCGTTCTTGCACAAAAAAAAGAGACCTGGTTGTATTTTTGTGTCCCATAGGTCAAAGCTGATTTGGTTGATTTTTATTTTTTTTTTGTTTTTTTTTTTGTTTGTTTTTTTTACCTTTTGCAACACGTTTGGGTTCCTGTTCTTGTCGTTTCCTGAATGATTTTAATTTCCCGCTTTATTGGGTTTGTTTTTCATCTTTTAGCAAGGCACTTTTTAAAAAAAATATATAAATAAACGAGGAGCGTCTGCTGTGTTGAAGGTCTGGGTTTGGACACGGTCGGAGGGTTGGTTAAAGTGAAGGAACAAAAAGACACGAACTCGTCAGAGCGAGTTCGTCGATTTGGTTAGGACACCCCCGCCCCTCCCGTCTCCTTCGAGCTGCAGTTTTTTTGTTGTTTTTTTTGTTTTGTTTGTTTTTTTTAGTTCACGCCATCTTTGTTTCGACTGTTAATCGACCGGCAGGATCTACCTTTTCAACACGCGCAATCCAAAGATATTTTTCCACATCTGTGTATAGTTTGAGGTTTTTGATGTACATTTTTTTTTTTTATGAGATGTGTTATCTATTATTGGAATGGTAAATGGGTACATATCATGGATCTGTTTAAAAAAATTAAAAAAAAAAACTAAAAAATAACAACAACATAGGACGGTTCTGGAAATGGAGGAAAATGCTCGGCTCATCATAGCAAAGAGGACCTGAAACTTTGAACCTGCTGGAAGTTTTTTTTTTTTTTTTCCCCCCACTTCCAGGAAACAAAAAGCATGCTTTTGCTGTGTTCGAGAAATACCAATGGAATGACATCCACTTTGAAACATATCAATAATTCTTCTATTTTTCAGGAAGCGGCATTTGTTTTTAAGCTGTCCAGATTTTGTTACTTCAAGAAAAAAAAAAAAAAGAACGAAAAAGGAACTTTTCGAGTCAAATGAAGTACAAAAGAGACAAAACGTTTTTAGTTTTTCTTCGTTTGGAGGTGGAATAAGCTGACATTTTACGGGATGTATATTACAAATTTTTCTGTTGATGTTGATATTGTTGTAAATACAAATTTATATTTAAACATTCTCGACTCTGACTCTGTGTTCGTATCTGCGTGCAAATCATCTGTTTTTATTAGTGTGGATCTAATAAAACCACGTTGCCTTCTCATTGGTAGTCTAATGTTGTTTTAAAAGAAAAACTGCTGCTTTTATTCTTCCTGTTTTCCACCAGTAAAATATCTAACATTTGGAGAACTTTGCTGATTTAGGATTGTCTGTAGGACTCAGAGGGCAAACCGCACATTAAAAGTCCATGTCTATTCAAAAGAGAGAAAAAAAACAAAAACCTATTGATCTGTTTTTTCCCCGAGACGGCATGGTGAGTTATTCACAATTATATTAAAAATCTGAATCTGTTCATTTTACTCACAACTACAAAGGCAGTTTTTTACTCTGATTTGATTAGTCATTATTAGCCCATTATTTTCATGTGCTGGATAAACATTCAAAGAAAAATAACAGAGTTGATAAAATGTCAAGATGACAAAATATTAAATACTTTCTGAAGCACTTCACTGGAAAAAAAAAAATCATACGAGAGGCATTCACTTATGGCTATGTCACGGTTGAGTATATCAGTATCTCTCGAAACTTGAGACTTGACGATGTTTGCAACAAATAAAAAAAACTGTTTAAATCCTGCATAAAATGAAAAATCAATCAATTATACTTTCTTAAGGGGGCAGGATTGTGTATTTTCTAGGCACATGATGCCATTTTATGGCTTAAGAAATTAACTGTTACCTTCAGTTGTAAAAATGCTACATATGTCAAATATGACCTGAAAAATTTTTGACTTTATTTAACGCCTCTGTCTCTTTAAGAAACTCCTGCTCCTTCTGACGCTCCACCTTCAGGAAGTCACAATGTTTTTTACCAGCGTTCTACTGAGAAGGAGCTCGTATGATGAGCTCAGTATGCAGTTCCCCCAGGAGTTTGCTAATTTCTGATGGCTAGTCTGAAGGAGCTGAGTGTTACTCTGTGAGGTGGAGGCTTGGAAACTGCAGCTCTGAGGAGCTTCATCTGCATAGATTGCACCCGGTCCATCCAGGCGTTTTGCACAGCTGAATGGTTGCCACGGCAGATTCAAGGATTTCTCAAACCTGCCTGAAAGAATTAAAGCAACACATCATGTATTGTATGTTGTTCATGATGGAATTACATTATAACATGATGTAACGCTCCAAATAGTCAGTTTTATATAATACTGCCTTTTTAAAGTAAACAAAATATATTAAAAAAATATTATAACAAAGACAGACTAATGGAATAAATGCTTTTGTGATTATTTCAGAAGAGGCTTTCCTGACCTCAGTTTAAGGAACCACTCATCGCGGATTATGTATTTTGGCTACAATTCAGTTGTAATAAATGAATGAAAGAACATACTACATCTGTAAATTTGTGTATGTTGGTGTGTTACTACAACAAATATTTTGTCAGTATCAACTGTGTGAAATAATAAACGGATAATGTTTAGAAACATTTTAAAATCCTATATTATTTCCATCAAACACAAACCCTCCATGCGATTCTGTCTAGATTGCTTGTGAAATGTCACCATATTACCAGAAGAGGGCGCTGTTGTCTTCCTGTGGTTTTCCACATTTTTTCCTTTATTTTAACCGCTGAATAAATGGGTGTACTTAATTGTGATGTCGCTAGAGGGAGCTAAAATACAAGCGAGGTGACATAAGGATTCCTTCACATTTGTATATCATGAGATGAGCGTAGAAATGAAATTGGTGTCGATATTGAGAAATGTGTCCACGGCAGATCCCTGATTGAAAATACTAATTGGAAAATGATAGATGGGTATTGGGTCGGAGCCCAGCGCAGTCGGCTTGTGAATTGGTCATCTTTGTACAACGCTTAGTAATAATACGTGTGCCATATTAGCTAATTAGCTAATATTTGCTGAATAGCGGACAGCGGTAATAACCTGGCTGCTAAAGCGGTGCGATGAAAGCTATTAAGGAGATTGTGTGTTAAATAGCTTAGCTCCTGGAATTAAAAATAAAAAAGTTTCTCTGTGTACATTAATAGGTAACTTATGGCGTATGAGTGTACTGTGGGAATCTCTACCCGTGAGCAAGTCTCTCTCTCTCTCTCTCTCTCTCTCTCTCTCTCTCTCTCTCTCTCTCTCCCCCCGTGTCTCTTTGGCGTGATTCCCAGCCCATCTGCGGCCTGGCCCGCGGATTACTGTTTGTTAATGTTTCAATCAGCTGTGTGTTGAGGAATGTGGAGCTATTTAACCTGAACTTCCCCAGGTGTGCCGAGGCGCCGCTCAGTCTGGGCCCCGCCGCCCTCCCCTGCCCTTGGCACAAAGCTATCACACAAACACAATCACACACTGGCCGCGCCGGGGCTGCAGCTGTGCGCATCGCACCGCAGGGAAATGGGAAAAACATTGCACCAGGGAGACAGAATAAATCTTAGAGCGAATCGCCTCGCCAAAGCTCGTTTTTTTTTTTTTTTTTTTTTTTTTTAACCACTGAGTGAGTGAGCAAGAGAGAGACGGAGAGAGAGAGAGGGGGGCCGAAACAGAGCTGCAGATTTACGCGATAACATATTGGAACAGCACATTTAAATGATGTGTTATGACGTGAAACAAGCCCCCCTTTTAGATTATTGTTTCTTCTTCCCTTTATAAACTTCTTTTTTCTCTCTCTCTCTTATCATTTCACACCTGGAGAATATTAAAAATGAAAGTGGATTCGATTTCAAGTTTTGACCGAATCTGGCCGTCTTTATCAATGTCTGCACTTCCTCTTGTAATGTGATACTTTAATGGCCCACAGAGAGGCAAATGAGCAATTTAAGTGCATGGATATGAGCCATTATGTTTACCACCAGCTGCGCTTGGACGTTACCTGCAAAGCCGGCCCAAGGGATAAGAAAGCCAAGCTGGTTCTGAACGTTTGTGTTTTGATCTTCTTAAAGTTGGACATCTCTAACATTTCAAGTTCTCCAAACTTTTGGAGAAAGTTTTTTTCTTTCTTTTTTTTTCCAGAACGACGAGTATGTGACGTGTAGAAAGTTAGATTATCTATTAAGAATCAGCTGACTTTGTGCAAAAACTTACTTTTTAGCGTTGGGAGTTTTAAATTTGTTTGGGGTCAAAGAGAATGGGCAGGTTAGCTGTAATAATAAAGTGGAAAATATTACTTTAAATAAATATTTAGATTAACTTTTCACTCCTGAATCTGCATTAAAGTGTTGAGAGCTGGGGGAAAAAAACTGCCAGATTAAATAAATCAGAGACATACATTCTCTTGTCTGTGATTCAATAAATTACTCAAAGTGAATAATGCTGGTCAAAGTAGCTTGTTAGCTTATTAGGAAACCATTAAATCAGGCTTATAAATGCACAATGACCATGTTTGGACAATTGAGCTATTAGTGTCACTATGGTGACCTCAAATCAAATACTGCTCCGGGGCCCCATAAAATCTTTTGCCAGCCCTGGTTGGCTGAGTTTTTTTTTTTTTTTTTTTTTTTTACAGCTTCTGGTAAGTTTGAGGTTTTTCTTGTCACATCAGAAAAAAAATCATTAACAGACCTGTGTAGAAACACACCTAATACTCCTAAGAGTATTTGCTTTATTAGAAAAAAAGAAATATAAAAAAGTTTAATTTCATCCTTCAAAGCTCTGGGTGAGAAACAGACGCAACACACGGGGTTCTTGTTCAAAAAATAGTGTTCTTGTTTTAATAAAAACGCAAATAAAGTACATTGTAAGAAAACAATATCTTCACATACTGTGGCATTGTAATATACAATACAGTTTGTCACTCAGGAATCTGAGAAATTAATTTTTCTTCTTTTACAAAATGTTTGAATTCTTTATATGATTTTACACAAAATACAAAAAGAGAGAGAGAGAGCGTGACAGAAACACACAAGCTTTTTTTTTTTTTCAATTTTGTGAAATTGTGGAAATTATTTAGAATTTCTTTCTTTTTTTCTTTTTTTTTTTTTTTTTTTTTGCCTTTTTCGAAACTCTACAAGCAGCAGCAGCCTGTCGCTGGTTGCTCTGAACTTTGTCTTGGTCCCTCTGACTGACCCAGGCTCTCTAGATCTGGACACCGCCGCCCTCAGAGCCCCCGGATGAATCGAGAGCTGTGAGTGACAGAGTCCACCGCGGCCGGAGGATGTCCAGTCTTGATTTTCTAGCTTTTGATTTATTTTATTATTTTTTTTTTTGTAATTTTTTTTTTCTTTTTGTAATTTTTTTTTTTTTAAGCTGGGAGAGTTTTCAACATCCCTACACAGTTCGAGGCGCTAGATTTCGACGTTTGCCCAGAATGTCACACCGGGTTCGCCTTGTTGGTCCTCCGCCGGGGCGCACGGCTTTTGAGGGGTTGATGTGGGAAGATGCTCCATCTGCTCTTAGCGGCACATTATCCTCTCTTCTGAGCAGCCGTTCTGGAGGAGAGAGAGAGAGAGAAGCAGGTCAGTGCATGTTGCTTACCGCCAAACACAGATATGGTTTAAAAACGAAAAGCAAAACAAATCATGCGCTTTTACGCGTAGGTTTGGCAACTTTACGCACTCGCGCTCTCATGCATCCATTACAAACGTGCATCCTGCTTTACGTGACGCTCTGATCTGTGTCTGCGGCACGTGCGAGGATGGAGAGAGGGGGGATATTTACCTCCACCGAGATGCTGGCCAGCTCCGCGTTCAGCGTGGTCAGCGGCGTGCGGGGGACGGAGTGCTGCTGGCGGCTCTTCTCCGGCTCGTCCAGCTCGACCTGCAGGTCCCAGATGTAGTCGATGACGTGCTGCAGGATCTCCACCTTGCTCGCCTTCTTGTTGGTGGGCAGCGTGGGCACGAGCTCCTTCAGCTTGCTGTAGCAGCTGTTCATGTCCTGCAGGAAGACGTTCATCTGCTCGTCCAGCAGCGGGATCTTGCACTTGGAGATGGCCAGGCTCTGGTCGGACAGGCCGATCTCTCCGCCGACCTTGCTCTTCAGGGCGCAGGTAGATCCGACAACCTTCATCTTTTGTCTCGTTAGCTTCCACAGAATGCGCCAAGGGGGTTTGGGAAAGTTTGAGGAAAAAGAAAGCGCACACCCCCACGCACACACACATACACACACACACACAACTGAAACGGGCGCCTTCGCTTCCTCTCGGAGGTAAGGTCTACAAGTCTGTGTTGACAGTTCGCGACGTCCACATGGGGAAGCCTCCTCGGCCTTTTATAGGACAGCAGCGGCTACGGGCTGTGCGGGGCGTGGCCGAGCCGTCCCGTTTGAAGGGAGACGGCCAATGAGAGGCGCTCCGAAGGCGCGCCGTCAGCCAATGTCTGCGCTCCGGGCTGGTTATCGGAATTTACAATCTGTTTGAGGGATGGCGTTACAAATGGAAACAAATGTGTGTCTTTTATGGGTAATATGTGGGAATCCAGCTGTCCACGGCTTGGGGACTCTGCAGGTGTGGATTGCCTGGAGGTGGTGGTGGTGGGTGGGGGAGCATTGGGGGGAGGGTGGTGGTGGTGACAGTCCAATCCAATGGGTGGTGAATGCCGGGGCCGTGCGCTGGGAGAATGTGTGTGGGATGGGACGGAGCTGAATGGGATGAATGGTTAATGACAATTAGGCCACCGCGGTGCCCCAGATTTGCCTTTGACGGCCGCTGATGGCACTGCAGATGTGCCGGACAATGGTACAGTAAGTTTAGGGGAATTAATCACACAGGCTCAGGAGAATGGGCACCTCTTTTTATATACCTTTTTTTATTTTTTTCCCTAACAAGAGCGTCTCAATTATGATGGAAGGCCGGCCCAAGGCAGAAGAGAAGTAAGCAGCAAAACAAACCTGAACACCACAAGGTCCATAAAAAGTTGTATTCTCTTATAAATTAGAATATATTTACTCTGTAGTTGTCATAACGCTTAGAAAACACATTGAAGTGCAAAAAAAAAAAAAATTATTGGTTTACCTGCTCAATTTATGCCCTAAATTGCACATTTTGCGCTATATTGTTGTCTTACTATACCATAATTTTGTATCTGTCTTTGCAGTGCTTCTTAAATTTAGTGAGCTTTTATCAAACATTTAGTCTCATGCACAAACATGTCTGTGCAAAATTCTTTCATCAACACTTCCCTCATATTTTCCTAAAACGTAGTTGGAATGGCTTCTCAAAGAGGATTTTTAGGTACCTTTGCTTGTCAAAGATCGGCGTTTTATGCAAATATCATGTGAAATTTTTTACGGCACCACAGATCACCCGTCTGGAAGCGTAACGGGTTTGACAGCTCTTAGTAAAAGCCCTTTTTAAATCACTTGTTTGCATCTGGCATTAAATCTGCGTTTCTTACTGTAATCATCAATTTGACGCCACAGCTCATAAAGCCTTCTGGTCGCCCTCGGCAAAATTAGCCCTGAGAATACCTCTGTTTACTCACAGTGATTGCTTTGTAAAAACACAACGTTGTTTATTCATTGAACAGGTTTACAGAACAGCTCAGCAAAAGCCATAAAAGTCATATTTTCATGCTGGCGGCTGGCGGTCTCTAACTTTGATTCAGTCAGTCATTTAAAAAAAAAAAATTGTACTATGTTTGTCTCAATGATATCTCATTTACAAGGAAAATCATTGTGTCACTCTGATCACACAACAGAGCTGCAAATTACATAATAATAATAATAATAATAATAATAATAACATAACAATGCTGGCACACAATTATCATAGATGCTATTTTTATTTACTTATTTTACAAAGGCTTGGCAGAGCAAGTTTTCTTTTTCTGGGAAGTAAGCTTTGTAAGTAAGTAAATAAATAAATAAATAAATAAATAAATAATTGGTGCCCATCTCCAATGACCAGAGAAAAACCAATAAATATTTTTTTTCCCTTATTGTAATTAGGATTCCCCCCCCCCCCCCAAGTAATCAGGTTGAAAATAAAACCATATTTGTTGATTTAGTTCATGAAATGCAGCTATAAAAGCTGTGAAACTGAAAGTTGCCTCCCTCTCCCTCCCCCAAATGGCATGCCACCCTGGGCCCTGTCTAACTTCGGACTGCCTCTGGCTGGTAGTGTTTTCTCACTTTAAGAGTTTATTGAATTGACCCGATGGTTATGGACTTAGAAGTGTTACGATCTGTTTTACTGATCTGGAAATTTCATCCCAACGTCACCGGCGCTCTCTGGGTGAAATCTGCGGTTATTAAACTCAAAGCTCTCTTTATGTTCACAAAAAGCACACAGTCCCCCCCCCCCTTTTTTTTTTTTAGCGACTAGCTGAAGGAGATCCAGTGTGAGCTGCAGCTTCACGGATTCCTTCACATGTTTCTGCAGTGCGTGCTCAGCCTTGTGTGCACACGAACTCAGATCACATCGCTCTGTTCCGAGCCTTCCTCCTCCTTCGCCGCCTCCTCCTCCTCCCAGATTGTCCAAACAAGCCAGAGCAGACTGGCAGGCGCCAGCGCGCTGACGTCACCCATTCATCCGAGCCTTGACGCCTGTCAGCCTGGCGCCGCTCGGGCGGTCTCCATGGAGATTTTAAACAAGAGGGCTCGCGCTCTGCAACTCCTCCATTCACCTGCGTGGAGGAGCAGCAGCCATGAGAACAAACCGGCTCCGGAGCTCTTTTTTTTCTCTCTCTCTCTCTTTTTTCTCTCTCTCCTCCATTTATCACCTTAAAGCAGCGGGATGAGATTACCGCCCAGCGCACCTGCGGAGCAAAGCGCTGTCAGCCGGTTAACAGCGGGGCAACAAAGGAGGAAGGCTCGTCATTATGCTGTTTTAACAGGGAATAAGTGCAGCATTCCTGCAGACAGCCCACTTTCACTGCTTTATGTCCCTGTGGTTGCTATAAAGGCTCAAAGCATGCATTTTGTTTCAACTGCTGGAATTTTCAGCTTTATTTCTGCAGAGCTTTATAAGCTCAACACAAAGTTCTGCGTATAGCTAGCATAGCACAGACGGATAAAGCAAGACTCACACAGAGGCTTGGCTTTTTCAGATTTATCTACTAAAGCTGTGTACAAAAATGTAATATCAGCAACACAAAAATAAGTTTTATGCTTAACCGCTGACCCAAGTTTCATTCTTATCTCCTCCTGAGCAAACATTATAGCAAAACAGTAACGAAACACATTACAGATTATGTTTCTGAGTTAAAGAGATCCTGCTGATTTTAAATACATTCTGTAAAGCTAAAGCCAGCACTCTAAAAGTTATTGTGCTAAATAACCCTACTTTAGTTCATAACATTATAAAATATTATGTGTGTGTGTGTATTGACATTATGACCAACTCTGGCCAAAGTTTGGTACTTCAACACATAGTTAGCACTAACTTGCGCTAGCTTCTTAGTAGGTGAAAGGCTAATGTCAGCTTAGGTGAACAAACTCGTTCTATTGTCACATCTCACTAACATCAACAGCACATAAGACATCATTTTATGATGTTACTTCTTTTTTATTTTTTTTACCCTGTGTTAGTCTCATGAGGTTGCTGAATAGTTCAAAATGGCAGCCTGCGAAGAACGACCAGGCTCCCGTTGGTCTCTTCTCTAACCCCAAAAGCCCAGCGTCTGACCCAATATTCTGTTAAAATGACCCAACTCCTGTCCGCTCCAGTTAAAGCCAGCACTGTGCTTTAAGATAAAAACCCAGGAGGATTTAATGGATGTCAGAATTATACACTTGTAAGTAATTATGTCCTTTGTTAGAATGTATTTTGCAGTATGTTGGCACCTCTGCTACGGCAGGATTTTCCCTTCATGCACGTCACGTTATAAGAAAAAAAAATGACAGAGATAAGCATATTTAATAAATCAGGCTTAATGACATTAATGCTGGAAATGTTACTCAAATAATGACGGAATAACCTATTACACTCCAACACAGGCAAACATACTTTCTTTTTTTTTCTTTTTGGATTATGTCTGATTCAGCAAATGTAGCATGCAAAGCTGTCTTACGCAGAGCATTAAATGTAATTCTGTCATCTGCAAAATTGTTGCAGAATACCAAGTGTAACAAAGTTAACAGCCACTAGATATTTCTTCCAGTTGTCCCAGTAGCCTGTAACAACTTTTCTGAAAACTTTTTTTTTTTTTTGCCCTGTCTCTCTCTCTCTCATTCTCTCTCTCTGCCTCTTTTTGCCCTCTGTCCCAGGTCGCAGCTGACAGGGCGGAGGGAAGGGCCGGGTGGGCAGAACAATGGGAGTGCGGTGCAGGGATTGTGGGAGAGAATCTAGGCTGGAGCCACAGTGTCTGGAGCGCCCCTCCACTCCCCTCATCCAGCTTTTGTTCAGCTGCAAAAGCTATCAGCACTTCCTACTGACACCAACAATAACTCCACACAGCTGGGCCCTTTTTAGCCTGTTTACAGCACATCAAGGCAAGGGGAGAGAGAGAGAGCGAGAGAGCGAGAGAGAGAGAGAGATAGATAGAGAGAGAGAGAGAGAAGACAGAGTGAGAGAGGCAGAGGAGGGGAAAGAAAAGTGAAACATATTAGCTCCTGATTTTAGCTGACAGAATGTCAGTGCCCCTCTCCCAGACACTGGATTCATTTCCCTGCGGACCCCTTACATGTGAGCTGATTATCGCTCGGTGCTCTGCCGCCGCGACAGGCTACTGTTTGTGCGAGGGGCTGTTGCGACATCGCACATCCATCAAGCAGCAGAAAGGCAACACTTGTACTCTGTTACATCACACTGTGTGTCTTGGTTATATTTAAAACTCCTTCCCGGTAGCATTTCTCTGGAGTAAGTTGTATTTGTTGGAGGGGGAAGCGCATTAGCTGATACGCCCTCTTTATTGCTGCAGCGAGTGAAGATCAACAAAAAGCGGCCTACAGGAAGCCACGTCGGTGCAGGAATTCACTCATAGGAAATAGGACATTCCAGCAATGCCTTGACACTTTTGCTGCTGGTTTTTATTGCTGTGAGAACAATGTGTAGTACTCCGAGCGCTTCCTGAAACATGAAAGTGAGCAAAGCGCTTGAATAAACCCTTTTCTTCGACGGATTATACCTTTTGAGACGCACTCTGGGGAAGAATTTGATTATGAGAGGAGAAGTTTTCAACAATTTTCACTAACGCGCGCTCCTGCGCATAGGTCATCTCCTCGCAGCTGTGGGATTAGTTTCCAGTTCCCAGTCAGGCTCTTCCTGTTTGCTTGATAATGATCACACCTGTGCGCAGGTGTGTGTGTGTGTGTGTGTGCGGAGAGGCTCACACGGGGCGGGGAGGGGTGAGCGTGGTGTCAGATACAACACACGGCAGTGTCACCACCTGAATGATGATTGAGTGGCGACATTTGATACGCATCAGCAGCAGGTACAAGTGCAGGAAGTTCGTGGATGTTTGTAAAGCTGCAGTGGGTGTGCTGTGTGTGCGTGTGTGGGATTCCTGGCCTGGCCTAGTCTGTCCTGGTCACTGCATGGGCAGCTGGAGGACCTGTAATAACTGAGGACCAGTGGTTAGGACTCACTTCCTGTGGGAGTCCTGGTTTAGAGATGTGTCATCGGCAGGGCAGACCGACTGGAGCCTCGCTGCCGCCTGTTGGGTGTTTTCCCTGTGTTCAGACAGGCAGACTTGGCGGGTGGATGCATGCCCTTTCCTGAGAGCCAGGCGGAGGTTACAAGGCCACTATCTACCATCTGATAGCTGGCGCCCGCCGGAACTTCGCAGGGATCCTTGAAACCCCACAGGTGTCCTCCGCCGTTCGTCCTTGGCCAGCTTGTTCCCTCTGTATCTCGTCTTCTGGACCCAAACCTCACCCCTCCTTTACATCCCTGTGGCCATCGCCCTCCGCCTGGTTCCCACACACACTATCAAAGCCCTTTAATGGCTTCTAATTAGCTCCCCATCTGCTGGTGACAGCGCACTGGTGGCATGCTAAAGCACCCATTGAGAGCACGGGCATTGTGCTCTGGAATACTTTCCACTCCAGTGGCAATTGCCTGGAGAGAGAGCTTTAGTTTGGGTGTGGGTTGGGGGGGGGATGAGTGTGCATGTTTACGTGCATGTGTGTGCTAGATGGAGGTGGGGGGGCAAAGGGAGGGATGTTCAGGGAAGACTTGCAGTTTTCTCGCTGTGCTCGGGGGGCTCGGGGAGAGGAGGAGGAGGGTGGAGGGAGACACAATGGGTGACAGTGTTACGGCTTGTTGCAAATCTAATAACGCCAGAGCCTTGTTTCCGTTCAGCGGTCATCACCCCCTGCACAACTAGCAGCTATTTAACAATCCCACCTCACCCCCTCCACCGGGTTGTTTAAACATAGCAACAGTTTGCCATCGACGTCACGCTCTGGTCCGGCGGAGGAGTCGATGCGGGGTTTTACGGTGACGCCAACGGGGAAGCTGGAGACTAAACCTGGAGAGGTGCACCGCTGTCCCCAGGAAACCACTGGCTCTACCTCACCTCCCGGACCCAACAATTGGTGCGCCTCTATAGGAACTGCAAATGAAGTCTAATGAGCCTTATTCGTTAGCACGGCCTGTCTCTGAGTGAATGTTGCTTGTTTGTCACATGCCTATGAGGCCCTCTCCTTTGCAGGGCTTCCAGCAGGGACTGGTTGTGCTGGTAGCAGAAGGGGAGGCCAGCTGTTCCCAGCTGGTAGCCAGAGGATGCCTATGGGGGACAGAGCTGATTGCTGTTGGCCAGCTGCCCCCCTGCTGTAAGAGGAAGATGGGGAACAAATAAATAGGCTCTTCTGTTCTCGCACCATTTCTAATTTCCTCCTCCAGCATGATTGTTAGACTAGATGGGCATAATTAGGGATGCAAATCTTGCGGGGGTTTTGTTGTTTTGTTTTGTTTTGTTTTACTCCTGTGCAGCACAGGTAACCAGACTTTTTTTGTTGTTGTCACAAATCCCAGAACCAAGTGAGTAAGTTCAACCAACAGTCTTCAGAAAATTCCTTTACACATGCAATTTCTTTATCGTCATGTTTACCGGATGACGCCGAACTCAAAAACGGGCATTCATGCTGTTGTCCTTCAAACTCCTTGGCAACCTGAACGCCCTGCTTTGAAATGACAAGTAAGGCCCTGCGTTAAGCCACATATTTGTGTGTTTCCCCTGTGTGTTGTGAGACAAATGGCTCGTCACCTGACCTCTCTCTCTCTCCGTCCCATCACACACACACACACACACACACACACACACACACACATTCGCACATCCCCACAGCTGCACAGAGGCGTCCAGTCAGCACGGCCAGGGGGACATGGGAGCCAAAGTCCATAGATGGAGCGTGGACAGTGGCAGCTGGTGAGCTGACAAAGCCCCATTCAGAGGGCCCAGGCCTTGGGGACAATGGCCCGGCCAGGCTGAGCCCTCTCCTCCACCAAAAGATTAATACTTCAGATGGGCTTCCCGGTGGCAGGCAGGGGTAAAAAGGAGAGTCCTCCTGTTTGTCACCGGGCTTTGTGCAAGTTGCCTGAGAACCAACCTCTTGGATGGGCTTGACAAATGAGAGCCGCCATTGACAGTGAACAGATTGGGGCTGCCACTTTTGTTTTGATTGTGGTGCCGGTATAATCAAGTTATTTGGGCCTCCGGGAGTTTTTTGTTTCTTTCTCCCGACGCTCTTGACGCCTGAGTCCCACCTCAACAGCCCATTGCTGACCCAGCTGTGGTCGGAGCGTCCTCCAGCTCCTCTCCTTCTCCTCCCTCTCCGTCCTCCCCCACTGTTTGTTGTTTCTGTTTGTCAAAGCCGTGGAGGAAGTGAATTTACTTGGGTGTGGGAATCTTTTCAGGCTTCCCACATAAGGCGGCGCAGGTGCAACAGGTGTAGGTGTGTGCGTTCTTGTCACAGGAGAAGGTTATTGTAATGTTTTTCTATGCCTATGCTCCCCATACACCTGACCTGAATTGTTTGCAAAAGAGCAGCAGCTCGTACGGGGCACTACGGTAACCAGAAACCCTTTTCAGGTAAAGGTGCAGGCAGCTAACTTGTGCCTCCCACCCAATCCATTCTCTGAAACCCTGTCAGCGCAGCACAGGTGTTTAGCCCCCAGCAAGGCAGCATTTCAGGTTAAACTGTAGGAACGCTGCCCCGCCTTTTTTGCACTGGGAACTGGAAGTGGGTGCAGAGCACACGACATCGCACCTGCGCACCTGCGAGTGTGTTCTTGGCTACTGTTGATCCCATCACGTGACTTTGCAACAGGAAATGTCGTGGCGGAGAAACTTTGCAGGGAAGAAAGCTGACATTCAGCCGGCATTTTACATGCAAATGCCATTTTTCTGGGCCTCGTAGCCAAATTCTACTAGCCTAACCCCCCCCACCCCTATCTTCCCACCTCAATGACAGAACTATTGTTCTCCTGTACTGTCGCTGCAGGCCATCTGTCCTGTCTGTCCCTGTGTTGTTTGCTAAGTATCGAGCAGCCATTCTCACGCAAAGGAATGCGTCCTTCCTGTAAACATACTGTACGTTGACCTCCCCTGCGAGCTCCATAAGGTTCATCCCTTATCCTTGTTCCCACCCATCGGTACATCGGCTTCTCATCCACCTTCTAGCTTTGGTCTGGCATCCCTCCTGCCCCCTCCTGCCAGTCTCCCTGTCTCCTTTTGGCTGCCCAGAGACGATCCTCCTCTGGTTCCCACGTCCGGTAGACGAATGTACCGTTAAGACAAGAGTCCTGCTTCTTTTTCTTGCAGAGGGCTCTCTGCCAGGAATCTGCTTGTGTGAATCTTTGATGCGGCAGAAGGTGCCCTACTTTTAAACCTCATTCTTCTTGCTTCTTGGATTTTTTTATTTCATTTTTTTTAAACAAAGGGCAAAAGAGCCTGTGCGTGGGTCAGCGCGGGTGTGTGCATCTAGGCTGGACACGTCGTGTGCATGTGTGTGCGTGCACGTGAGGACCGGGCTTTGGGATTATAAAGAGGAAGTGAATGGGAAGTACACACTCAGCGACAAAGTAAGAGGGAGACATTCCTTTGCTGTCCCCCCTCTCCGTCCCTCCCCTCCCCGCTCCCTCTTTCTCCTCTCTCCCTCCACAGTGGCAGGGCCCTGGGAAAATCAAACAGGTGGTTTGTGCCTGGCAGGAAAGCTGGCCGGGCCCGGGGTGGGCAGGCCTACAGGCTGCTGGGGGCTATCAAAAGCTCTTAGCCCCAGCTTTAGGCCAGCGCCATGAATGGCCCCGGGCTTCATTATCATGTGAATTCTGGGAACTGCCCTGGGGCCCCAGTAACACCAGCGAGCTGCCCATATGCTGTTCGCTTGGCAACTACGGAGACCTCGGCTCTCCACCCGGGGGCCCCCACCCTTTCCTTCAGCTCTCTGTCTTTCTCTCTCTCTCTCTCTCTCTCTCTCTCTCTCCATTCCAGCACTTCTGATATCAAGGAGATGAAGGAGCATCACTCCGCTCTTGGGGGGAGGAAGACATGAACAGGGGGGAGACCGGACCACACAGAGCAGCGCCCACCGGTCCTCAGGGACGCCGGGGGTGACACTGCTGCCCTGAAGGGCAACGCCATTCTGTGCGCCCAACTCTGGGTGGATTTAACTATTCAATTACCATTAGAGACTCAATTTGAAAGCTGTCACGTTTGCATCAGAAGGCCTGGGTTTTGACAGATAAAGACGTCAACGCCCTTTCCGGCTTCTTCTTTCCACATGTCATCACAGGTTGTAGTCGTGTGTGTGTGTGTTTTTTTTTTGACTGAAATGGAATTTAACTCTGAATCACCGTCGTTATTGCTCAATCACAAACAAAACTCGTGAAATTCATCCATGTACGTTTGTTTTGTTGCAACTCTAAAAATTTCAGTGAGCGTTCAGATGTTAGGCAGATCCAGTGTCAGTGGCAAAACGTGCTCAACACTTTCTTTAAGTCCCATTTGTCATGTTTTGCATCGGACCACGCCGCCTTGTAGCAGTATTTATTTAACTTTTCCACATTTGTCACATTACAAACACAACATGCAACATATTTTAATGTGATAAATGTTTGCAATCATACTCCCGAAGACATTTTTTCTGTTCTCTTTGGCCAACTCGGTGCATATCTGTGAAGTGAATTAACCGTGTAATGTGCAAAAACAACAAAGGTGTGCGCTCAGTTTTGTTTCCATTAGCAACTAGACAAAAAGTCCACTTCCAGAAGATAACTTGCAACTTGCATTAGCAATCATCTCAGAATCTGATCGCTTCTGTTGGGCCATTGTCACATTTCTACTCGCCGATCAGTCACATTTCTTTGCTTTGCCTTCAGTGGCAGTAAGGCATTCTTCAGGGCAGCGTTTCGGAAACCCTAAACAGGATCCACGCATCAGGTAAGGAACCCAATGAGTCATGCGGCTTTTCCTGGCTGAGGATGAGGACACTTCTGCAGAGGAGATGTCACTTAACAACTGAGCGGGAATGCAGCAGGCGGCCCACCTGCGCCGCAGCAACAGGACCAAGAAGAGGAAGTGTGTGAGCGATGTGTGTTTAAAAAAAAGAAAAAAGAAAAAAAAACGCCACATGACCTCATGCTGACGAGGAGTCTCTAGATGGCTCTGGCATTGTTCATTGTGATCGCCGAGGTGTGTGTTGCTATGTGCGTGGGGATGCTGCACATGTGGCCAATTCTGGTGCGCTTACTTCACCGCTTGCACCTGCGACTGGGAAGGTGAGGTATGAAAAACAGAGGGCGGGGAGTGGAGGGAAGGAGGAAGATGTGTGCGTGTGTGTGTGTATGAGAGAGAGAGAACTGAAAGTGTGATCTGACTTCTGAGGAACTCTGAGTGATTCATGCTGTTACACATGGAGCGATTCACTCCCTCTGCAGCTGTGCTGGCCACATGCGCAATATGATTTCACAACATCTTCCCCCGTCCTTGGAAATTCCTTTTTTTTTTTTTTTCATCATACAGACCTCTCACCCTCTTTTCCTCCTGTCAGATTGCTGCTGCTGCTGCTCTCCTGACGGAGAGGCAGGTGCATGACTTAGTCATTCTCCTGTTCCCCGAACGGCTCAGGATTTTCACTGAGGCAGAGAACCCCGGTACAGAGTCATGTGTTTATCACGCATTTGGCTCCGCGGCGCTGCGGGTGATGGCATTGTTGATATCTCTCTGCGAACCGCTGCGCTGTGACGTGTCAGCAGCCAGCTGGGAGAAGAACAGAAATCTCTCTCAGCCTGACAAACTCAAGTGACTCAGCGTTTCTTGGTATCAGCCCCCTGATTCCTGCGAACAAAGAAGTTTGATTTTATGTTCATGGATACAGAGTTTCTCTATCTAGGATTTTTTGTTGTTGTTGTTAACACCTGTAGGATCCCACCCAGAGTGGTGTGTGTGTGCGTGTGTGTGCGCGTGCGCGTGTTTGTGTGTGTACAAAGCCAACCCCTCTGACCAACCGTGGCCCCTGCGGGACAAACACAGCAAATCCAGAGTTCATATTTTCTGATCGCATGGGGCTCTATAAGCAAAATTAGCTTCATGTTTACGTAGAACTTTTACCATGGTGAGGGAAAAATAAGTATTGAACACTTTGATATTCTTTGTAATATATATATATATATATA
>NW_006800086.1:1402205-1403107 GCF_000485575.1 Poecilia formosa
GTCATGATACAGGTAATAGAATCTGGAGACTTTAAGAAAAAGAAGCGTAAATGCAGAAAGTTAAGAACACAACTGAAAATTGTTATTATTTCTTAAGTATCCCTGTTGCGATCTGCAAGGCAACATCAGATGGTTTGAAATAAACTGACTGAATAGTGATAGAAGTTAACACTCACTGCACAAGACTCCACTGCTGAAGAAAAAGTGTGTTAAAGCTGAAGCAGAAGATCGGGACAAGTCAGTGAAATATAAGAAGCAGATCGTAAGATAAAAGCCAAAATCCACCCTCTGGGTGTTTTTCACATATCATATTTTCAGACAGATTGATTCTCCAAAACCACCCATACAAAAAAAAGGCAAAAAAACCCCCCCCAAAAAAAACAGGTTGAAACATTATCGTGTAGAATGTCGTACAACAAGAAGATACTGGCTTTGAATCCCAACCTGGGGTTTTTCTTTCTGTGAATGCTTGACTTCTTCCCACAGTCCAACCTTTAGGTTAAGTGGCCTCTAAACTGCCCTTAGGTATGGGTGTGTGTGTGGGTGTGTGTGTGCATTATTTGTCCTGCGGGTCTCTGCGTTGCCTGGTGATGGACCGGCGTCTTGTCCAAGGTGTATCCCGCCTCCCACCCAACGACCCCTAGATGTAGAAACCAAATTCACAACCTGCAAGATCAAACATCTGGAGAAGGTAGCTGGATAAGTGTGTTTTTGGGTCTTGATTCTGTTGAAGTGAACTCTGGTGCGGTTTGAAAGACTATGTGATTGCATACGTGAATGCAAGCAGTTCGGAAACCTAGCGCTAGCTGCAGAAATGGCTCATGGTCTTCTACCAAAGACAAACAACAAATCCTACAACCACTAAAATCCGACGCCTCTCCACTTTTGTTTGCATTTTGTGA
>NW_006800086.1:1403117-1455517 GCF_000485575.1 Poecilia formosa
TGCCAGCATAAACCATTAATTAGCACTCATTCTTGCATTCACACCAGCCCCGTTTAGTCCACTTTAATCAAACTCTAGTCCGCTTGGGGGGGTGTGAATTGGCAATCAAACACTGACGCGGCCTCTGGTCCGCCTAAAAACCTGGGTCTTGATTCTGTTGAAGTGAACTCTGGTGCGGTTTGAAAGACTATGTGATTGCATATGTGAATGCAAGCAGTTCGGAAACCTAGCGCTAGCTGCAGAAATGGCTCATGGTCTTCTACCAAAGACAAACAACAAATCCTACAACCACTAAAATCCAACGCCTCTCCACTTTTGTTTGCATTTTGTGAAGAAGGAAGTTGCGCTCAGGGGTTTATTGTGTCATTTCCTCTGTGTGCTGCGCCACCACAGGCTTTTCGAAGGGTTTGGATCGTGTCACACAATACAGTTTGAAAGCGAACCACACCGGCTGAAAACCTAACAAAATCTTGCAATTTTGGTCCCCAATCAAACCAAGTCCACTGAAACACTATCAGTGTGAAAAAAAACCCTACTACTCTGCACAACCTCTGTTTGTCCCTGTGACGCATTGTTATCATGCTGTGTTGCTGATTGTAGCTAGTACCGCAGCAAAGAACAACTTCATATTGTTTGTCTGATTTCCACAAGAAACCGTTCAGGTCTGACATCATTCCCAGATCGAGCTTCTTCTTCTTCTCAAACAAATCAAATGCTCTCGTGGGTCTTCTGCTGGCCTGGAGGCCCTAAGCAGCAGCTTAGTGCTTAAGCCTTAAACCGGCCCCGCAACAATGAGTGGCTCAGAGCAGCTGAGAAAAATAAACCGCTTTAGCACTCGGTGGCTATTATGATACCATATTCCTTTATCCGGGTGACATTATTGTCTGTCAGGTACCTGAGACCTCTTCCGCAAAACCCGACTTCTGTTTTGAAGACATCCTACTACGTCTACTCTCTCAAATTTGCTTCGAATCACAGCTTAGCATGAGATTACACGAGTTTACAACTCCCGTCGAAGGTCTGCGGGACGTCATATTAAATTGGGGCTTTTAATGCATTGGAACCATTCTGGGTTTTGTTTGTCTGGACTGGTGAAGCACCGCACTACTTGACTGATTTAAAAAAAAAAAAACAAGAATAAGGAGCATAAACCTGCAAAAACCTACACATACAGACTAGAAGAAAGAAGCAGAGAACGAAGGAAAGCTATCGCCAGAAGCCACGTAGAGCACGCAGCAAACATGTGGAACAAGGCGCTCTGATCAGATAACAGCAAACTCTTTTGGCTCACGTACAAAACACTGTCACAGAGAATTAAAACTGCACATCACCCTGAACACACCGCCTCCTTAGTGAAACATGGTGAAACATGGTGGTGGTAGAATCATGCTGTGGGTATACTTTTTATGGGTTGATGTAGGTGTGCAGGTTCACTCGTTTTGGGTCAAATCAAATTTGTGGAGAAAATTATGGCTGTATTTTGGAGCCTACAGGGCCTCATCAAAAGCTGCGGCGGGCCAGATCTGGCCCCCGGGCCTTGAGTTTGACACACGTGTTATAAGGCATCAACAAGCCAAACTGTGGACATTTTTCAACATGCAACCCAGAAACTGAAAGTGCAACAAGTGATTTACTTAATATTACTCATCATGACAACATGACAGCAGCTGGGTATCTTAGTGACCGCTGCCGACAGCAGGAAACAAACGTCTGCCTTCTGCTGTAAATTTCCACCTTTGCTTACTAAAAATGTTTTTTTTTAAATGACTCATCTTTTTTGTCAAAACTTTGGGTCACCAGTTGCACTCAAGTGCCGATTTCCCCCGATGCACTCCGAATGTTGCAGCAGATCGTTCCCGCCTCTATAAATCTGTGATGAATTAACCATTTTGATTTAGCGATGTTTAGTATCTATAAAGGGCCATTTTCCCCAGTTCTTAATCTGCCTCTCCACCCGCCCTTACACACATGAACGTCCCTTATCCACCCCCTCTGTCGGCGCCAAAAGAGCCGGCGGAGGAGAGCGACGGAAAGAAGAATGGGCCGTCGAAAGGCCGGGGATGAGAGCTGAGTTGAGGAACAAGTGATGGAGCGAGAGAATGAGAAAATGAGAAGGAGAGGCAGCATTGAGTCCATTCTTTGCGGGGCCTTAAAGACATGTTTCCCTCAGATGTTGGCTCTTCTTCAGATGCTAATGGCTCACTCTTATTCCCAAGCTGTGCCTTAGCATAACAATGGCGTGGAAGTGAAAGAGCTAAACCTCTGCTTTCTTTAAGAAGCCAAAGCTGGAGGCTTTTTTTTTTTTTAACGCCCCGCTCCCCTCTCTTTGTGCTCCGGCTGAAAGGCCCGCGGAACGCAAAAAAGGCAAGGTGATCACAGAGTTTACTGAAAGTGAGACTGAAACAACACACTAAAAAAAAAACTTTGGTGAAGTTATCTAGAGCCGGGAGAAATGACCAAATATAGAGCAGTGAACGTTCCCCTTTTCCCAGCAGAAGTTTTGAATATTATCAGCCGTTTGCTTTTAAAGCTGTGCTGAATTATGTCTGTTGGGAAGACTCCAAGCCCGGTGTTGTGACTGCGTGTCCTGTGCTGACTCCAGGACGCCATCAGGCCCCGTCTGACGAGGGGCGGAGGGACGGAGCGGATCGTGGCCTTGCTGGGTTCGTGGCAGGATAGCGCTCGGCTCGATAGCCTCCGATAACAAACGCAGAACGTGTGTTTGGCTTTATCGTTTGCCACTGATTAGGCGTAGAGGACACACAGATAACAGCACGACGCTCTGCCTGCACAGAGACGTGATGACTTGGGCTTATCCGTGTTTGCGGAGACTCTCGTATCGTTTGGTATCGTGACTTTTTGTAAGAAGAAAAAGGGTTTTCCTATAAATTATAAAGGAAAAACATTCATATGTGGTTTCGGGGCTGGCTGACAGTTGAACCATGAAGAGCCTTACACACTTACTGTCACGATCCTGAAAACTTTGACATAATCATTTTAGGTTCCCACGTTGTCCCTTTTGTTATATTTCTGTTGTCCTGACTTTTGGTCTTTGCTCTAAAGGAGTTGGTTTTAATGGCTGACTGGCTCTCCAGGGATTCAAACCCTCTCCATTATTTTAGGTCTGTCAAATAATCACAACTACTAGTTTATTACATGCTGTTTTTATTTTAATTATGTAAAGCACCTTGAAATGCCTTGCTGCTGAAATGTGCTATACAAATAAAATTTGATTGATTGATTGATAGTTGAATCAGCTTCTAACAGGTTTTATTCCAGGATCTGCCTCCATCTTCCCAGTAGCTGCTGAATGAAATCATCCCAGCAGCAAAATGCTACCACCGCCATATTCCACCATGGGGTCAGTGCGTTCAGGCTGATCTGCAGTAGGGATTTAACGATTCCTCCAGTGATTCGAGTACCTCAATTATTAAAATTCCTTGACGAAAATTACCTGCCTCGAACCTTCGTTAAATTATGTTTTATTATTTAGCACACCGTGTTCCAGCCGGGTGATTATTTGTGTTGTGCAACGCTCTTACTTCCGCCTAAGCTAAGTGCTAGCAGCATAACGTCCAATTTTCAAGTTCGGCTTAGGGGGGGTGGATTTCATTGACTGATGATAATGTCCGGGTTACTGGGGAACCAATAATAATCCTTAAATTGACTGGCAGGAAGTCTGGAGTACGGCAGGCTTTCTCCTCTGGAGCTGCTGCCTGGTGGAGGTGAAGAGCACGGTGGCAGTATTCATACAGGTGAGCCGATAGACTGAACATGGCCGGCGGCTGTTGATGCTTAATGTTAGTGTAGCTTTACGGACGAACCGGAAAATAAATGTACCATGATCCCAGTCTCAACAAACGTGGCGATACATAACCGGTTAGACGTTTTTGTGTGTGACGAAGGAACCAAATCCAGTCGTTCATATGGACCATAACAGACTGGACAGAATGAGAGTTCACCTATTAAATTGACTAAAGACGAATACTTAAGCTAAAAACTGGAGTATAGACATTTTTTTTTTAAGTGTTTTTGTTTCCCTCCCTCTTTATTATTAAATTGAATCCAGATTCAAATTATTGTATAAGTTTGTTTTTGGCCATATCCTTTACTTTTTCAGGTGATGGTTTAAGCAGAGCTCAGTCAAAGGCTGGGACATTGTTTTATAACCTCACTCTTCCTTTAACATCTCTCTCTCTCTCCATGACCTTTCTGCTGCGTTCCTTGGTCTTCGTTGGGCTTTTTGTTCACTAATGTTTCTCTAATAATCCTCTGAGACCTGACCTGCATTTTCTACTTAGATTGATTAAATTACCCAGTTTGACTCTAATTTTCAAAATTAGTGGTTTCTGAAGGTAATTGGTTGAACCATTAACTATTTTTTCCCAGCTTTGCACTTAGGTGCTTCTTTGTAGAGGTGTGCGATGCTGCACGTTTTGCTAACGATCTGATTCCAGGTATATAGATCGTCATGGCGATACCTATACTGATAATGGTACTTTTTGAATCCAACGTGTCATCAAACATATGACCTTAAGGTGTTTTTGTATTTTTACCTTTCAATTATTTTCCTCAGATCTCCAACAGAATTTATATAAAGTTTGTAGATGTCTAAAAAAAATAATAATAACACACTAACATGATTTGTGTGGATTTTTCCCAAATAAAGTACAAAAATGTACAATTTGAAACAAAATCTTTTTTTGAGGCAGAGCTGAGAAACGACAATACAGAAATAAAAGAAATCTGAAACTAAAGGGTCAATCTTACCGTCTCGACTTGGTACCGGTACCGGCTTGGTATCGATATTATTGTTATTTTAGATCAATCCGTTCACTTCTGCTTCGACTTGGTCTTTCACATGAAATCCTGGTATGTTACAGGGAAGTGTGTTGTTGTAGCTTTAAAAAAAAGTCCAAAAAAAAAAAAAATCCTAGGATGTTAATACCGTTTCAAGACAATGTATGTCACATGTGTCAAACTCAAGGCCCTGTGGTCTCTGCAGGGACACACACGTCAACGTGAAAATATGTTCAGTATTATTTAGCTTCAAGTACGGAATACAGACGCAGTATTAATATTTTAACAGTTTATTCAGGTTTTATCGATACATTTGTTCAAACGCGACCCTTTGAGAAATTTCAGGATCTTGACAAGGCCCAAAGTTACAGATATTTGAACATGTCACATCACCTTGGTGCACAGAGAATTCAGGTTGTTATTGTTTTTTTTTTGTTTTTTTTTTGTTTTGTTTTTTTGCTTGAGCCTGAGAAGAAATCCCCTTACTACTGAATAAAATGTTGGACTTTTAAATTCTGCGGCATGCGTCGATTAGCAGCGCCTCCAATTAGCCCCTCCTCTAACACCTCCAATGTTGTCCATCTTTCGCTGGCCACCTCTCATGTAGATGAGCAGTTGGTCCAGGTGCAGCGCAGAGAGGAAGTTAGCACCTCCTCAGCACAGTGACACACTCTATTTACATGCAAAACACAGGGCTAAGTCTGGGAAATGTGTGAACACAGGTGTGCGTGCCTGCATTTGTGCGTGCGTGCGTGCGTGCGTGCGTGCGTGCGTGTGTGGGAGCAGGACGCTGGTGTGGATGTTGTTGCTGGAGCCACTAATCTGTTTGTCCTGACGTACTCGGCGTTTGCCGTGATGCTGCTGAATGGCTGCATTGTGAAATTAGACGCTTTGTGGGAACACATTTCGGTTTTCTGTTGCAGAAGAAGAGGCTGGAAATTCAACTCTCACAAACAAATGCAAAGCCTGCATTTTACTTGTGCTGAGGCAAACGTTTTTTTGTTGTTTTTTTTCCTTTTCTGTGTGTGCTCTCTTATTTGTGTACATGCGTATGTGTGTAGGCTGAGAGGAAGTCGGCGGTGGCACCCAGTGTCATTTGAAGCGGAGAGCCTGGCGCCACGGCATCAGGAACATCACTCTGCTGGTGCCAGGCTCGTTTTTATAAGCGCTCAGTAAATGACACACAGCTGGCGGCGCAGAGACAGCTGTCACTGCCGTCACTACGCCCTAATCTGCCTCTGCCTTTTTTCCTCCTCTTTTCCTCCTCTCTCACACTCTGGCGTTGAGCTGGGCTGCCTCCCATCCTCCTTCCCCCCCTCCCTCCCCTCGGGGTCCAGACTTCGTGGAGCCGAAACTGCAAAAAAAATAAAAAAAAGAGAAAAAAAATGCACTTCCTGGAGCTGGTGCTCACTTCCTTTCCTTTTTTGTTGGACTTCCTGCGCTGCCTCTGTGATCAAGCCGGCCAGAGTTGACTCTCTGGGAGAGACTTCCTGATGCACAGACAGCTGGGGAGATAATTCTCGACTTTCTGCTTTTGTCAGGATTTTTTTTTTTTTGCCTCATTTTCTGCGTCCCCAGAGGTCTCCCCTCCACCTCTGTACTGTTTTTCCATTTTCTCTGCTGTTGTGCAGCAAGTTTGTTTTGACGTGATGCAAAGCAAACCTGAGAAACGGAGCCCGCGTTCGGCTTCGTGGCTTCACGTTTTTGCAGTTTCTGTCCAGTCGCGGCTACAAACAATAAAGTATTTTTGTTTTGCTGACATTTTTCAGTGACACACCAACGCAAATGTAGCTTCTTGTACAGACATTTTCAGAACATCTCTGATGTTTAATAATGTTCAACACTCTACCAATCAAACCGGCAGCATCGGAGAACAGAGCAGCAGAGCCACAATAGAGTCTATACAATAAAAGTCGCCATTTCAAATCCACAAATTTATAAACAAGCCTGACAGAAGTGAGAATCGTTCGGAGAACCAGAACCAAACAAGGAGAAGCAGCTTTCAGCTTCTATGCACCACAAATCTGGAACAAACTTCCAGAAAACTGCAAAACAGCCAAAACACTGAGTGCCTTTAAATCAAAGCTAAAAAAAAACTTTTTAAGAGTTGCTTTTGAACCATAGCATATGGAAAAATGACCAACATATTTGATGTGTATTGATGATTTCAATGATGCCACTTGACAAAATGCTATGTCTGTTGTTGTTTTAACAACTATTGACAATACTATCTGTTTATGATGCTTCTTTTTTTTATGTTTTCACAATTGATTTGTTAAAAGAACTTGTTGAGCAAAATTGCAAAAATGTCCAGCATTGGTAATATAATCCAGAAATACTGCAATGTAAAACATTGTAAAACAAAACAACATTAAAAAAACCAAAAAGGAAACCTTTTTTTGTCCAGAGGAAAAAAAGATGAATGATTTAAGGTCCAAACCTAAATCCAATTGATTTTCAATTTAATTTAGGTCTGCGCCTTGGATTTGGTGACTCAGTGCATTCTCAGAGTTCAGACCTGTGGAGGGCAGCCTTACAATGAAATAAGCTATTCATCATACAGCTTTATTACCTGCTGGTTAGGATAAAATAAACTGGAATATTGCACAAGGGCGTATCATCTGTAAGGAGTGATGTTCACCTTGCCCTCCCCTCTGGTTGACAGTGGTGGAATACAGTGGGTGTGTGGGCCCGGGCGATACCGGCAGCCTGGTTCTAAGTGGCACACCGAACCCGACAACAGCGCTGGGTATAGACAGGACGATCCAGAGGGTGAGCCGATACAGGAATGGAGGATGAGCAGAAGGACTGATAGCAGAGGAGAGAATATGGCGGTAGATGCCTCTCTGTCTGAACTTGCTACATAGCACCTGCCAGTAATGCTATCACCACTTGTGATGCGACATCGCTAACTTGTAGCCAGAAAGAGAACAAAAGTGCCAGTGCATGCCACTTAGAAACATCATGTTTGGTACGACTCGTCCCAGTGAGGCACGAGGCCTCCGGGGGGCGGGGGGCTGATGAGAGAGGGCATCAGGACCAGCCAATAGGAACAGGTGTGCTGGTAAAAAAAAAATCTCTATATATGTATATATAGCTGCTTTGACACATTGAGCCACAGTAGCATCCATTGGCACAGAGGCCAAACTGAAAAATGGAGAGCTGCTGCTCCCACATGGGTCCAGCAGGAACCCAGTCAGGGTCACACAGCTCCAGGTGTGTGTAACGGACAAATGGGTATTTTTGCCCAGCTGCTGCCCCACATTTGAGGTTCTCTCAGGGAACGACCTGCCAGGGGCAATAAATAGCTGAGCTGGACAACTGGCGCCAAACATGTCCGAAGGATCCCATGCAGCTTTGTTTTACACATATTGATCATGTCAGCATGCTAAGAGTGCTAAAAGTTGTGGTTGAAGGCTGCGTGAAGCAGAAAACGGCTCTGCAGCAACTTCTGTGTGTTTCACCTGTAACCCAAACCTACTGTGACGTCCGTCAAGATGGATTTGACAAGGTGATGGAGGCTCAGGAGGAAGAGCATTAATCCGTTTAGTGGAGCCAACTTTAGAAAAATGGAAAGAAATGAGCTTTATTGGGATTTCTGTGGTAGATCGATATAAGATGTAACGTGCTTAGAGCTCAACCATCCCGTTGTAGTTCTATTCTAAGCCTTATAGTCTTATAGTGCAGCAGCTAATTGAATATTTCAGCAAAATGTTTCACATGAGGAGATAAGACCCTGACTTAGCACTGATGTTCCCAAGTGCTTGCTTTTTTGGGGATGGGGGGGACTTTAGGTACTGAAAAATTCAAGATGCCTGCCATTTNTACGTCTACTCTCTCAAATTTGCTTCGAATCACAGCTTAGCATGAGATTACACGAGTTTACAACTCCCGTCGAAGGTTTGCGGGACGTCATATTAAATTGGGGCTTTTAATGCATTGGAACCATTCTGGGTTTTGTTTGTCTGGACTGGTGAAGCACCGCACTACTTGACTGATTTAAAAAAAAAAAAACAAGAATAAGGAGCATAAACCTGCAAAAACCTACACATACAGACTAGAAGAAAGAAGCAGAGAACGAAGGAAAGCTATCGCCAGAAGCCACGTAGAGCACGCAGCAAACATGTGGAACAAGGCGCTCTGATCAGATAACAGCAAACTCTTTTGGCTCACGTACAAAACACTGTCACAGAGAATTAAAACTGCACATCACCCTGAACACACCGCCTCCTTAGTGAAACATGGTGAAACATGGTGGTGGTAGAATCATGCTGTGGGTATACTTTTTATGGGTTGATGTAGGTGTGCAGGTTCACTCGTTTTGGGTCAAATCAAATTTGTGGAGAAAATTATGGCTGTATTTTGGAGCCTACAGGGCCTCATCAAAAGCTGCGGCGGGCCAGATCTGGCCCCCGGGCCTTGAGTTTGACACACGTGTTATAAGGCATCAACAAGCCAAACTGTGGACATTTTTCAACATGCAACCCAGAAACTGAAAGTGCAACAAGTGATTTACTTAATATTACTCATCATGACAACATGACAGCAGCTGGGTATCTTAGTGACCGCTGCCGACAGCAGGAAACAAACGTCTGCCTTCTGCTGTAAATTTCCACCTTTGCTTACTAAAAATGTTTTTTTTTAAATGACTCATCTTTTTTGTCAAAACTTTGGGTCACCAGTTGCACTCAAGTGCCGATTTCCCCCGATGCACTCCGAATGTTGCAGCAGATCGTTCCCGCCTCTATAAATCTGTGATGAATTAACCATTTTGATTTAGCGATGTTTAGTATCTATAAAGGGCCATTTTCCCCAGTTCTTAATCTGCCTCTCCACCCGCCCTTACACACATGAACGTCCCTTATCCACCCCCTCTGTCGGCGCCAAAAGAGCCGGCGGAGGAGAGCGACGGAAAGAAGAATGGGCCGTCGAAAGGCCGGGGATGAGAGCTGAGTTGAGGAACAAGTGATGGAGCGAGAGAATGAGAAAATGAGAAGGAGAGGCAGCATTGAGTCCATTCTTTGCGGGGCCTTAAAGACATGTTTCCCTCAGATGTTGGCTCTTCTTCAGATGCTAATGGCTCACTCTTATTCCCAAGCTGTGCCTTAGCATAACAATGGCGTGGAAGTGAAAGAGCTAAACCTCTGCTTTCTTTAAGAAGCCAAAGCTGGAGGCTTTTTTTTTTTTTAACGCCCCGCTCCCCTCTCTTTGTGCTCCGGCTGAAAGGCCCGCGGAACGCAAAAAAGGCAAGGTGATCACAGAGTTTACTGAAAGTGAGACTGAAACAACACACTAAAAAAAAAACTTTGGTGAAGTTATCTAGAGCCGGGAGAAATGACCAAATATAGAGCAGTGAACGTTCCCCTTTTCCCAGCAGAAGTTTTGAATATTATCAGCCGTTTGCTTTTAAAGCTGTGCTGAATTATGTCTGTTGGGAAGACTCCAAGCCCGGTGTTGTGACTGCGTGTCCTGTGCTGACTCCAGGACGCCATCAGGCCCCGTCTGACGAGGGGCGGAGGGACGGAGCGGATCGTGGCCTTGCTGGGTTCGTGGCAGGATAGCGCTCGGCTCGATAGCCTCCGATAACAAACGCAGAACGTGTGTTTGGCTTTATCGTTTGCCACTGATTAGGCGTAGAGGACACACAGATAACAGCACGACGCTCTGGCTGCACAGAGACGTGATGACTTGGGCTTATCCGTGTTTGCGGAGACTCTCGTATCGTTTGGTATCGTGACTTTTTGTAAGAAGAAAAAGGGTTTTCCTATAAATTATAAAGGAAAAACATTCATATGTGGTTTCGGGGCTGGCTGACAGTTGAACCATGAAGAGCCTTACACACTTACTGTCACGATCCTGAAAACTTTGACATAATCATTTTAGGTTCCCACGTTGTCCCTTTTGTTATATTTCTGTTGTCCTGACTTTTGGTCTTTGCTCTAAAGGAGTTGGTTTTAATGGCTGACTGGCTCTCCAGGGATTCAAACCCTCTCCATTATTTTAGGTCTGTCAAATAATCACAACTACTAGTTTATTACATGCTGTTTTTATTTTAATTATGTAAAGCACCTTGAAATGCCTTGCTGCTGAAATGTGCTATACAAATAAAATTTGATTGATTGATTGATAGTTGAATCAGCTTCTAACAGGTTTTATTCCAGGATCTGCCTCCATCTTCCCAGTAGCTGCTGAATGAAATCATCCCAGCAGCAAAATGCTACCACCGCCATATTCCACCATGGGGTCAGTGCGTTCAGGCTGATCTGCAGTAGGGATTTAACGATTCCTCCAGTGATTCGAGTACCTCAATTATTAAAATTCCTTGACGAAAATTACCTGCCTCGAACCTTCGTTAAATTATGTTTTATTATTTAGCACACCGTGTTCCAGCCGGGTGATTATTTGTGTTGTGCAACGCTCTTACTTCCGCCTAAGCTAAGTGCTAGCAGCATAACGTCCAATTTTCAAGTTCGGCTTAGGGGGGGTGGATTTCATTGACTGATGATAATGTCCGGGTTACTGGGGAACCAATAATAATCCTTAAATTGACTGGCAGGAAGTCTGGAGTACGGCAGGCTTTCTCCTCTGGAGCTGCTGCCTGGTGGAGGTGAAGAGCACGGTGGCAGTATTCATACAGGTGAGCCGATAGACTGAACATGGCCGGCGGCTGTTGATGCTTAATGTTAGTGTAGCTTTACGGACGAACCGGAAAATAAATGTACCATGATCCCAGTCTCAACAAACGTGGCGATACATAACCGGTTAGACGTTTTTGTGTGTGACGAAGGAACCAAATCCAGTCGTTCATATGGACCATAACAGACTGGACAGAATGAGAGTTCACCTATTAAATTGACTAAAGACGAATACTTAAGCTAAAAACTGGAGTATAGACATTTTTTTTTTAAGTGTTTTTGTTTCCCTCCCTCTTTATTATTAAATTGAATCCAGATTCAAATTATTGTATAAGTTTGTTTTTGGCCATATCCTTTACTTTTTCAGGTGATGGTTTAAGCAGAGCTCAGTCAAAGGCTGGGACATTGTTTTATAACCTCACTCTTCCTTTAACATCTCTCTCTCTCTCCATGACCTTTCTGCTGCGTTCCTTGGTCTTCGTTGGGCTTTTTGTTCACTAATGTTTCTCTAATAATCCTCTGAGACCTGACCTGCATTTTCTACTTAGATTGATTAAATTACCCAGTTTGACTCTAATTTTCAAAATTAGTGGTTTCTGAAGGTAATTGGTTGAACCATTAACTATTTTTTCCCAGCTTTGCACTTAGGTGCTTCTTTGTAGAGGTGTGCGATGCTGCACGTTTTGCTAACGATCTGATTCCAGGTATATAGATCGTCATGGCGATACCTATACTGATAATGGTACTTTTTGAATCCAACGTGTCATCAAACATATGACCTTAAGGTGTTTTTGTATTTTTACCTTTCAATTATTTTCCTCAGATCTCCAACAGAATTTATATAAAGTTTGTAGATGTCTAAAAAAAATAATAATAACACACTAACATGATTTGTGTGGATTTTTCCCAAATAAAGTACAAAAATGTACAATTTGAAACAAAATCTTTTTTTGAGGCAGAGCTGAGAAACGACAATACAGAAATAAAAGAAATCTGAAACTAAAGGGTCAATCTTACCGTCTCGACTTGGTACCGGTACCGGCTTGGTATCGATATTATTGTTATTTTAGATCAATCCGTTCACTTCTGCTTCGACTTGGTCTTTCACATGAAATCCTGGTATGTTACAGGGAAGTGTGTTGTTGTAGCTTTAAAAAAAAGTCCAAAAAAAAAAAAAATCCTAGGATGTTAATACCGTTTCAAGACAATGTATGTCACATGTGTCAAACTCAAGGCCCTGTGGTCTCTGCAGGGACACACACGTCAACGTGAAAATATGTTCAGTATTATTTAGCTTCAAGTACGGAATACAGACGCAGTATTAATATTTTAACAGTTTATTCAGGTTTTATCGATACATTTGTTCAAACGCGACCCTTTGAGAAATTTCAGGATCTTGACAAGGCCCAAAGTTACAGATATTTGAACATGTCACATCACCTTGGTGCACAGAGAATTCAGGTTGTTATTGTTTTTTTTTTGTTTTTTTTTTGTTTTGTTTTTTTGCTTGAGCCTGAGAAGAAATCCCCTTACTACTGAATAAAATGTTGGACTTTTAAATTCTGCGGCATGCGTCGATTAGCAGCGCCTCCAATTAGCCCCTCCTCTAACACCTCCAATGTTGTCCATCTTTCGCTGGCCACCTCTCATGTAGATGAGCAGTTGGTCCAGGTGCAGCGCAGAGAGGAAGTTAGCACCTCCTCAGCACAGTGACACACTCTATTTACATGCAAAACACAGGGCTAAGTCTGGGAAATGTGTGAACACAGGTGTGCGTGCCTGCATTTGTGCGTGCGTGCGTGCGTGCGTGCGTGCGTGCGTGTGTGGGAGCAGGACGCTGGTGTGGATGTTGTTGCTGGAGCCACTAATCTGTTTGTCCTGACGTACTCGGCGTTTGCCGTGATGCTGCTGAATGGCTGCATTGTGAAATTAGACGCTTTGTGGGAACACATTTCGGTTTTCTGTTGCAGAAGAAGAGGCTGGAAATTCAACTCTCACAAACAAATGCAAAGCCTGCATTTTACTTGTGCTGAGGCAAACGTTTTTTTGTTGTTTTTTTTCCTTTTCTGTGTGTGCTCTCTTATTTGTGTACATGCGTATGTGTGTAGGCTGAGAGGAAGTCGGCGGTGGCACCCAGTGTCATTTGAAGCGGAGAGCCTGGCGCCACGGCATCAGGAACATCACTCTGCTGGTGCCAGGCTCGTTTTTATAAGCGCTCAGTAAATGACACACAGCTGGCGGCGCAGAGACAGCTGTCACTGCCGTCACTACGCCCTAATCTGCCTCTGCCTTTTTTCCTCCTCTTTTCCTCCTCTCTCACACTCTGGCGTTGAGCTGGGCTGCCTCCCATCCTCCTTCCCCCCCTCCCTCCCCTCGGGGTCCAGACTTCGTGGAGCCGAAACTGCAAAAAAAATAAAAAAAAGAGAAAAAAAATGCACTTCCTGGAGCTGGTGCTCACTTCCTTTCCTTTTTTGTTGGACTTCCTGCGCTGCCTCTGTGATCAAGCCGGCCAGAGTTGACTCTCTGGGAGAGACTTCCTGATGCACAGACAGCTGGGGAGATAATTCTCGACTTTCTGCTTTTGTCAGGATTTTTTTTTTTTTGCCTCATTTTCTGCGTCCCCAGAGGTCTCCCCTCCACCTCTGTACTGTTTTTCCATTTTCTCTGCTGTTGTGCAGCAAGTTTGTTTTGACGTGATGCAAAGCAAACCTGAGAAACGGAGCCCGCGTTCGGCTTCGTGGCTTCACGTTTTTGCAGTTTCTGTCCAGTCGCGGCTACAAACAATAAAGTATTTTTGTTTTGCTGACATTTTTCAGTGACACACCAACGCAAATGTAGCTTCTTGTACAGACATTTTCAGAACATCTCTGATGTTTAATAATGTTCAACACTCTACCAATCAAACCGGCAGCATCGGAGAACAGAGCAGCAGAGCCACAATAGAGTCTATACAATAAAAGTCGCCATTTCAAATCCACAAATTTATAAACAAGCCTGAAAGAAGTGAGAATCCTTCAGAGAACCAGAACCAAACAAGGAGAAGCAGCTTTCAGCTTCTATGCACCACAAATCTGGAACAAACTTCCAGAAAACTGCAAAACAGCCAAAACACTGAGTGCCTTTAAATCAAAGCTAAAAAAAAACTTTTTAAGAGTTGCTTTTGAACCATAGCATATGGAAAAATGACCAACATATTTGATGTGTATTGATGATTTCAATGATGCCACTTGACAAAATGCTATGTCTGTTATTGTTTTAACAACTATTGACAATACTATCTGTTTATGATGCTTCTTTTTTTTATGTTTTCACAATTGATTTGTTAAAAGAACTTGTTGAGCAAAATTGCAAAAATGTCCAGCATTGGTAATATAATCCAGAAATACTGCAATGTAAAACATTGTAAAACAAAACAACATTAAAAAAACTCAGAAGGGCACCTTTTTTTGTCCAGAGGAAAAAAAGATGAATGATTTAAGGTCCAAACCTAAATCCAATTGATTTTCAATTTAATTTAGGTCTGCGCCTTGGATTTGGTGACTCAGTGCATTCTCAGAGTTCAGACCTGTGGAGGGCAGCCTTACAATGAAATAAGCTATTCATCATACAGCTTTATTACCTGCTGGTTAGGATAAAATAAACTGGAATATTGCACAAGGGCGTATCATCTGTAAGGACTGATGTTCACCTTGCCCTCCCCTCTGGTTGACAGTGGTGGAATACAGTGGGTGTGTGGGCCCGGGCGATACCGGCAGCCTGGTTCTAAGTGGCACACCGAACCCGACAACAGCGCTGGGTATAGACAGGACGATCCAGAGGGTGAGCCGATACAGGAATGGAGGATGAGCAGAAGGACTGATAGCAGAGGAGAGAATATGGCGGTAGATGCCTCTCTGTCTGAACTTGCTACATAGCACCTGCCAGTAATGCTATCACCACTTGTGATGCGACATCGCTAACTTGTAGCCAGAAAGAGAACAAAAGTGCCAGTGCATGCCACTTAGAAACATCATGTTTGGTACGACTCGTCCCAGTGAGGCACGAGGCCTCCGGGGGGCGGGGGGCTGATGAGAGAGGGCATCAGGACCAGCCAATAGGAACAGGTGTGCTGGTAAAAAAAAAATCTCTATATATGTATATATAGCTGCTTTGACACATTGAGCCACAGTAGCATCCATTGGCACAGAGGCCAAACTGAAAAATGGAGAGCTGCTGCTCCCACATGGGTCCAGCAGGAACCCAGTCAGGGTCACACAGCTCCAGGTGTGTGTAACAGACAAATGGGTATTTTTGCCCAGCTGCTGCCCCACATTTGAGGTTCTCTCAGGGAACGACCTGCCAGGGGCAATAAATAGCTGAGCCGGACAACTGGCGCCAAACAACATGTCCGAAGGATCCCATGCAGCTTTGTTTTACACATATTGATCATGTCAGCATGCTAAGAGTGCTAAAAGTTGTGGTTGAAGGCTGCGTGAAGCAGAAAACGGCTCTGCAGCAACTTCTGTGTGTTTCACCTGTAACCCATGGATTTACAAGGTGATGGAGGCTCAGGAGGAAGAGCATTAATCCGTTTAGTGGAGCCAACTTTAGAAAAATGGAAAGAAATGAGCTTTATTGGGATTTCTGTGGTAGATCGATATAAGATGTAACGTGCTTAGAGCTCAACCATCCCGTTGTAGTTCTATTCTAAGCCTTATAGTCTTATAGTGCAGCAGCTAATTGAATATTGCAGCAAAATGTTTCACATGAGGAGATAAGACCCTGACTTAGCACTGATGTTCCCAAGTGCTTGCTTTTTCGGGGGTGAGGGGGGACTTTAGGTACTGAAAAATTCAAGATGCCTGCCATTTCTCAAGATGGCTGCCATAATCGACTTGCTGATATTTATTACAGGTGAATACTTGTAGTGTCATGTCATACATTAGTGGTGATTTTTTGGATTTTTCAAGATTGCTACCATGGTTGTCATGGGAAACTTATTTTAGTTATTGCTAGTAATGGGTACAGCTAACAAAAAAGTTAGGTTCACTAAGCACTAATTCGACAGGAAAGACTTTTAGCAATGCTAACACTTAACTGCTAAGCATAAGAAATGAGTAGAAGCTAATGGTAAACCTCTAAACACAGGTTAAAAACATTAGCATAAGCTAATGCTAAACCTCTAAACACAGGTAAAAACATTAGCATAAGCTAATGCTAAATCTCTAAACACAGGTAAAAACATTAGCATAAGCTAATGCTAAACCTCTAAACACAGGTAAAAACATTAGCATAAGCTAATGCTAAACTGCCAAACATAAAAAAATTGTTGAAGTTGACTAGTAAGATGACCGTCTCAGGCTGTGATACGGATTTTCATCTCCTTTAATATGTCGACTGGTGTGAGACTCGCAAACAGCAAAGTCCTCAGTTTCTGATTTTGCTACATATTATTATTTTAAAGTTGTACGAATAACGTGATAAAAGTTGAAAACATATAATGTAACACAAAGTCCATCCAGGTCATGAGAATGGGTAACATTTTGTGATGATAATTGCCTTAAAGATGCAGTAGTGTGTGCCTCACTGCACAATCAAGTAACTACGTTGACATTTTTACCAAAATGCTCAAACATGACAGAAGAAATTTGACGTTTTAAATTAACGCTTTGAAATAGGGTCTCTGTCATAAGAATCACACTTTTTTATTTTAAAGTCACTTGTGTCCTGAAGTAACCTATTTCCAGATGGGGATCTGCATTTGTGGGGCTACAATTCCTTAAGAAGGTTTTTACCGTCACTTTCATTAAAATACCACAGAATATCATGATGAAGTTTAGGTTTATTTGGCCCATTGTGTCGTCGTACTTCTGTTTTCAGAAGACGGATCGAAGAGCTTTGGGATATTATTTTATAACCTAAATAAAGCCTCGGACTTTTCCACAGCTTCGTTCCTGACCTGTCTGTCGGACTCCTGGTCTTCTGGTAAAAGTACAGAGTGTGTTCATCTGAGGACGGTTTCCCGAGAATACTTAATATTTGAATTTATAATGAATTACATGCTACCAGCAATTCCAGTTCCTTCATTGTATTGTTCCCTGGCACACGTGTCTAATCTTTACAAGGCGGTCGGGGCCTGTCTCGACAGAATATAGCGTATTTACAACTCGCCTGATTATTTGCAAAGGAAAACAGCAAATAGAAGTCTTTCTGTCCAGACAAAAAGTAGTCCGTATCACTTTTAAAAAAAAAGGGGGGGGGGGGCATAAAATAAATTATCAAGTGAAAAAGACAAACACACCCGTCGCAAAGCAAACAGTTAATCCAATACTTAGAAAAAAAAAAAGAGCTACATGCTACAGTTAGCAAAGCTCTTGCTATTAAGTTGTTTGACACATTCAAACGGCACATAAATTTATACGTGTAGTTCCTGAGAAAGGCGTGAAATGTTGAGACGTTGCTCGTGTCACAGACTTTTGATTTGTGGGAGCCCATCTTGGAAGTCAAAATAACTCAAAATAAATCACCTATCCAGGAATTGTAACTGGATTCTGATTGAATTATTCCATCGTGTGTGTTTTTCTTTTTAAATCTCAAATCATCTAAATGTGGTTTAAGAAAACTATAACGATGAAACCCAACACTTCCAAAGGTACTGAGTGGCTTATCTGAGAATTTCATATAAAAGGAGATGCTTGAGAGGAATGAATGTGTAATGAGCTCAAAATAACCCAAACTCTTTTCTGTCTCTCTCTCTTTCTCTCATTTTTCTCCCTCCTCTCTGTGTCCTCCCTCCTCCCCTCTCTGTCCTTTTTTTTTTTTTTTTTCTCCTCTTTTGGGAAACATGCCTTTCCCAGCTGCACAGCCCCCACAGCGCGAGGCCAGGCCAGGAGCACAGCTGGCCAGACTTGGTGGAGCCAGTCGACAGGCGCATGGAGCGCAGCCCGCCCAGGGCCCGCTTCCTCCGCAAACATGCCCAGGTGTGGGGCCTCTGAGCTGGGCTTCTGATCTCCACCAAACAACACTGTGTGTGTGTGTGTGTGTGTGTGTGTGTGTGTGTGTGTGTGTGTGTGTGTGTGCGTGTGCGTGCGTGTGTGTAGAGGGATGAGGGATCAAGAAGGCAAAGATGGGGGAGGCAGAGGGGGGTTGTCATGGGGTTGGGGGGGTGGGAGGTGGAGGGGTTGTCCCTGCTGAAGCTGTGTCAACATTGTGTGCTAATGTGTGTGATTCTGTGCATCTGTATCTGCATGTGTTTGTGTTTCGGGAAGCGAGGGGTCACCCCTGGGTGGGGGTGCAGGGTGGGGGACAGGGGGAGACGGTGGGCAACAACAATTACTGCGGCATTGTAGCTAAATTGTATCTGAATTGTGGGTGCCTGGCTACAGGCGGCCGGCCGGTGCCAGCCGGAGAGAGGAACGCGCTGCGCGGGGGACTTAATTGCTCGTTTGAAAGATGCAACGCGGCTCGTTAGCATATAATGAAACATAAACGATCACCTGCAGGACGAGCGGGTGCTCCGAGACTGGAAATATTGCCACTCTGCTGGCTGTTTACCACATTGGCTAGAGAGCGAAACACCCAAACTAGTTGTGCAAACAAACAATTGAAAGCCATTTTTCTTTTTCACCTCCTGCAGCTTCATTACCGCGGGCCTTTTTCACATCCGCACGCTCTCTGTGGACTCCAGCGACCAGGTTTTACCTGCTGAGCTGTCCTCTTAACACACTTAAACGGAAACACACTCCGGCTAGGGCCACAGAGATCGCCTGTGTAGCATTCCCATAATTCACTTCATAAATCAGAGCACAAATGTACGCTTAAACGATTTCAGCTTTCACTGTAGCAGTAAGATTACATGTGGCTGATTTGAACTGAACTGCACCCCTCCGACTCCGCCGCCCCCCCAACCTTTCTTATTTAACTGTGTTACGGCCGGCGGTGACCTCACTCTGGCCTGGTTGACATCCAAGTCAAGCGTTTAACTTTATAACCGGATTCCAGCACGCATGCACACCTTCAGACGGACGCGCACGCGCGCAGCTCCCGGATGAAACGGGGCCTAACGGGAGGCATGTGAGCCAGGGGTCAGATCAGATAAGGCGAGGCCAGACGGCCTCAGATAAGCTCATTGAACGGCTCTATCTGCAGCGTCGGGGAGATGTTCCCCCCTACAGCCATTTCACATGACGACGGCTAGCCAAGCAGCCCACTGCTGGCCTGTTTGTGTCCAGGCCCTGCTACTAATTAACTGGGGGGAGCCCAGGGCCGTCTGACTGACTGCCTTGTCTTCAGCGCCCTCACCCTCCTCCGCCTCTCCTCCCTAGCCCTCACTCAGGATTGCTCATGCATGCATGCTAGCTGACACTCAAGTAAATACACACATAGACAGAGAGACGCCTATCTGTCTTGGCCCCTGAGAGGATCTCACACGGTGTAGGTGGCCCCCTTGTGGAGCAAAATCCAGTTTGTTGGAAAAATGGTTTGTGAATCCCGTTTTTTTTTCCTTTTTTTTTTTTTTTTGCAATTGTCCATTTTATAAACTGTTCTCGAGTTAAAGTGGCTGAATTGTTGCTACTTTTTGTTTATTTCTAAAGGGACAATGCACGTCGCATGATATGCCAGAGTTAGCCCATCTATAGTCCCTCCAGGTGCAATTAATGTAAATACAACATGTTGCATTGTAACACAGACAACTTAACAAGTTTCTTTCAGAAAAAAAGAGATGCTTCTGCTAATAATAATAATAATAATAATAATAATAATAGCAAAGCATATCTAGTTACAAAATTAAAAAGAAAAAAATGCATAGTTATATGCACAAAAAAAACAGAATAAGAAATAGATATAGTACAAATATCTTGATATCTGTTGATGTTTTTATGTTGACAGAGCTCCATCGACAGCTAGATTCTTATTCAGAAATATACAGCCCATGTTTTCTGCGGCACCGAACCACATTGAGTCGTGCAGTTTTGTTTTAGATACAATTATTTTTAAAAAATTGATGAAACTTCCTATAATACCCATTGTATTATAGGGCTATCCATGTGTGCAAGTTCATAGGAAACATTATTTTATGTAGTTAGTGCACATTAATTATGTCGAGGAGTTTCGCTCATCGTGTCAAGGTGCCAGATTTAGCCACAAATGCACATTTTCATCCACGGCCCCCTGCATGTCGACCGAATAAAACAAAACTAGAAAACTGAATTTAGATCAAAACAAGATGCAAGACAGTCAGTCTGCATCTTGTACACAGATTTTGAAATTGTTTGTAAAATCTGATGCTTCTCTTCTCAACTCTGTTGGGTCATTACTCTGAGTGTTAGGAGAATGCTGACTGCAATTTTTTATTTTTTTTTGTTTGTTTTTTTTTTTGCATGGGGGATTTTACAGACCCCTCTGGTTATAGCGCTCATGGATAATTTCATTTTGGTCAATGAAATTATTCAGTAGAGGAGGGGGGAAAGCCCTGCAACGTTTTATAAATTGGTGAAACATCTTAAAACTTGATCTTGTTAAGAAAAATATGTAATGCTAAAATGTTGCAGTAATGCTATGACTTTGACTTTTTATTTGTATTTTTTTTTTTGCTTTTAGAGTTTTTCTACTAATCGCAGTTGTAGAAAATTGTACAATAATTGACGTGGAAAAAAAATTATGCCGTTTATTTTAGTTCCTTTTCTGTATTAATTTAGTCAAATCCAATTCTATTTGTGAATTTACTGCTAAACAAAACTGTTTTTTTTTTTCTGTTGACAATCATTTACTTGAAAATGTAACACTTAGATGTGGATCTCTGTCTCTAGAACTAGGAAAGAAAATGCAGACGATGTGATCAGGGTTGAGTTGTAAGCATATAATCAGGCAGAGATCCTAATAATTGCATCAGTTTGAGTGTTAATATGCAACAATAACTGATAAAGTAACATGAGGAAGTTAAACTTCCCAAAGCTCAATAACACGTAAAGCAAAAAGCAATGGACCAAATGTACAACCCTGAGGTACACCAACACGGCTTTGTTGGTGTACCAACAAAGCCGTGTAAAAAGCTGTATCATTTTTACAGTAATTGAAATCTGATATCAGACTACAGACAAAATAACTCAAACATTTACTGTAAAAATGAGACATTTATTAGAAATGTTGCGTTCCTGTGAGTCGTTGACCAAACATTTAGTTCCATCCGCTGCTGTTTCTGAGACTTGCTGCACATCTATTTTGCGTGGAGGCGGCCAACGTTAAGGTATTCCAATGCAGGACTGCTAGATTGGATTCTATGACTGCTCTCCTTTCCTTGCGTTTTGCTGAGAACATCTAAGGTTAAAGTCTGGGCATCGTGCCGGTTACTCCACAAGGTTAATCTTGTTGGTGTGGAACCAGGAAGCATCTTAATTACTGGTGTGCTTGGGGTTGTTGTCTTGTTGGAACATCAGTTTCAAGGGCCTTTTTCCTCTTTGGCTTCAGGGCAACAGGGCTCTCTTTAAGTGTTTTGTTGTTTTCAGAACTGATGCATGATCTCTGTTATGAAGTAAATAGAACTGACAGCAGAATGAGAATCAGGTATTGATATGGTTTGTGATTTTGGACTCGTGGGTGCCGTCTTGCAAGGAAGTAATATTTCTACACCTTTCCCAGCTAATGTTTTCTGTTTAGCTTTTGTTTTGTCGCAGAGTGATAATTACTTTGGTCAGACTGAGAGAGGATAGAGGTTAAAACAAAGAGAGGAAAGATAGACAATGGTGAGAAGATGGACCTTACCAATAGATGTTTGAGTAACCTGCAAAATGCAACGTTTAAAAAAGAAAAACTACAACTGCAAATCTCTTTTGGCCTAGGACTTCCTTCAAATAGCCCAGAATGAGCCAGAGTGACAATGAGGATGAAGGATGCATGGAAGGAAAGTAATTGTTATTTAAACGATTAAATCATGATCACTGCTGCTTCTGCTGGCTATAAGCGACAAATATTGGTATTTGCATTCAGTACTGACCATTCTCTGAAGAACCACAATACCTTACACCAAAGCAAGAAGCCGTAATTTGCTCTACACTCTCACTACTGGAAGCAGGTAGTTTGGGTACTAATTACCTCACTGGACCAACTGTACTGAAAGGGCAAAACGGCAAACTGTAGAGCAAACGTGGAACAAAAATCATTGTAATTACACAAACAGCCTGCTCCCAAATGTCCCCAAGTGTTGTTTGCTTGGGGAAAATGTTACTTTGTATGTCCCAATTTATACAAGAAATAAAAAGCGAAATTATGCCGCAGGTTGGGACATTGCAAAGTTTTTCAGACAGTTTTATGAGCTGGAGGGAGATAAACTGCATCAGCACTGGATAAATGTGATTTATTCTCCGTGCTTTATTTTGCTTTTGGCTCTTTTTTTCCCCAGATATCAAAAAGCTCAAATGAAACCAAGGATGTGCGACGGAGGAGAAACTGACCTATGAAAGTTCACAGAAATGCAGAAAAGATAAAGATAGTGATGGGTACAATATGCCGTGTGATCATTTACCAATGATTTAAACACGAGAGACAAATATCTTCACCTCCTCTGTCAGTCCCAGTCCAATACTTAAAGTTAATAAGATCAAATTACGTCTAGCTGCAGGAGAGCCTCAATGTGCTGCATCGACAGAGGATAAACTGTTTGGAAAGCTACTTTAATCTAGGCTAACCTTAGCTTATTTGCTCTGTTTTGATACCACTCTTTGATAATTTAACTCATAACATTTTTCGGTATGGTCAGTTAGTTTTAGAAAATGTTGTTTTTCTTCTTCATAACTACTGTTTTGCTTTGATTATCATACAACTCAGTACGTGACACAGACCAACACGAAGCTGCTGCAGCCGGTTCACTCTCACTCTCCCCGTGAATGTCACTGCAACAAAGAGGGTAAAACACTTAAATCATCTGGGAAAACTTTAATGTGAATGGTTTAAAATACAATTTTGCAAGCAGTCTCTGATTGTTCAAAATATGAGCGCAACAGACCATGTTTGACTGTCCATGCAATGTTTTTATTTATTTCTGAGAAGCTCTGTTGGTTTCAGACTATAGATGTAACACAACACTCACTTTCCAAAAAGTCACATTTGTATTCACAGATTGTCCTTCTAAAAGGGATCAAATGTTTTCCATCAGATGTGAAGAAGGCCTTCAACGTTCACGTTGGAACTCCTCGTTTCGTCTTGTTCTTTATTGTTGAATCCTGAGCGCCGATGTCGGTGCGAGTCGATGCTGAGCTTCTTGCAGTAATTTTGGAAGGCTGGCCATGCCTGTGGAGGTTCCCTATCGTTTCATGTGTTCTCCATTCGTAAATAACGGCTATCGCTGAAGTTTGTGATAGCCGTTTCTGCGGCTGTGCCCCAAAGCCGTAGAAACGTCTTTGTAAGTTTTAATAGACTGATAGACGCCATTGACTTCTCATTTTTGCTTGAATTTCTTAAACTGAGGGCAAGAAAAACCTTTTTGCCTACTACTTCATGTTGTCAGAGAGGTTCTATTGAAGTTTGGCGAGATGCAGATACTAAAAATAAACCAAATTAAACAGATTTTGTTTGATAACTTCCTCCCAGCACTCCAATATCTTTGTCCGATGATGAAATCAAATTGACGATCTGAAACATTTAGGGACGATAAGCAAAAAAAGGCAAAAACAAAAGAGGGTTCCAACACTTTCTCCTGCCACTTTTAAGTGTTTGGCTCAAACAGACGAGAAGGATTGGTGTTTTAAAGTGTTTGTTTTGATGACTGCTTCATATAATCCCGCAAACACCCTGATGTAAAAATCGGGTGATACTTTATAAATCCCAAATCAGCCTAGCGGTGCTCATGCTGCCGAGCAGAGAACCCTTGATCAGCTCGTGTAATCTCTTGACGACAGCTTGGTCAGAGGTCTGCTCCACGTTCCAGTGGTGCTCCCCTCCCACAGTGCCGAGGTTAAAGCCCAGTTAACCTCATGCGTCCAACAGCATTCCAGGGACCGTCAGCTGTTTTTCCCCGCGGCGTCCCCGTGCCTCGAAGCTGCGAGAGACGAGACGGGGGGGTGGGGGGAGGTTAAGGGGGCAAGCCTGTCGAGATGTTTCAATAACCATTTAGCCAAAGCCTGTACTCATGTAGCGTCTGAGATGGCTGCCGTAACTGGAAAACGCACCAGGAGTGAGGAGGAGAGCTGTGTTTTGGAGGATCAGCTGGGATTTGTGTGTGTAGGACTGTGTAAATAGGTGTTACAGTTACGGTGTTTGTGTCCACTAAAAACAAGGACTCACTCATCTGTTCACACAGAGAACTAAACAGAAGCATAAAAGGCCTCTTTTTAATTCACGGCTATATGACACGCAGGCAAATAGACATACTTAGTGACCAGCAGTCCAGTTTTTTTCCCCCCTTCGCTTCACCTGTTTATTCAGAGGCTGTTTGTCTGTTTGAACAGCTTAGACTTTAGCATGTTATGCTACCGTCCGGTATTGGGTTTGGAAATGGATGCGGGCCTCCCCTCTTTGTGCTCCTGACGCTACGTTGGGTTTGGATGTGTGTGACTTGCTCAAAAAACTTTGTTTCTCCCTCCAAAATAGCGCTCTCTCTCTTTCTCTCTCTCTCTCTCTCTCTCTCTCTCTCTCTCTCTCTGCTCCAACAAAGTACAATAAGAAATCTGGTTTTAAGTGCATGTTTGTGGTCTGCATTGCTTACTATATATGGGCCTAGCCTCTAAGTTCAACGTCTAATTATGTGTTGAGCGCTGATGGGAAAAGGGCTGCGCAGACACACACGCGCACACGTTCAGCAGGAATCTGTAATTGTGTGAATGGATCCCGGAGTGGATGTGAAAGTTTGGGATGCAGGGTGCAATTGAAGGAATGCCCTGGTGCCAGTGAGACTCGGGAGCAGGACGGCAGACGAGCTGCGGTCGAGCTAAATGAGGAGAGGCGGCTGGGTTTATGATGCAGAGCCGCGCTGCTCTCTGTTCTACAGGCGGCTGTACGGTGGGTATCGTCCATGTCTTGAGCGGCGCCTACAGTTGAAACCAGATATTTACATAAGCTAATTAAAAAAAAGACAAGATTTTTTTTTCTTCTTTTTTTTATGACATTCTGACACTAAGCCAAACTTTTCCTGGCTTATGTCGGTTAGGATTAGAAAAGCAGGAAACGTCAGAGTAAGAGAAAAATTTGTTTTGAAAAAATGTAATGAAATTCAGAAGGTTAGGTCGATTTCCTTAGTAACTGGGTAGGATTACAACTGTGAGTGTTTTCACGCCTGATAATCCAGTAGACTCGGTTCGATTAGGGACTAAGATTGCAACATTTGCTACATTTTCACTTGGTCACTTTGGCTTCCAGGCCACACTGTGTCAAATAAACCCTTTTACAAAACCTGTTCCCTCTCTCGCCTGTGGTGGCGCTGCACTGAGAACTACCCAAGGAAACGACACAAAAACCTCAGAAGAAGACACTGACGGAAACTCAAACGGTCAGATTTTAACGCCTGTAGTTTTTCTCTTTTGCGTTTGGCGCTGGACATGCGCATTTGTTTTGGTTGTATTTACCCAAACAAAATTTTCTCCAGGCAACTTGGTGTTTAAACTACACCAGAGTTCATTTCCGCCGAACCAAGACACTAGTTTTAAGGCGGAGTTTGGTTGCGCATTCAGAGCGCTCCAAATGAACCGGACTTTCTTCTCAAACAAACTGTCCATGCATTTTCTTTACACCCCTGCCCCTAATTTTGTCTGGAGTGGTGCTGGTGTCTATCTCCAGCGAGACATTTCGGTCGAGAGGCGGGGTATACTAAAAAATTGAAAATGACAGTAAATGTCTCAAAAACCTGGCTTTTATTTAAATAATTCCTTCCGTGATTTGACCTAAATTCAAAGTCGAAATTAATAGAAGCTGCAAAACAAGCTCGTCAAAAAAGATGGCAGTTCTTGGGTGAGCTAACATCACTGTCAATTTTCGACACACAAGGAGTGCATTGTTAAAAAAATAATAATAAATTATGGTTTTCCAAAAATCTGAAAATTTGATTAACCGATAAAATTGATTTATTGCCCTGCCCTGCTATAACATCATCATCTGGGATTTTCTGAATTATTTTAAGTCATATGCCAATAAAAGTACATTTAAACTTTTAGTTTTGCAAAAAATAAATGAAATATTCTGTTTCACAATTCTGGTATTTAACAAGTAGAGATGACCTCGATAATCCAAACTGACCTAAACCAGGAAAAGTTTAGTCTGACTTGACGTCAGATGGAGAGAAAAAATGAAAAGTTGTGTGTCCTTTCATACAGTGGTACGCTAAATGTGGGGCTCCAGCTGTGCATACAAATGCAAAAAGGAAGGTAAAAGAAAGGTGAACATGGAAAAGGGTAGTCACTTCTTTTTTTTTTTTTTCTTTAACAGTTTCCATTTTAAACAAGCAGAGCGGGGAGGCCATTAAAAGACGTAAGGCTGTTCAGCGGGCTCATCGGCGTCCGTCTGTCGCTGGCCGGCCTGCTCTGGGGGTCCGGGCGGAGGGGTTTTGTGGCTGCGGTGCTGCCTGAGGCCTGGCTGGGCTGATTTACAGGCGGCGTGGGGACATGTGTTGGGGATACTCCCAACGCAGCCTGGTGGGGGCCAAAGCACCCACTCTGCTGCTGCCGGAACATCTGGAGTCTAGACTCAGTGGCTCTGCTGAGCGCCTCGCTCCCTTCCTTCTCCCACATCCATCCATCTATCCATCCCTCTCTGCCTCAGCTACTCGCCCCCTCCAAACCCTGCGAAACTCAGCTTTCAGTCACAGTGTTTGTGTAGTTGTTTGGATTGGAGGGTTGGGGGGGTACAGAGAAATAACATTTTTTTAAAAATCTGTCACATTTTCATGTCACTTGCCTTTTCTAACCCCTCTGTATCGTTCTCCCCTTTGTCAGTCTTGTCCAAACTCCAGCACATCTGATGAAGGACACAACAGCCAGAAAAAATAACAAAAAAAAAAACGGGAGAGCGGATCATGAAGCACATGTGGAAGATATCATAGAGAGGATTGTTATTCCCTTCGCTCTAAAGGCTGGAGCCAAGTGTTCACAGAGGGACCCCTCCAATGGTCTTTCAACCGATTGGCTCCCAAGCCAAAGAGCGGTCACATAAACACATTGGCTCTGACATACATATTAAACAGCTGTGATAAACACGATACCTCCCCCGCCCCCAGGGGCTCCAACACACGCCGCCTTGTTTGAAAGGTGGCTCCTGTTGGGTTCTGTCAGGACAAATGTTCCTTATTCTGTTGATGACCTGGTGCAACATCCAGCCTGACGCTCCAGCTCTCTGTCCTCCCTTCCTTTACCTTCCTGCTTTAAATATTAACACGCACTTCTCTTCCTCCACCGTCCATCCGTCCTTATTTGGCCTCACACTCACACACAAGAACAGCTCCTTAAAGGTACAAAAAGCAGAGAACGCTTGCCAGATTTAGAAAATCTAGTTCCCCTTTTTCTATGTTCAGCATGTACAAATGTAATGTGCAAACACAGAACCTTTTATATTTATATAGTTATTGACCTACGTCGATCTTTTCAGGATTTAATCTACCTTGCAGAAGTATTCACTCCCAGTGGACCTTCTTCTTCATCAGTGGGAATGGGATTGACAAAAATCAGATGTGGTTAGAGAGAGCAAAAATTGTACCAGTGTAAGAATAGCACAACTTCAACATACTTTTATTCAAGTAAAAGCAAAACTTTCCAAGAAATTACTCAAGTAAGAGTAGAAAGGTACTGAATATCAAGCAATTACATCAGCAGACAGATCAAAATATAAAGTTAGTGGAAATATTGGTATTTTTAAATACAAAATAGCAGAATCGGGCAATAGTAAAATTTTTCCAAATCATTTTCTTTCAGGGTAAAACTTTTGAATTTTTAACAAAAACTGCAACTGAAAACTGCAACTGAAGTTTTGGCCGCAACAAACCTGTTCTTCATTCAGCGAAGTTACTCACAGTGCACAGAGTATCCAGAAATTTTACTCAAGTAAGAGTAGCGACGCTTCATAAAAAAAAAAAAAAAGACTCAAGTTAATGTAAAAAGTACAGCATGGTAAAAATACTCATAAAAGTAATTTTTTTCCCTTAAAAAATTGCTAAAGTAAATATAACTGAGTTAGTTAGTACCCAACTCTGGCAAAGTATGGTGTATAATAAGGAAATGGAAGGAAAACAATGTTTACCTTCACATTTGTTTTTTCACATACAAAGTGTAGATTGCATCTTCAATACTTTGTAGCACCATTTTATTTTCTGCAAACAGAGATCCAAATCTTTTGGAGTATGGTCTTTATAAGATTAGCAAATGTAAGTCCTAAAATGTTGGTCCATTCTTTACAAAGTAGCAGAAGATCAGTCACACTGGATGAAGACTGGTCAGTGATAATCGCTTGCCTTTTTTTTGTATAACAAGTTAATTTTGGCCTCATTTTATGATAATTTAGTACAGGGGGTTGAATCCAGATGCACACCACACTTTCCAGATTGTTTTCAATGAAAAACACATTCAAAACTATGCATCCTACTACTTATTTGTCACAATTATGTGCAAGTTTGTGCTTCATCTCCTACATGAAACTCTAGCAGAACATACTAATGGTTTTTATTGTAACATAAAAACGTCCAAGCGGTTTGAATGCTTTTACGTCGTTTGGATTGTTTGGGGAGACTTAAGGGAAAATTAGGAGCTAGCTGGGATTGTTATGCAAATTATAGATTGTTCCTGACGGTGTCTGTTTTAAATTTCAGGCCTGGCTCTCCGGTAAACAGCATAAATCAGGGTTTCCCTTTGGCACAGGACGAAAACTGCAACGGCGCTTTTCCTCCCAAACAGTGGAAAACTTGTGACAGAATCAACCTCTTTCGGAGAGGCAGGCGTCACAGGAGCTCACGGCGAGGAAACTTTACGTTGCTTTATGTGAGCGTCTCTGTTGTTGTCGTCGTAATCGTTCTTCACTGCGTTACGACATTCACGCCACGTCCTACCCTGCATGGGGGAGAAGACCCTGTTAAATTATGCATTACTGGTAAACAGGTCTACGTGATATTCTCCACAAAGCTGCAGCCTGATTGCCTCCCCTTCTCTGCCCCGAAATGGAACAAACTGTACAGCCACTTTAGTAGAAAACAAGGCAATCCTCATTTAAGTGAGGCGTCAAGAGAAAGAGCGACTACTGATTGCATCTGGGCAGCGCTGGTTGGTGTTTGCCTTCTCTGGAAGCCATTAGGAGAAATGGTTCCCCTGCTCTCCTCTCCATTCTCACGTTTCGCTCTCTTGGTTGAACCTTTGCACATCCCTCTCTCACCACCTGTATCAGCTCTGGTTCCCACCCTAGTTCTTTTTTTTTGTTTGTTTTTTTGTTAGAGGACAGATGCAGACGGCAAGAGATGGGAGGAAGACACCAGATACACAAGAGGGAGGGAGCTTTGCATGACAGACAAAGAGAACAAGTTGTCCCGAGTGCTCGGTGTGACCTCAGCTCTTCGGATTACAGGTGCGAACTGTCGGCGCGGCTCCCACCTGCGTCAAGGCCGCAGGGACGGAGCGGCTCGCGTGAGGCAGAGCTCTGTGAACCAAAGTTTCAAGCGCTTTATTGACACGTACCGTATGTAAAAACAAAATGTTGATGACAACGCTGCTTTTCGGTAACTGAAGCTTTATTTTCAATAGTTTCCCCACAGCTATTCTGAATAGGATTCGGGTTTGGACCGAGGGCGGAGCCAGAAATTCTTCAAGGGGCCAATGCTAACAACAACATTAGCAAAACATCTGTATTTTCCAAATAATTCAATATTAATATTGAATTAATATTAATATTAATTCATTTAATTCAATATTATCTTGAATTAAATGAATATACTCCTACAATAATATATTTATGCAGTCTGGGCATATTTAGTTTAGTTTTTTTCTTTATATTTCATAAATATATGGCATAAAACATATTCCAAGGAGTGGGTGGAAGTACAAATTTATCAAAACTCCCTGTCCTTAATCTGCTTAAAAGATATTTCACTGCTGCCACCAACTACTGTTTCAGAGTGGGAGCTGGTCTGGACTTTGACTGGACCGTTCCAGCAGCTGAATTTGCCTCTCTATCTCTTTGAGGGTCAAAATCACAAGTTAAAAGTGCTCGCTTTCTCTAAATAATTGGCTTTCTTTCTGAATTTTTCTGTTTTCACCTGTCACATTTTACATGCAACATTTTAAAGACACAAACAGAGCAGTCTGAATCAGCAACTCACTGTGGATGTGAAACGTAAAAAGTGCCTTGGGTGTTTGATGATTTTAGAGAAAGGAAACAATCAATTCCCTCATTTGGGGGAATCATTTATTTTCTAATTATATCATATATTGTTTTTTTTTCATGATTATCTTATGTTCAGCAGCAAGAACAAGATACCAGTTCCTTTTTCTTCAAAAACGCTTGCTCTACTTAGTCGAGTTTAAAAATTAGCCCACAACAGGGATGAAATCAAAATGGCAGGATAACAATCTCACCCAAAATATTGTTTAAACAGCCCTGATCTGCCACTACCGTGCTTTATGGTAGTGAAACACAATGTGGCTTCCTCCACCGCACTGCGTTAATCACGCAGTCCAAACAGTTTCGTTTTGGTTTCATCTGACCATCACACAGTTTCCCACACGTTTGCTGTGTGTGTGCGTGTGTGTGCGTGTGTGTAAACTGCAAGCAGGACTTCTTTAACAAAACATCCTATCTGACACTGGGATTAAATTTCGCTCCATTGTACTTATTAGGCGATTTATTACCAGTCAGGTGCACTGGATTTAATTTGGATGCACCAGAGTAAAATGGGCTTAAGCGCAAATACACATTACACACGAACAGGCTACATACGCCACAGTCAGCTTTTGGTTTCAAACTAATAAATCTGTGAAGATGAGGGAATTTGTCCTTCTGTTGCACAATAAGGCATCATCGCGCTGGCTGGGCAGGGCAGGTGTGTGCTGATGGTGTGTTGAGACCCGCAGATTGGCACCAGATCACGTGTGAATCATCAGGTTTACCAAAGGCCAACACAATCGTCTGCACAAGCGTTCCCAGCGTCCCACCGGGAGAGGCTCAACTGACTTAGTGGTGCACAAGGGCTGGTTTTAGCGTGTTTGTGTTCACAGAGTTGGGCAAATAAGAGGTTTAAGTCAGCTATGAGGGTAAACCATCCAACCGATAGCAGGGAAAGAGTCATTCACGTACGGTTTGACTTCTCATGAAGTGACGATGATGGTGAGGAGGCAGGGCAAAGAAAGGTGACTACTTACCAGTAATGTGAGTAAGAGGAATCACACGTAAATAGTGTTATTTTGAGTAGAGGAACAATATGAGGCTGAACAATATGAGGCTGAACAATATGAGGCTGAAGAAACGAACAATTTCTGTAAAGTGTAGTTGATTTATCAAAAAAAAAAAAAAAAAGCCAGAGCTCTGAAAACGCTGTTGTGCTGAAGTTAAATAGGATCACGGATGTTGTAAGAAAGAAACCTCAGATCATTTGTTTTGTTCAGTGATCTATCCTCCTCATTGAGTTACTTTGTAAGGTGTAAATCTGCAACCACTGGCACTTTAAGAGCCAATAGGGGAACAAGTTTGACATAGAACAAAGCAAAAGAGGACTATCATTTCATCGTTAAAGTACTAAATGCATTTGGACAGCCTGCCTGCATGAGCGTCACCTCCAGCAGTTTTAGTGATGTCATGAGCTTTGGCACTTACTGTAAGATCTTACAGGACTTAACCTGTAAAACTGTACGGGCGAGAAATTATAATAACTCCTGTCACACCGCACAATGGAAGGTGCCAGACTGGATGACTTATTGCTGCAGCATTAAGCGTCCGACAGATCCAACCGAGCTTTTAGTCTATCAATAAAAGAACTGCAAGCTACACATATCGACATTCCTTTCTTTCAGATGGATGCTGAAAAAAGAAAGAGGGGAAGGAAGCAGGACGATCTCATGTCAGGGTAAAAAAGGAGGAGAATTGGCAAACAGAAGACGCTGCTAGATGGTTAACAGGTTGATTTTGGTGGTGGCAGCATTAAATCGCCTGTTGTCCCGTCTGCCGTGCTAAACAAGCACAGACCTCCGATTCAAGCTCAGGGTCTAAGATTTTCTTTCTCTGTGAAGGAGTTTGGCTACAGCGGTCAAAAATCCCCCGATGTGAACCCGGGTATTTGCAGGACATGCCCCTACAGTTCTGCAACTCCAGCTGCAGGATGTGAAAGCGTCCAGATGTGGCCTCCATCTGAAGGTCACTTTATAAGACTGCAGATTATTTGATTGAATTAAAATCAGAACATGTCAACAAAACAAAATGCGTTTATTGATTTTTACGACAAGAAATGCTGCGTTTTACCACGGTCGGCTATCGGCGAAGAAAAACATTTGGCCGCTCCCTTTTGTGGGTCTAAAACTCCGAGAATTAATATTTTCAAAATTGAGCTTAGGCACGTTTGGCACACCAAATGTTGCACAGACAGAGTGAAAAATCTGAAACAATTTCACAGTCTGCCAGCCACAAAAAGACACATCGGAGCGGCCTCGTTGATGGGCGACTTGCTTTCTAGCACTCGCCAAAGCGGACCCTTCAGGAGCAGATAGGGCCTGTGAAGGTATCAGCTCTGTAACAAATAGCTGTAAAAACTACATCATGAAAATCCAGTAAGGTGGCCGAGTTTTGAAAATACAGCTCTTTACTGTGATCTGAAATGCGTATGGAAAGTATATGGGATGTGATTGGACGGCTGGATCACGTGCGGAAATTTACAGCTTTACTAAATTAAAACTTTACATTAACTCTGGCCCGTTAATGTTCGCCGCCCGTAGGGTAACATTAACGGGCCAGAGGGCGGGGCCAACAATGACTTTCACCGGGTAAGTACATTTTCAAAAAACATTGTATTGCAGTTTTGTGTTTGTTTGTGGACAAAAATATACTTTATGTAGTTATGTTGAGCTACTGTTGCTTCTATTAACATTGTTTGCTAACGCTAACTTACAGTAAAACTGCACTAAATTTACAGTAAGACTGTAACAGAAGTACAGTGAGACTAATAAATTTACAGTAAAACTAATACATTTACAGTAAGACTCCAATGAAATTACAGTAAAACTGTAATAAGATTACAGTGTGGCTACTGTAAAAAAATTACAGTATCTGGCTGGCAACCCTGCTGCCAGAAAGTTACTGTAAATTCCACAGTGACTTTTTCAACAGTGAGTCCAAGTGCTTTACTCGCTCTAAACATCCCCGGTGTGCTAACTCGGTCACTAACAAACTATCCTAGCAAGGCTCTTTACATCTCTGTTATGGCATCGCCGATGGCCTGTTGTCTGCAGGTGCCACTTAACCTTTCACTCAACTCTCCTCGCTTCCCTGGCTCCATTTCACCCTCGGTGAGCCTAATCCTGCAGTCGACTCGCTCGGTCCGGGGCCGCGATGGAGTGAAACCATCTGGGCTCTATCTATCACCCAGCTGCTGTTGCCATCTGTGATCTCAGCAGCCCTTTGTCACATTCGCAGTAATGCCTGTAATAACACTTCTGCCGGTAATGACAACAACAATTCTCAGAGACATATTTAAAAAGATCATGGGCTTCTCTCCGTATAGGTGTGGCCTGTTGTTACAGGCTCCACGCCGCTCCATGGGAAAACTGAAACCCAGCTGAGGGAGCGAAGATGTTGTTCGCCCTTTGTAGCGAGTGGCGATGCGCTGTCTAGAGGAAGGATGGTTTAGATGAAACGAGCAGGTTAGAGGAGGTGTTGTTATGAGACCGTCCTTTTCCAGGAGCTCTTTGCCTTTAGGGGGAAAAATAAGAAAAAATAAATAAATAAACACATGGCCTTGATGTTGACTTAAGGAGACATGATCCACAGGTTATTACTGCTCTCTGCTTTCTCTCGATCTCCCATGACTCCTGGATGAGTTTATGTAAGCTAAGCAGATTGCCTCCTGCCTGTCTAAACCCCCTCTACACACACACACACACACACACACACACACACACACACACACACACNACACACACACACACACACACACACACACACACACACACACATATACACACACACCCACACACATACGTTAGCCTCCAGGGCAATGGAAGGCAGATGCTGCTGTCATATCTCATTTACACCTATTGCTGTGCAGCTGTAATGGATAGATGGTGAGTGTTTGTGATACAAGTCTTTGCAAGCTGACATTTCCCACCTGAAGGAAGGTTTCAGCATACCTGACTTACTTGCTTGAAATAACAAAAAGAGACAAAGACATCTTAGATATTTACAGATGCATTAAAAAAGGTATACGATTTGTAATTCAGATTTTATTTGGATAAAAAGTCCAATAACGGTGATGAAGAAAGAAAACATGTTTGCACAAATCTCACTATTCTGTTTGTGTCGCAAACATTTGGGAGAAAAAAAATGCAGCGTTTGTGGCAGCGTTTTTCTGAACGCTGCCACAAAACTAAAGGGCATGAAAAACTGATTGGACCAGAACTAAAGAGGAGAAGACTGTGAGCTGGTGGCGCCATCTTGTGGCCGATATGAAACAACTACCACCTCAGTGGAAGCATTAAAACAGCTTTACAATGGGACCCTGATCGTTTTAATCTGTAATATTACACTTACAAAAAAATTGCAGAAAGAATAACATTCTTATTTATTGGCACTGCACTGTTTTGTAAGAGATAAACCTCTGAGTGCATCTCATCTATACTCTGAAGTATAAGATTTCAATGAAACAATGAACAAATATTTAACCCCGAAGTCAGAATTTAAAGTAGTCAGAGGTAAAACCGTAATCTCAAAATCCAGTATGTCTGCCTCGCATTTAAAGCCTAGCGGTAGCCATGATTAAGTAAGTCTATTAGCAGTTTCTTTTGAATCTTTTACACCTTGCGATTCAACATCCTCTGCTGAACAAACCTAGCAGTTTGGAGACCGCGGTGAAGAGGAGGATGTTGTTATCCATCATGGCTAACCCTGATCACCCTCAGAGCAGCCAAGTGTCTCCTTAAACACTTCTCCAACTGCGCTGCCATGGCAACAGGTACAGGAAATCACTCCTGCCTCAGGCCATGACATCATGCAACAGTCACCTCTGACTGCAATGCTGATCCCTCTTTTGCACTCAGCTGTTTACATGGGTTTGTCATTCCTACTTCAAGCAGAAATTTATCTTTTGTGCATGTTGTTTGTAAAAAGTATACTTTATTCTTTTCTTATTATTTGTACTATGGATGTGCTTATCTACCTGCTTACTTCATTATTACCTCTTGAAGATTTAAGATTGAAATGATCTTTTTCATTTATCAACACGTTTCTTCAATGTTATAGTGAATCCATTAGATAATCTGAGGGAGCATAGTAACTTTGTAATAACATTTAAACAGAAAAATATTGTTTTTTGTTTCAAAACTGACACTCGTTTTGCTTTTTTTTTATATATATATATTTTGAAAAATACCAGACTCATATCCTATCAAAATCAAACTCCTTTGTTGAGTGTAAATAATTCAAAATGTACATTTTGCTAGCAGTGTGAATAATTCTGGGCTTAACTGCATTTATCTAGCAAAGAAAAATATTATTAGTGTGTATTGTCAATGAGTTAACCTGGTTATCAAGTATCTCATCACATTCTTTAATGTCACTTAACTGAAATATTTTACATTTTGTTATTAAGAATGTATGTCAAGCTCCAACTTCAGTGTCAACATGCATATTTCTGGTGTATTGTTCTCCTTAGTTCTGATTCAGACTATGATTTTTTTAAGTACTTAGTTTTAAGAGTTTTATTGAAAGGTTTGATGAAGCAAAGGTCGATGTGCTTGAAAGAAAATACTGTTATTGTTTGCTGGAGCTTAATAGCTCAACATTTAATTTGTTGGGGTTAGCTTGAAAATAATAGCAACTAAAAGAAAACAAACCTTTCCCCGAAGCACTATGAGATGTTTTTCTAGTTTTAAAATGTCACGGTAGGTGTAGCAGCATCAAATGCGTCCCTGCTCCCCTGTTCAGGATGCTGCGCAGCCTTAATTAGCCTGATTGGTAACACCTGCGCTCTTCCGGCTCCTCCTGGTCGTCATGGCGGCGGTGGAGAAGCTCTGCGGTCGGAAGAGGTCGCTGCGGGTTTAAGCTAGCCCGAACCAGAGGAGCTCTATGGCCGTTCTGCTAACAGGATATTTTTTAGGTGAGAACAGCTTGTCACTTGCCAAAAGAACACCGAGTGTCTCTGTTAGTGCGAAACCACCCGAAAGGTCGTTCCGTCGCTGAGCTAAACTTTTCTGGTTTAGGAGTCTGCAACCTGCGGCTCCGGAACTTTCCACAATATGGCTCTTAATAATTTGTAGAACCAACAATTAACAAAGGAAAAAGTATAGATACAATAATAAATTGAGATTTTACCAGTTTTGTCTGCATTTAATTTACGCAACGAAAATACTTTAAAAGTACCAGCGATGGTATTTTTTCTTGTCATGTTGGAAACGGTATTTTGCCACAAACATCAATAATCAATAGAAGAAAATGTATCCATCCTCTTTTTGCAAATGATTTTTTTCTTTTTGCTATCTTAAAACCCAAAATTAAAGATAAAATAGTGGTTCTTTTAAAATGACCTAAAATTTTCTACATTTTACACTTTATCAAAAAATGTTCTCAAAAGATAATGTAACAGTTGCTCTCTGGTTTGTAATTTGCAGACTCCTGACTTTATAATTATAGCAGTCTCTCCAACAATTCAACAAAGATGGGCTCTACTTTTACACCTCAACACAGTCAGAGGCTTTCACTGCACTGATGCAGCATTTCAGGCAAAAAGGAACCGGGTCAAGTTTTGAGTAAATGTAATGTATGATACTTTAAACTTGTACAATAACCAAAATTTAACCAACATTTTAGTCCAGCATGTTGTGAGCTGTGAAATGTTATCAGCAGTAGATGGGTAAGGGAAGCTAGTTTAGTTTTAATCGTTGACTAAATGTGGCAAATGCATTGGTACCTCTCTGTGATTATTATTTTAATGTTGTACTGTTTCCACAAATAAATTCTGTTTGTAAGAATGAAGAACAAAATTTGAACAAAATGAAATAAAGCTATTACAATATAAATGGCCGAAGTAAAAGAAAAGAACAAAGTGTTCTTAAAGAGAGGCTTAAACCTGAGTCATCGGAAACACAAGCTGCCTGAGGATTAAACAGACATATTATTTTAAGATCTTCTTTCATTCAAAGTGTGTGGATGTGCACCATTTGTCACCTGGACAACAGAGCAGTGAACCAGTTAGAAAGAGTTTGAGTCCAATTTGAAACTGTTTATTAGCTGGAGACCAGCTGGCAGAGAATGGTGTTTTAAATAATAAAGCTGTTAAATCTGCAAAACATGATTAAATCCCAGTTTGAGCATTAACCACAAAGTGATCTCTTGCAGAGATCACTTTGCAAGAGTGATCTCTAAGTTATTGACTAAGTCAATAACTTAGTCAGGTTATTGACGCAGTGCTCTCAGATCCCTCTGACCTTGTATTGTTACCAAATTCCTTCGTCTCTAAGAAAAAACTCATCCTTAGCTGTTTCATCATCACTAAAGGAGTGTGCCCTCTGGGTACCTGCCAGGGTGAGTAAGAGGCCTCTTTGCACGGTTGTGCCTATGGGGTCATTTCTTTTCATAATCCAACCAGGGGATAAATAAAGGGAATGTTTGACACATTTATGATTTACATGGGCCCTTGAATTACATTGTATAAAACAGCAGGTCTGAGGGAAATTATACACAAATCCTACAAAAAAATCCACCCAAAATTGGGGCGTCTGATGACAATAGTCTGCTGTTTCTTTAACTGGTTTAAATAATGTCTGTTAAATTAGTTGTATATGAACAAATAATGAACTAATGGGGTCTGTATAATATCCCTTTCATCTGACTGCAGGTCCTTAAAATTGGTAACAATGGTCTGTGTGGGATGTTTATGGATTCAATAAAGTGCATTAATTATAGATGGGTTGTCCTTAAAAGTTTTACTAAAATGTTTGAACAAAGCACTGGAGACATCGAGAACGGCTCAACTTTCTTCCAGACTGCCCTAAAACTTTCCATCTGCAGAGGGACAGGCTGCTGTGATACAATATTCCTCAGAGTTCCTTGGATCCTGTCCGTGTGTGTGTGTGTGAGAGAGGGAGAGAGAGAGGGCGCCAGTGCCAGTTTTTTGGGACAGTTGTCTTGACATAGTTGCCATGGAAAGGTCTTCCATCCAATGACTGAATTAAAATGCATTATTCCCTTTATAGATCCCCCCAATGCTGTCATTGGAGGGACTTTACTCAGCTCAAGAAAGATCTCAAAATAAAGAATACAGTCTTGGTTTTGAAATCATCCACACATAAGCTGGGAAATGAGCCATAACTTGGTACAGCTGTTTGGCCAAAGTTTGATATGATTTTCTTAAAGGAACAGCTAGATTTCTTTAAGAAAAAGTGGCTGTTGTTTTCTCTTAGTGAAGTTGGTAACAGTGGCATGTACCTTAATCTGTGATAGTTGGGCACACAAATCGCTGCAAATTGCATTGTGCTAAGTGGATTCTGATCATTTTGAAAACTACTAATCCTCGGCAGCAGCGTTACAATGTAGAACAGAGTCAGGTGCCACTGTTACAGAAGTCATGCAGGTATGACACAATTATGACTGTGGAGAATTATCCTTTCTACAGCTAGGTTCGTATGAGGTCGAAGAGGAATCAGTGAGTTGAGGTCATCAATTCCTTTTATTAAGACTGAAAGGCAGCACTGGTCCATTTTTTTTTTATTATGCTGTCCTTACAGGCTAACAGAACAAAATGACATCTAACAACAGTTTCTAGTTCTCTTTGTTGACCTCCGTCTAAGCTACGCCCTAAAGTGGGCGTTCCCTAACATTTGATTTGATTAAAACCTTAGTTTTGTGAGTGTGTGCTCTGTGTGTGCGTGTATGTACGAACATGCAAATAGGAAGTTGACCAAGGTGTCGGTGTGTTGCTTCTCCACAGGTTTGCTGAGCATGGTCTCTGTTCCTGGCATGGATTGGCTAGGGCCAAACACCATTTACTCAGTGCCGGCTGCCATTAGGAACTGCTTGACGTCCTGCCCGGTCTCGGCTAGTCCCAGAGACAGTCCTCTCTTCACATTGCCGCCGCTGGTTCCCTCACAGGTTATGGCTTCGGACTCGGACTACGGCTGCTGGTCTTTGATCCTCTGCAGCCTCTATTGGAGATGTGAGGATGACCTGGATGAAGTTCTTCCTCATCTCCATGCCCATCACCGACAGCCGAGTCTTCACCAGATCACCAGCTCACTGGTCGCTGGACTAGGCTCTGTGACCCCTGGTTGGCCTGCTGGGAACTCAAGTGTTCCTGAACCACATTCTGCAGTGATCGCATGCAGACAGAGATGAGGTGGTCCATGTAGCTAGCGTTGTAGCTGCAGGCCGACGTCAGGATAATCAGAGCTCCAAACAGCTGGGTAGGGTTGGTGTTGCTGGTTGCCCTCTTGTAGTTGGTCAATCCTCAATGGATGACTTTCCCCCCAGTGGCTGGGGAGACTCCAACTCTCCTTGTACTTGGAGGCAATGCTGAACGGCTCAGTGGGGAGATGATCATGAGGCGGGACAGCAGGCAGTGAATGGATCGCAGCCCTCAGTATTGCAACCCTCTGGACATGTCCCATAAAACTAAGCTAATGTGTTTAGGTGACCAAACATCCCCAAAAATATGAAATGGTTAATAAAAATGAGTAAAACATTTTTGTCTTATTGTGATCCTAAATTAAGTTGACTTGAACATTTTTTTAAATATTTACTAATTTAAAAGTTAGAGGAAAACCTATCGGTACAATAAAATGAGAATGCACAATTCGTGAGACTAGTCAATATCTAGAACCCCTCTATACTGATTCATTGTTCTCCTCTGCCCTGATCTCCCAGCCTTGGCTCTTGTGGTGGGATGTGGCGTTTCTTCACTGAATGGCGTAATGAGGTCATCAGGTCACAGGGAGTCCTCCCCTCCATGTTCAGGTGGTGGACTCAGGCCTTTGATTTTGATGACTCCAATTGTAATTTTGTTTCTCTATTTTCCAAACAATTTTCCAGAAACACCTGAGCTTTAATTCCAATTCCTTTTCATCAAATTTAATAGACCATTCTTTGCATAGAATTTGGCCTGGAATAGGGCTTTCTCTTTCTCCCCCTGAAAATATGATCAAATTATCAATTTGGAATCAATGTTATTGTTTGTAAGATAATTACTAAAGGACTAAAATATTGTGAAGCATTTCAAGAGTTTTCCAAATCTACCACATAAAGCTCAAGATGGAATATAAAATGTTTCAGATTTAACATTTTATCACTTATGTAGTTATCTTTATAATACCCCGCCCCCTTGTGTTTTCTTCTTTTAAAAGAAAACAAAAAAACCAAACATGACTCAGAAAGTTGGTGTTAAAGACCAATTGGTCAACATCAAACTATCCATCTAAGGAAAACACAGAATTATTTATTCTCAATGTGACCCAATGAAAATATTAAACCTATTATATGCTAGGCAGATCCTCTTTGAATAATGAAGATTCACTCACGTCAGCATGTCAAATGTTTGAAGTGGTTTCAAAGTGGTGCCAGTCTAAACCATTTTCTGATTAATTATACTTATTTAATCACTGTGTATACTGATGCGCTAAAAAAAACAACTTGAATACTTTTAAACACAAATGTAATTAGATATAATTAGGTTTTCTTTCCGCAACAACAATGTGAGCTCCCTCTGTTAGGGAACATGACCGCTGCTTAAATGCCAAAGCTTTCATCTAAAATCTATTTTTACTAAAACATGCATAAGAGAGTGAGAGCCATTTATAATCGATCAAGAGAATATTTGCCAATTGTTGATCTGACTGATTTTTGCATCACCAGCTAGAAGTGAAGTTTATACCTTTCAAGACTGAATTATGTAAACTTTGTCAGTTAAATATGGTTTGTTATTGTAGATACTTAAAATTAAGAGTTAAAATAGCAGTACCTGAACATATTTCTTGCTTTCAAAACATCAGAGCAACAGTTTTGGGTTAGAATAAAAAAAACAACAACTTGCAAACCACTTTTTGAAATTTAATATTTACTTTCGATTCAGACTCACATTTGTGAAAATTTAGACTTCTGTATTATTTTTATTTTTTTTAAAAAGACATCACCACTTAACATCATTATTGTCATTTAGTTGATTTTTCTCAAAGCTGACTCGACATCTGAATGGTGGGGAATGGAGAACCTTTTGAAGATGGCTTAAGAGAGACTGCTGCGTGAAAGTGTGTGTGGATTATTTCTAATTGAATTTTCCATCCAGTAATAGAACTGAGGAAAACAACGGTAGTTATTTCATTTTGTTTTTAAATAGACAAATTTATGTTGTGATACAAGTCGTTTCTGTGGTTGTATGGATCAATCACATTTTGTAAAATTTGGTTCTGATAAAATTGCAATAATAGAAACCTCTGCATTGCAGAAATTATTAAATATTTTATTTTTCATATTTTACAACATATTCTTTCACAACCATAGGTGGCAAAAAGGCCATTTTACTTCACTGAGGGTATAAAATCATTTTTTTTCTGCCAACATAGTTATTGCATTCTCTAGAAATAAGATTAAGTACACAGTCAGTCTTACACCCCCACGCCCCCACCCTGCTCCCCCACATACTGAATTAGGCTCGGTGTCTCTAAATGAAACACCCGCACATCTAAAAACGTTATTTGTGGATTCTCTTAAAAATGATTTTGCTATTTCTGTGTGATGAATTATGGTAAAAATCGATAACATTTAATAAACAGCCTCTCTCGGGTTCTCTCTCCCCTCATCTTGCACACCGTGTCCTGCAAACATTATTTACCAAGTGAATAAATTTTAACCGAAAGGTCCTGTTTCTGTAGACGGTAACTCTGCAGTAATTGGTCCTGTAGACAGTAACTCTGCAGTATCTCTTCTCATCTAGCAGTCTACCTGTGCTGCACTGTGAAGTCAATAAGCTAATTTTCAAAAAAAAAAAAAAATCCAATCAAAGTTGAATAATGTCCAATTGATCTAACAGTTAATAAACCTTTTATCCACAAAAAAAAAACCCTGTTACTATACTGAAGCACAGCAAAATGTCAAGGATAGACATGCTTTTATAGCTCTTTTGTAAGCTTTAAGTGTCAGGCCTCCTTAATACTAAGTGACCTTGTGAGTAACTCAGTGGCCACTAAGTAAAAGACATAAGGAGCAACAATGGGGAGAACAGATGTGTGCATTAGCCAGTTGAGGTAGTTGGGAACAAAGAGAGATGACACGCTGGCACACACAAGGAGCATAAAGAGCGTAAATATAGCAGCAGCTGTCCTGTTTGCTTCCAGTGGAGGGCTTTATTGCAGATTAAAAAATATATTTGGAGTGCTGCCATGTAGAAGCTGACCCACTAAAGCACCCATTTTCTATTGCACATTAATCAAAGAGTATGGGTGTTATTAGTCATCAGAAATGAGGTTGTGCAGCACAGGATGTGGACAGAAAAAAAAAGTCTTTATTAAACTTTATTGATTTTTTTTTTCCTTTAAAGTACTCAGAAATGGCATGATGGGAAAAAATCTGCTTATTCTCCCTATACTGGAGAGTTTCCAAGAATCCATAAATCTTGTTTTTTGTGGACTTTGTGTGTCATTAAAATAGAAACCTTTAGTCTGTATACTGCAGATGGAGTAAAAGCTGCTATGCTGTTAAAACTGCATATTGGCATTCTCTTTGTACAAATGTTTTCGATAAGTGCAGTAAGACATTTTCTCTTCAGTGGACGTCCTCTTTTGCTTTCCATTTCCTCTTTAAAAGTAAATAAAAAAAAATCATTGACTCTTTAATTTACCTTTTTTTTCAAAGCTTGAAAGGAAACTCACAACCGCCAGATATTTTTCCCAGTTACCGGACATCTGTGGTCATGCTTTTATTTTCCGTTTTAGGTTGGTCAGTCCTTATCTTTATAAATACTGGAAAAATTAGAGATAAAGTTTTTTTATGTCCAAATTAAGCCCCACACAGATGTTGAAAGTCACATTTAGTTTAACCAAATGATCAAATAATTTTAGAACTACATTTAGTTATGTTTACATCTGTTTACCTGTTACTTGGTTGAGTTGTCAAGTTTAAAAAGGTTCAGTATTTAAATGACACATTGACCAAAAAAGTCCAAGTCTAAAACTATATGGAGTTAAATTTGTTTCACTTCAATCAAAAATAGAATGTCAAAAAAATTTTTTTAAAACTTTTATTGTAATAACTTTTCTTTTTTGTTTCAAACAAAAACGAAAACTTATCTCAAAAACAAAAAACGTTTTGTTTAAAAAAGAAAACTATTTAAAAAAAATTAAAATCACAAATTTTTGTCTCGTAAGTGAAAAAGTTATTTGCAGAACATAAACTTTTATTTGCACGTCAGAATGTTTTGGTTGACAGCATAGCCTAAGTTTTTGACGATCCATTTTTTGATTGAACTCGAAGAGTTTTGATTGGTGGAAACATGAACATCCTGGGCGGGGCCTAAAGACGAGCGATGTAAGACGTGTTCCTATTGGTTAGCGCTGACTAAAGCGGATGACTCTGACTGCTCTGTCAGAACTCTGCCCCGAACTCCCGGGCTTGCTGCCTCACTTCAGTGACGTGACAAAATGTGAATGGTAAGCAAGCTTCACAAAATTTCACCGTTAATAACTACTAAAGTGTCCTCCCCTTTTTCAAAGAAGAAATCTTACATAACTTAAGACGACAGTCACATATCTTGTCTGCCGCGGTCCCTGTTAGCATATCATGCTAGCTAATGTTAGCACTAGGTAAAGTACATAAACTAGGCTTGTGTAATGTTCGCCTGTCTTTATGTTGAATTCGTTAACCAGCGCACCTCTGTCGAGTGGCATTAAGCGTGGAAAATACCAAATGTATCTGAAGGAAATATGTGTTAAAAACTGCTATGTAATGCCTCCGTATGTTTATTAACTTAACAGTGAGGTCCGGTGTGTTTTCCCACTTTAGCTTTACTGCTAGTTTTTTAAGTGAAAAGTTGTTTTTTTCCTTTTTGTTTGAAACAAAAACAAAAATATTACGATTCCAAAAGTTTTGAACACAACTTTATTTTTTGATGGAATAATTGTGGAACACATTTAGGAGAGAGCTGAATGGCTCCATCAAGTCGTTCAGCTCTTGAAGCAGCACTGCAGCCCAGAACATTACGCTGCCACAATGGGCTGCTGGAGTAATTATGGCTCCTCCTGGGAAGGTTCAGTCCTGTGATATGTTTTCTTTATGTGTGAATGATTGCTTTCACTGCGCGTCACTAGGACCCCAAAGCCTTTGTAACCCCTTCTAGACAAAATTCAACCCAAAATGTGGATAATAACAGTTAATACATGATTTAATAGTGGAAAATATATTTATCTTAGCAAGACACCAGATTGGCCTGGGTTGCTTTTTTCCCCCCATTGGTAAATAAAAACACAATTTATTACTTGGGTTATCTTTATCTGGCATCAAAATTAGTTTGATTTGAAATGGGTAAAGGGGTGACTTTACCTTCACTGCAGTGAAGCTCTTTGACTGTGGATCTTCTGGTTCTGTGGTCAGAAGGTGATTTAATCCCCCGCCTCAGCAGCCTCCAGTATGAGTAGGTGTGTGTGAATGAAATAAGGCATTATTATAAAAAGTCTTTTAATGTTATCTTACAATTCAAGGTTACAGGCATATGCGGACTTGTAGTACCTATAATTACCAAAATCCTGTAATACCCACACCTTACAGGTGCTTTAAACTAATTCCAGAGTCTTGTATTTGTGTAGAAGCGATTAGGACTACGTGATTAACTTATTGGACTCCAATATGCATGACATTTAACTCCTCCCGCACTCCTTTTCAGACGTGTTCATGTTTTCAGATCGTCTCTTGCTCTCTTGCCAATCTTACCGTCATTTTGCGGCGAACACAAAGTTGTCTCTGCTCCGTTGACGTGCCTTTGTTTCTCCCAGCGTACCCTCCCACCTATCCATCTGTGCTCTTCCTTGGCTGACTTTGTGTGTCTCCTCTGAGTGTGTTCCAGCCATATTGCAGCTTGAAGTCTCTCTCTCCTTCTAATGAGCCAATTGTTCCCGTGTTTTGTTCCCCCCAGGGAGCGTGGCGCAGCTAACAACATTCTGCTCACAACCATTTTAAAACGTATTCACTGCACTGGGGAGGGATCGGGGCCAACAAAACAATAATGGCTCGGAGCACGTACCAAAAAAAAAAAAAAAAGACAAATGTGTTAATGACAGTCGCACCAGCAAAGTGACAGCGCGTTGTTTTTCTGTCAATTAGACCTTGGTTATTCAAAAGAAATTTGCAACTCCCCACAGAGTAAACGGCGTGGCATCTCCCGGCCCTGCTGTGGGTTGCGTAAATGATGTATTCATTCCCTTTCTCTGCGTGTGTCCCAGTTTGACACATCAGTCTGGAGACAAGTGACAATATTTTATCCAAATATTGCTGCTCCTGCAAATATAGAGAAAAGTGTACATCCATTTTTTGAAATGTGGCTCCACAGCAGTGTTGTAAAGAGTAATGAAGCAGATGGCATTCAAGGCCTGATTAACTGTTATGGCATTTGGCTTTTCTCCGTAAATGCTACATCCCATGTGGACTACTCTGTTAACGGATGACCGGCCTCTGTCTGTCACTTTCTTTTTCCTGTCTCTTTCCTGCCTGTTCTCCTATTCCTCTGCTTGATAGGAGCTCAACTCTGTTCATTAGCTGGGCATAGACTGAATACAAACTGTGCCCTGCAACATTACTCCTCCTATTGGTTCTTTTTCTCATTTTGTCACACTACAACCTATATAAACCTCAATAGATTGTACCGTAAATATAATCCTGTGTAAGCAGTGTCCCATAGAATAAGTAAGTACACCTGTGTGTAATTTAATGTCAGCATCATGAAGATCAAATAACACAGAAGACGGGTCAGGAATGAAGTTGAGGAGTGTTAAATAAAGCAGCCAGGAGGCCTGTGGTGTTCGTGGATGATCTGCAGGAATCTACAGCGAAGGTGTGCGAATAACTGAGTCGTTCTTTCGACAAACATTTTCCTAAAAAAATGGCAAAAAGAAAGTTATTGTGGAAAGAGGGTCATTAGAAGATCTGAGTTTGCTTCTCTGCAAAAACACAAAATCTTACCAACTGTTTTTACTTTATAGTGCAAATATCCAAGTACACATGAAGTAAGACAAAATTATTTCATAATTAACTTTTCAGTGACATATAGGAGCTTGTTTTGAAGTCAATTATCCCCAATACTGATTCTAAAAAAGTGCTTGTTCCCCTGGCAGATTATTTCATTTATAATAATGTTAAGTGAAATAATTTACCAGTGGAACTAGTTCGTTTTAAAAATCAATATTAAGAAACTATTTCCTTAAAACAAGCTCCTATATCTTGATTAAAAAGTTACTTGTAAATTAGTTCTGCCTTATCTCAAGTGTAGAAGAAATTACGTCAAAAATAATTGTGTTAAATGTCATAATCAGAATAATCAACCAAATCCACATCAGACTGAACAAAGTTCCACTTACTATTAATCAAAGGCAACTTGAAAATAGGTGAGTTTTCAGCCCTGATATTAAGTAACTCTGTGTTTTTGGCTGTTTTCTGGACGTTTGTTCTCCATTAGTGGAGCATAAAAAATGAATCGGTAAATGTGCAAATCAGTTGGAGATAAAACCCAAAGAGATGGAACAAAAGGTTGTTCTGCAAGGCTCTGATTCATGAGAGCTGCATATAAAAGCATGCCGCACTTATCAGTTTTTACATGCGGAATACAGCATTACTTTCCAATATTTTCATTATACTTTGCAATGGACTCTGTCGGCTTATTACGAAATAAATTCACAGAAGTTACAAGCTGTTGCTTTAAGAAATATAAAAAAAGTTCAAGAGGTGTTTTTATTTTTGGGGTTGATTGTAGATGTAAATTTTTTTGACAGGTTTGTAAAGAGTTGGCTTGAATAAAACTCAGCTTGCTCTCTAATTATGTCAACATTGGTTTAGTGGTGGTATATTCTCACCGCTGACTCCTTAATCTGCATTTAATATGTCAGGATAAAGGTCTGCCTTCGCCTGTCCACACCCTTTGCACCTCACTTCAGTTTGTCTTCAAATCTCGAGCCGAAAAGACAGATATGAGGAATTAGCTCTTTTCCTCGAGTGAATTACTTTGCTCTATCTTAATGAGGTTCGCCATGTCGGAGTGAGCGCTTCACAGCGAGCATGCTAAATAGACTCGTGCTGGAAAAGAGTATTAGTTCCTAACTGCATAAATAAATTTTCTCCCCAGCTCTAATTCTGCCACTGCTGCCACGCAATTAGCCCCGTACACAATTTTATCTTGTCACTTCCAAATGGGAATATTTCCTATTCTAAGCACAAGAGAAATCATCCTCTCTTTTTTTTTGTTTTTTTTTTTTGTTTGTTTTTTCTTCTTTTAGAAAAACTAATTCCAGAATCTAATTAACTGTAGAAGAAAACATGTCACCCGTTTGGCTGGAAACATCAGATGTAGTTATGTAAATAGCCCTGCAGATTGTAGCATGGACTTGGACAGAGGTTCGTCGTGGATGATGTGGGCCCCGGATAGAAAGATTATTCAGCCATGTCTACGGGGAGACGAACAGGGAGAAATAAGCCTGGTAATTTATTGTGCTGGTATTTCTCCTGTTTCACTTCAGACAGCTCATTAAGGGACGGGGTGTCACCCAGTTGGACAGAAAGACAGACAGAAGCCTCTCTCTAATGGGCCCTCCTCTGCTCCGGCTGCATCAGCTCTTTTCTGGCTTTTGCGTTGCTAGCTTAATCTGTCTTTTTTTTTTTTTCTTTTTATTTGAGTTGCCAAATAGGATTTAGCACAATTCATCATTTTACTCCTTGCAGGGTAGAGGGAGGAGCCGCCTCATATCCTCCCTCCTGACTGCAGTCTGCTTAGCTGGCTGTTTTGGGGAACCCATTGGGACATGGCCACAGGGTAAGGAAGACATGTCCTTACAGTTTTTGTAGGATGCAGTGGACAGACACAGATAACTTCATTAATATGCTGTACAGGCGTCGTTCTGTTGTAGCACACTGGAGGCAGTAAGTGGTTTGTGAGAGAACCCTGCAGCTTCGCCTGAGACTGTGCTCATATGCAGTGTGTTGCAAATGTACTCATACCTGTCAAACTTTTGCTTTGCATTTCATCGCTTTACGACTACAGTCTTCAATGTGTTTTATTTGCATACACTGACACAAAATTGTGTATAATTTTGAAGTGGAAGGAAAATGACAGATGTTTTCTTTTATGATTACTATTTTACAGTTCAGTCTTTTTGGACTAGGTAGGGAGAAAGATCACTTTTACACATGCAAAGAGTGAAATTTTTCACTCATACATTTTTGGTTTGTATTTCCAGCTCAGATTGGATGGACATCAACTTCTAAGTCTTGTCATAGATTGTCAAATGGATTTAGGCCTGAACTTTGACTGGGCCATGTTAACACCTGATTATGATTCAATCATCAGGTGTGGCAGATAAATTCACTTATAACAACAAAATATTTTCCCCATGTTATAAGTGAAATAATCTACCAGTGAAATTAGCACCGTTTCCTCAATATTAAGGAATTATTGACTTAAAACAAGCTCCTACATGTTGCTGAAAAGGTACTTATAAGTTAGTTTTTTCCTATTTCAAGTGCACTAAGATATTTGCACTAGCAACTAGACCAAAAATACTTGGTAATATTTTGTGTTTTTGCAGTTTTATGTCCCAGTGCCAGGTGAAAGATAGCACGTTGTTTCCTCCACCATGTTTCACTAAGTAGTTTTTAGTAGGTAATGTGACCAGAAGAGCTTCTGTTTGCTGTGTCTCCTACAATGCTTGGAAACTGCAAAACAACTACTTGACCTTTCTCTTTTGTAACAACAACTTTCTGTTTGACCCCCTCTTCCATAAAGACTAAATTTATATTGTGCATAACTAATAGATCCTTCTGCTTTCTCTGCAACTCCTCCAGAGTTTCTACAAACCTTTTGGCTGCTTCTGTGACCAAAACTCTCCATCTTGGGCTGCCAGTTCAGATACATGGTCCTGTCTTGTATTTTGATTCTTAGATTCGGCAGTAAGATGTTCAGATCTTGGGATACTGCTTTATTCCCTGGCCCTGCTTAAGTCTATCCCTGACCCCACCCCGTTGCCTCGTTGTTGACCTTTCCTTCTGATGTCGGTCTTCACAGCAGGCTCTTCTGCTGCTCTGCTCACATCTCTACACGCCAGCCAGTGTTTGTTTGCAGACACAAAGGCACACAGAAGAGAAGCTAGGTCCACTCAGTAGCAAACAAGTAATTAATTATTGAGGACTCCAAACACAACCCGTCGCTGATCTACATGGCCGTTTAGGGCCGGTTGATCCATAATTCACGCCACTCTTTCACTCCAGTGAGTGGTGAGATCGAAAGGCCACACTTCAGAGCTCTCGAGACTTAGCTGTCCTTCGTTGTACCTCGACTGTGGGTTGCCTCAAAATCACACTGCATGCGCCAGGCTGTATCAGAGTCAAGAGCAATCAAGTTCGCTCAAGTCTTTTGTTTTAATTAAGTTTTAAATTCACCTTTTTTCTTTCTTTTTTTTGAGTCATTAACCTTTTCTGTGTAGTTGTTCTCACAGCGTTTTAAAGTGATTACCAATGCATTTGTGCTGAAAGCACTGGGGTGCCTTTTTAGACAAACCCACAAGCTTCTTGTTTAATATGTGAAGCAGATACTTTCCAAGTGCTGTACATCAAGAATGCAAATAGCGTGGTGTCAAAGGGGGTTTGGTTAATTAGCTGGGGATGTGATGCTGGCTCTTGCCCATAGCGGCTTGTGTTCCTTGGGACTGCAGCCCTCAACAGGGGGGCTGCTCTTTGATCTGCGGATCCCACGGTCTGCCAACACTTCCACAACCTCTGCAGCGCTGGAGAACAGACGGACGGGAACAAAGTGTGTGCGCCTCTGTGGGTGTGTGTTTGTCTCTATGACGGATCCAATTAGTTTACAGTTTTTCTTTGCCAAACTATCCTTTTCTGTCAGCTTCTAACTGTCAGGTTGAATTAACTTTTCATGTTTGACTATTGATCATTCATTTTGTCTTCAGAAAGAGGAAACGACAGAAGATTTTATTCTTTTTCAGCTCATTTTTAGTTCTTGTGCGAGTTCTACATTTGTCACAGCTTGAGATTTTTCTTAGTTGCAGCAAAAACAACCAACAACAAACTACTATTTTCTAAACGGGTTATTAACCCCAACACTATCTTCTCCCTTCAGACAACATGATATATAATAATAATAATATACACAGTCTTGTTAAAACGGAAAAATTGTTTATAGCACTGCGATTTTAGATCGTCTTAATTGGATTTTTTTTTTTACCAGATTCAAACCTTTTGGCTGGATGAAAAATAATTTTTAATCCAAATCTGCCAGTGATTAGAGAAATTATACTCTCATCTGTATATGTTAATGATTTGGGCTTATTTATCTCAACCCTTAATCTGTCAATCTGTGTGAATTCAGTCTGTTTTTACTAGTACATGCAGACTTTAGCTGAGAGATTTCCTAAAAGTTTACATTTCTAAATGCAACACATTCATTAGCGGACAGACATTGAAAGTTCAACACACAATAAAACCAAGCAACTTTGACGCAACATATTCATCCTGCTTAGTGTCTGTTTTATGTCTCACTCCCTGTTACAGTTTACGAGCTGCCTGGATGAAGACATGTTGAACAGTAGTTTCCTTTTAAACACCCTCTTACAGCTTTTGTTCTTCCTCTGACTTTGTTTTTAAAACCTCCCTGACAGCGAAGATGCATCACTGAGAAAGAAGTATTTTGTCTCAAGTAACTCGGATCATCAAACAACTCTTAAAGTCATACAAAGAAAATCTGATTTTTGAAGTGGTAATTATATTTATTAAGGAGAGAAAGCAGTTCAAAGCAACTCGACTCTATTTGGAAAAAGCAATTGCCCTCTTTGTTAAATGACGAATTAACGTTGATTAATGGCATTTTCTTCTGTTCAGTTTCACTAGCCACATGCAGACCTGAATAATAAAAATGCACTCAAAAGGAACCTGGCTGACAAGCTGAAAGACCTGGAAAACCAACACTTGATGCTCTGATCTGAAATAAATTAGAAGCAATCGAGAAACATCTTTAGCCCTTCTCAGAGCATCCGTTTTTTTTCTGTTGTCTATACATCTTTACTACGCCTCATGATCATCTGAAAGGTCAGGCTACAGGACAGCAGAGCAACACTGGCAACCACCAGGCGTCGCTATAAGGATTGAGTGGCTTTAGACAATTGACGAATGAATGATTTATGCCTTGAAGTGTGACAAGAAATCAAGATCAGTGGAAATCTGCAAGGGAGAAAGTTACATTTTCAAAGCACTGTAACTTGAATCTTCTGTCAGTAACAACTTTTTCACTGAAGAGTGTTGTAGCGTGGCTACCTGTGGAGGTGTAACACCTCATCTCAGTCAACCTGGAAATGATCTGATTCTGTTCCAGTCTCTCTGCCCATGTCGAATGAATCTTATGCCCAGGTACTCTTAGATTAAATCTTGGCAGAGTATTCTAAAAATCGAGAGCAAATTATATCAGCGTAGTGTTTTGTATTTGTGTGAAAATAACAAGAAATGGTGAAGGATGTGTCTCAACAAGAGCGACAATATTTTGGTCATTTTCAGTTATAAAGATACTCGGTATCACTTTATTTGAAGGGGGGTGAATAAGACTGTCATGACACTGTCATAAACATGACATAACACTGTCATAAACATGAC
>NW_006800086.1:1455859-1464862 GCF_000485575.1 Poecilia formosa
GTCATGTTTATGACAGTGTTATGTCATGTTTATGACAGTGTCATGTCAGTCTTATTCACCCCCCTTCAAATAAAGTGTTACCAGATATTCTGATGTATAAACTATGATGCATGGAATAAAGTTAATTTTGCCAATATCTGACTTGGTAAATTCATTGCATTGTGCGTCCTGTGACATCCGGTTAGCACAGCCTTGATGATGCCAAAGACCTCACACATTTTTAGCTGAAACAACTAATTTGCCTTTCTCGTGTTTTTTGTTGTTTTTGAATGAATTGTGGCATTACCCGAGGATGTGGAACAATGCATCAAAAACAACACGTGCTTCTGCTATTTATGTTCTCAGTGGCACCTTTGGAAAATATGACAGAAGAGCTGAATTGAATTCATTATACCAGGGCGATGTTTGATGTGTGTTCTTAGAATGCATAATGTGGTCTTGGAGCGACGGGCACAGCTGGACGTGCGCTACGTTTTAACCCTGTGACGGTTGTGTCTTTAGTAGGTCAGGACATTTTCTATGAATGCAAACTGAAGTTTAGAGCATGTCTGAGCCTTAGCATGCTTGGTAAGAGGCACAGATACGCGTCTGCCTGCCTCAAGCCTCAAGCAATGCACTCAGAGGATAAATGGGAACCTGCTGCAGCCCGTGTGCCGTTTGCACCAGAAAGGCTCCGCAACACAAGGACTTCTCTCCTCCTCGGCTCTACCGATCCCTTGTCCTTGAGTCTTTACATTTTTAGCTTCTGGGACTTTTCCTCACCAGCTCTGTTTCTCATCATAATGTAGTCATGGTGACATAGACATTCAACAAGGGATTTATGCTGAACAGAGGACAGCCCGCTGGGGATATGTCTGTGCGTCTGTTCGGCGGCGATGAGGAGAAGTCAGCCTTGAACCAACGAGCCCAGGCTGCAAAAATAATAGGAGTAAAACTCTGAGAGACGGGAGAGTCGGTGAAAGGAAGGCATTGAGGTGGTCTGCCTCATTTGCAGTGAGCCCTTTTCCTCTTTATGCTGCCAACTGACGGGGATATTTTTATTAGCCTGGCCCACAAAGTGCACGAGGAGGAACAAATTCATTTGTTACAACATACTTGAAGCCAAGGACAAGATCTCGGCCTGATAGAACATGGCTGTCTTTCTGTCCTATCTGAGGAGAAATCCTTCAGTTTTATTTATGCATCTGTCCTGACATTATCATGCAAAGGCTTGTTCACAAGGCCTCTCCCACTTCGTATTCAATGAAGCAGAAAACAGAAAAGCAAAACGTGTTCCCCAAGGTCTGGGCTCTCTCTGAAGCTTTAAACTGTGATTATTATTATTATTATTATTTTTTTTTTTTTGTCTAACATTAAGACTTTTTTTCTAGTGTGGACTAACTACTTTTCTATGTTTTACAGCTTTTATTGAGGTGCTTTTTTTTAAAATTACTTTTCTGTCCGGGGTGATATCTGTTGAGATGAATCCCAGCTGCATAAGAAACGCTGCTCTGTTCACGATTGATTTGATGGAAGGCGCATCTGTTGATCTGTGTTGAGCCCAATTAGAAGTCAGCAGCATGACACAGCTTTAAGTGCATTTGAGAGGGACCGAGAGAGAGCGAGCATGAATAAACCATGTGCTTAAGTGGTGTCACTGGGCTGCTGTGTTGGCATGCCGGCATGGCTCTGGAAAAACATGGCTGTGTCTGGGGAATCGTCTGTAATCTAGCATGTAAGAGCCGTAAGATGGCTTCTTTATGTGACTAATACATGCACACGTTGGAGAATTTAACTTCTCGACTTTATGTATATTTGTTAGAATCTTAATCCACAATGATATCTTGTCAAGTCTTTATGACCTTTGAACTTTTCCACCTTTTTTTCTGTGTTATAGCCACAAATAGCAAAGTATTGTTTGGTATTTTATTTTACACACAAGCACAAAGTAGTACATAAATCTGCAGGATGTAACTTTTACAGAAATATGTATTTTTTTCTCATTTGTTAAATCCGCCACCATGTCGTGATAATATAATATGACGGGCGATCTGTGAAAAGGTCGCATTTCTTCAGTGTTACGACTGAAGAAATGCACTGCTTCCAGTCAAAAACAACCAATCAGAGCCAGGAGGAGGGTCTTAGCGCTGTCAATCATCCTCGTGTGCACGCTACTAAATACGCTAAAGACAGAGAAACAAATTTTTGTTCCAAGAAAAGTGTTTATGTGCCATCATCAGCGGCTATGCTAACCAGCCTGACCATTCATAGCAGGTTGTATTGTGGTGGAGGGTTTGAGCAGCACTTACACGTCTCATATTCTGCGGTCGCGGCATAGTGATAGCTTTAACAAATATATATAAAAAACATTTTTTGTAAAAGTTGCATACTTCAGCTTTAACTATGAAGTTTTGGGGAAAACTCTTTTTAAATCCACCTTTCACTGTAATTACAGCTGCAAGTCTTTTAGGATGCGCCTCCACCTGATTTGCACTTTAAAGGCGAGCCGTCACCGCTGCCACAGAATAAATATTTCAGCTGATATTTTCTCCTGTTGTATTTCAAATTGGCGTATCGTGCTTTGAAATAAACAGACGGTAATTGGGAGGACTGCTAAAGCCTTTATTCATTTATCAGCTGAATTACATGGGTGGTTTTTGTCTGTGTGTGTTGATGTGCGTTTCTGTGGCCACGCTCGTCCAGCTCGGTGTCGGCCTGCGCCTCGTCATAGCAGCGTTCACCTTCCTTACACAAGACCCGTGTTAATGTACCGCACATTTTTTGGGGTTAAATATGATGGATGTGAGGAATACTAAGATAATTGTTTGAAAGAAATGTGTTTTTGTTTCTGTCTTTTACCTGGCCTTGCTGCTTCCTGGTTCTCGTGTTGAGAGTAAGGCTTCGATCACACAGCAGGTCTTGATACTCGATTCCAATTTATTTTTATTTAGTTTTTGTGCGTGTGGGTGTTGCTGTTCGTGTTAATTAAATCTGACTCTTGTGTGAATGGTTTACGACCAGGAGTAGTGGAACCGTGATGTGATGCGCTTCACTGACGCTGAATTCATTCATAATTTATTTTCATACTAGGCACTTCTTGCTTCATCCATTGTTTACATCCAGCTCTACCTGTGATGCAAAGTTGGCACGTTTAATGAACTTTTAATGCAAGTTTTTACTGTAACTTTAATTTTAAGTGTCATTATTTACCAAATAATGCAAATTTGACACCTGTGATACATTTTTAATGCATTTTTGCATTAAAAATACCATTATATAGTGAATGACACTTCATGACAGCAGTCGTAAAGACTCATTCATATTCATGACGGGTGTTACGTACTGTTTAAAATGACAGTGTCATGTCAGTCTTATGCACAGACCTTCAAATAAAGTATTACCTAAATTGTGTTTTTTATAACATGATAAATGTTGCTTATTATTTTAAATGTAGTATGAGTTAATGTTTGTATTGTAATTTTATAAACACCTGCGTTTCATTATGTGACATTTTTTTGCATCATTTGTAGTCCCGGGTGGATAATGGTTCAGTCCAGGTAGTGGAAAATCCTGCGAGGTCATTTAAGCCTGTCTGTCCTCTTCAGTCATAAAAACCGAAGGATGGTGTTTAGAATCACACTGTTACTTTCCATCTGCATTAAAAATGTCACTATATAATGAATGACACATCATTGCTGAATAAATGAGCTTCTGGAAGGTCGTCTTGACTTTTTGGTCCTTGCGTTGCACAAAGGACAACATCAAAAAACATGAACGTTTTGAAAGTCCTATTAAGAATGCGTTAAGCTCTGACAGACTAGATGGATATAAACTCCAAGCATCAATTTTTAAGTCTTTTAATTGGATTCTGGTCACTGACTAGGCCATTTTAACACATAAATATGCTTTCATCCAAACCTTTCCATTTTTGCTTTGTGATTCTGGCTCTTGTTCTGCTGAAAGGTGAAGCTCTGCGTCAGCAGCACGTCTTTTTTAAAGCCCATCTGACTCCCTTCGTTTTCATCTCCCCGTCATCGCTGAAGCAACGTATCCCCACAGCACGCTGCCTCCTCAATGATTCACTGTGGGGATGTTGTAATTAGACTGTTTCGCACATAAACCAGAAATTTCAATTTAGCTCTCGTCTGACTTGGAGCATCCTGTTCTACCTGTGTGCTGTCTGCTCCCTTTGTGGGTAAACCATTTGTTTTTGCCTCTTTCAGAAACAATCCTGGTCAGAGAAATGCCGTTTTGATTTTTATTTTCTTCCCTCTCAGCATGGTTTCATCTCACCGCAGCGACACAAATAACCTGTTTAGCCCTGCTGACACGCAGATGATCCATAGCCGACTCTGTAATTGAAAACATCGAGAGGAGTGGGACAATTACTCTTTTTTCTCTCTCTCTCTCTCTCTCTCTCTCTCTCTCTCTCTCTCTCTCTCTCTCTCAGTTCTTCATATTTCCATGAAGAAATGCCTCAAAATGCTGATTATAGATAAGAGTGTTATTGATTAGACAAGGTGGGAGGAGAGGCAGAGAGGTGCAGAAGTTTCCCATCACTAATCTTTCTGGCTGTGACTGCATCTAAATAACCTGCAGAGAGGGATAAACAGGCGCATCCATCATGGGACGGCTGGAGCAGACAGAGACGGATGCCTCCGCCTTCTGCTACCCTCCGTCGCACCTCTTCCTTCTGGTCAGAAATAGGAGGCGACGCCCGCACTCGGGAGGAACATCTAGCCGAATCCGGGCTAGATATATACACTGCTCAAAAAAATAAAGGGAACACTCAAATAACACATCCTAGATCTGAATGAATTAAATATTCTCATTGAATACTTTGTTCTGTACAGTTGAATGTGCTGACAACAAAATCACACAAAAATCATCATTGGAAATCAAATTTATTAACCAATGGAGGCCTGGATTTGGAGCCACACACAAAATTAAAGTGAAATGTTCCCTTTATTTTTTTGAGCAGTATATATATACTATATATATTATATATATGCTATATATAATATATATTTTAGGCTGACTATCAAATAGAAGAGACTTTTAAAAAAAATGTTCCATGTTTTCCATCATCTTGTCTATTTAAGTTTATTCACATTTTTGGCACTACTTTGTCAGGGAAGTGTTCTTTGATATTGTGTGTGTGTGTTTTTTTTGCGAACACGGCCGTTTTTACTTTCTGTATAAATTGATTTGGGTGTCCGTTTCTTTTCTGTCTACATGCTCAAACGCTGTGAGCCAAATCCCCTTCAATGCCTGAACCCAGTGAGAAGGCGTGCCCATGCCAGCTCTCTTCAGAGGTGCCAGCCTGACAGATATAGTGTGTGTGTGACAGAGAGAGAGAGAGAGAGAGAGAGTGTGTTTGCCACGCCGCGCTTTCCCTCCTCAACCCTGCAGCGTTAAGATTGATCCTTCGTTCCCTCCCATTCCTTTCTCTTTTGCTCCTCTGTGTGCCTCTGCCTTAATGAGACTGTGAATAGGTGAAGCTCACAGGCTCCAACAGATGGCCAGAGCTGCCCTGGTTCAGTGTCTGCGCACGCACGCACACACACACACACACACACACACACACACACACAGCATACACACATGCAACTCTGCAGCATGTTTGCTCATGAATGAGAGCCCAAAAAGCCTGAAGAGGCAGAGGGAAAATGCGACATGGAGAAAGAATAAACAGGAAGCAACCCAGGAGAAGAAAGAGTCAAACTAATGGAAACCATTGACAAATAACACGCAGGAGGGGGAGGACGGGGAGGGGGGGAAAAAAAGGGAGAGGGAGTGCTTAAAAAGAGCGAGAATATGCTAAAAGAAGAGGAGGACAAAACGGCGCTGAAAGGAGAGTGAGGACAAAATTGAATTGTAGATTGAGGGAGCCTCTCTCCTCCCTCTCTCCCTCCCTCTTTTATTTATCTCATGTGAAGCCACGCCTCCCTCCTTTCACTTGTCAGTGCATCCATAACAGTGAGCTGTCTGCACCGGGCTGCGTGGGGGGTGAGACTCGCTCCTCACTTTTGCCAGCGCAAGCCGACCGGATCCGAGCAGAGCAGGACCGGGAGTGGACGGCGTATAGTCCGGCCAAACAGGTGCGTGAACAAACATCTGACGGCTAATGTCTGTTTATAACAGCTGACATGCAGCAGCATGTGTACGTATCTCTGCCCCCCCCTCCATCTCTCTCTCCCCGCATGCCGGATCTCGGTCCTCTGCAGGACTTGCTTCCTTCCTTCCAAGAGTAGCGCATCCAGAAGGTACAGTGCTGGAGCTTTGCCCTAGTTTTACACTTGAACGCTCTGATCCGTTTTGTTTGCCTCTGAGATTTATGCGTGCCGCTAACGGCGCCGCTCATTGGGCTAAAAGAGATCAGACCTCTCGCTCATAACGGATGCTCTGCGGGATCTGGCTCCGAGTCAGGGCAGCGAGCGGATAGGCGTTTCGCTTTGCGAACGAAGTTTGGAGTTTCAAACACTGATGCTGTTAACATGTGATCTCTGTTTCTCGGTTTGGTTTTTAAGCAACTCCTCGCAGGTGATGCTGTTTTTGAGTGGATCTTTGGTTTTGAGAATCGACCATAAGATTGCACTTTCTATGTTTAGTGGTTCTTTTGTCTGTTTTGGCGTTTTTGTTTTGTTCTCCTGGAGCAAAAAAAAACAACAAAAGTGAAAATGCTACTACTTTTAAAGTTTGGTGCAGGTCTGTGTGGAATAATTTACATTGTGGCAACCTTTTTTTTTCTGGAAGCCAGTTAGGTATCCACCAGTCGGCATTCATTCAAGAGTCGCCATTTCAACAGTTGCAGCTGCCTGCCGCCCTCCCGACAACTGGTCTCGGTGAATGTACTCACTATCAGTGTTTTGTCAATAGCTTTATGGGTCAAAAGTCTGTGTCATCACCAAGCGGTGGCGGTTAAGATCAGCCGAGGGGAGGAGGGTGTGATTGGTGACCTGAAGGCTGAAATATTTATAACAGAAGCTTCTGAACGCCCCTGAATGCCGTCTTTGGTGCTCCTGGTGGGTGGATGAACGAATGCAGAGATGGACGGATGGATGGATAGATGGAAAGAAAAGAAGCTTCAGGGTTCTCTTCCTTAAGCATTCATTATTTATTCCTACACACTCACGGAAGCTGTAACCCCACATCAACTGGCCTCTTTTCTCGCTGAAATGTCAGTGGACCAAAGGAGGATGCTCCGGCTTACTCTACCTGTAAGGCATGTCGGAACTGCATGCTGCACTCTGCGCCCAGATGGACACATTTATGCTCTCTCTCTCACACACACACACACACACACACACACATTCTCCCAGGCATAATTGCTTGGTTACCCTCGCCAATGCTGTGGGAAAAGAAATAAAACCACAACCGCCGACTTGCACTAAATTAGTTGCATGCACGCATCTAATACGCTCACGCTGCTTAAAATGACGCTCACGCACATCACTGGAACCACCATCGGCCATTTTCTCCATTTTATTGTTCCCTCACCATTCTGTAAAAGACTCGAACTCCTCACACATGCCAACATGCAGATGAAAAAAAGAGGAGGTAATGACCTTGAGACCTGTTGATGTATTTTTTTATATTTTTTTTCCCCCCTGCGGCGGCCGTGTTGAGAATACACAAGAGGCCCGCGGGAGTTCTGGAGAAAATGCTCGACATGCTGATTGTAAAATTGGCTCAAAATGTGCGAGAGGAGCTGCTTGACGCAGTCAAAGGGAAAACGCACATGAATATGGATTGTATGCTAACGCTACACGCTGTGGCTGCTGTCGAAGGCAGAGGAACGCGTTCCTCCGATCTCCACCCCTCGAAGTGCTACTGACGGACCTGTTGTCAGCCGGCCCTCCTCCCCTGGCTGGAGGGTGTTGTGGCAGATATCAGCAGTCAAGGTGACACTGCAGGACGTCTGGGCAGCTCTAATGTCTGCTCGTTTTACCACCAGCTTAGCCTTTTGTGGTCAGATAATGGTTTGGATAAGGTCACATTAAGAGGCCTAAATCGAGCATCCCCAATAGTTTGTTGGAGCTGTTCAGACATGTTTCATCTACACTGCTTAATTTCTATCCTACAACATCTTAACTGATGTACATCATTCTTAAGTGATTTTTACAGGGATGTGCTGATCGGGATTTTCTGCTATTCATGCTAATCTGAATCAAAGTTTGATTCTTCATTAAAGTTAATATTGTCAAGGGCAACTATTTGCTTTTAAACTTAGTAACTTAGAGGTGTAGGACCGTTATGTTTACACTTTTTTTTAGTTATGTGACTCAATATATAAGTTTACCATCTTGAATATACTCCCATCTCAGTCCTGTTGACATATTTTCATGCTAAGATAGGCTGCTAGAAAGCCAATCCAGCCAATTACACTAACAGAAGGTGAGTCACTGTTTGTTTTTAAAAGCCCTGAGCAGATCTGTGCTATTAATCTTGTACTGCTTACTGTGCAATGACAATAAATCTAATCTAATCTAAGCAGCTAATGTCAACATGTTAACTCTGTCTTGTTATGACCTGTTAGTGATTTATTTCAACCGCAGACCCGACAAAGACTTGTGACTTGGGCTGTGTTCACACTGCAGCCTGAAGTGACCCAATTCTGATTTTTTTTTTTTTTTTGACATAATGCGACTCATATCTGATCTGTTCTTGACAGTCTGAACAACACAGGTCGGATTCTTTTTGAATGCTACCCAGGCTACTTGGGTATCCGATACGTAGCTGATTCAAATGCATCCTAACATCCATGTCGCATTCATCCAACCTGAACGTCACTGATACTCGACAAGTCTCATTATTCTGCATCTGATGGATGCAAGCAGAAAGGAAAACAATAACCGTGATGGACTATAATCAGTGGTGCAAAAAGGGGGTATGCAGCGCATGCAACGCATAGGGGCGCAGCACCAGAGGGGACGCCAAAACCCCGTCTGAAAGGGGCGGCGTGCCTTACGCTCCTTCACCTCGCGCACGTGACGAGGTAAATGTAGCGAGTTTTACCCTTCA
>NW_006800086.1:1465293-1466561 GCF_000485575.1 Poecilia formosa
GTTATTAAAGGTAAAGTTTAAACGGTCTTATTCACCCCCCTTCAAATAAAGTGTTGCCGTCTCCTTTTCATGGCGGTTGGCGAAACACTGAGCATGCTCTCAAAGTGTGACATTCCTGCGCCCTCTACTGCGCATTCGGGACACTTTCAGGTCGTTTGCCCGTTCACACTGGAGATCACATACAGGTCACATATAAGTGTGAAAGGCTACGGCAAAAAAAAAATCAAATTTGACTAAAAATCGTAATTGGGTCATTTCAGGTTGCAGTGTGAACGCAGCCTTAGATTGTATTTGGTCCAATACAAGTGGCCTGTTGACAGACCAGGCACACTCAGCACCCATACAGCAGGAGTGTAACGGCACAAGTTTTTGCACCAAAAATATTCGGTTACAACCCTGTTGATTCCGTACGCCCGAGTATGAAGCAAATACAGTGTTGTTACGTACATGAGCACATGTGGTGCTCATGTTCAGCGGGCAGCTTTAAACAGTAAAAAACAAAACATCGGACTCCCAGCTATCACCAAGCTCTGCTATGTAGCAACATTATGGTTCCTCATGCAGCTAGAGAGGAGAAAACATGTAGAACAAACAACTTTATCACCATACAGCAGTAAAGTACACAGCCGGCTCTCCACTTAGCTGAAATACTCACCTGAAACAAAGTCAAGATGAATATAGACATCACAGTTAATGGAGAAAAACTATCTGGCTTCAAACCTGCAGCATCCAATCAGACCGAACTCCGTACGTGGTTTAAAATGCAAGAATCTCTGTTGATGAGACGGGATAATCAAAGCAGCTGCACAGACTGCATTCAGGTACAGCTGGGACACCGGCTTGTTGAAATATAAAAACAACTTGAAAGCAATCTAAACATATTTTGTGCTGAAATGTAGACGCTCTTATTCAAAGATTTCTATGCATCATCATGAACGTTTTCAAGTGGTTATATCGTAGCGTAGTTTATCTTTTCTCCCATTGGCTTTGAAATAATCCTACAAGCTCTAAATCTTCCCCATTTTTTAAGTTTTAGAACATAATAAAGCCAAACTGTTTACTGCTGATCAAAGTAAAGAGAAAACTCATGTTTTTATTCCTTTTTTAAAAAAACCCAGAGTATTGAAAACATTCAACGGTGTGACTTTGAAATCCGAATACGTACAACAGGGGTCCCCAAACTTTTTCCTGCGAGGGCCACATAGCTGTTCCTTTCTCTGGTCGGGGGACAGTCTTAGTTCTTGGAGAAAGAAACCTTAGAAAATTTT
>NW_006800086.1:1466836-1496881 GCF_000485575.1 Poecilia formosa
CATTCAACGGTGTGACTTTGAAATCCGAATACGTACACAATCGTGATTTTATCAGAGGAACGCCCTGGACAGCGCCCTCTCAGGGCAACAGAGAGACACAAAGGACAAACAACGCATGCTTCTGGGCTGATGGAAAAGGCCAGAGAACCCAGTAAGAACCCATAATACACAAGAGGAAAACAAAACAAAACAGTTCAGCAGGATTAAATATGGGTCATTTTAAAATAACATCATCAGAACTGGAGCCAGTACCTGGGCTCCAATTAGGACATACCTAATTTTCAATGTTGCAAATATACGTTTTGATTTAAACGTTGTCTGCTGCAGACCGTAGCTCCCTATTTGAAATAAATTGTGTGTTGAAATATTAAGAACCAACATAAAGCCACAGAGTAGCTTGAATGCTAAATTAGGCTGTTTGAAGCCCCTGAAAATGAAATGTTTTAACATATATAAGTTTTTTCCCCCCCAGAAATTAATCACTAACTCATGAGACAAACCGCTATTTTTGCACTATTTATTCACTTCCTCACAGCAACTCTTCTAAATCGTTTTTAACGCAGTTTGATAGTCAGCAGTACTAAACCAAATCCGTGTTCGTCTGAAAAATATACGAGTCGCCATTAGTACATCCTGCGATGAGGTAGGCTTTAGAGGATCAGCGTTTGAGACCGGTGTTTCTGCTCCTGTCAGCTCTAATGACAGAGAGGCTGAAGGGCGTTTCGACAATGCCTCTCTGACTCTCCTCCGCGAGAACAGTCGGCTAGAACGGCGACCGGCGACGCTTTTGATTGGGCGCGAGCTCGTTCATTCGCTCTGCGCTTGTGCCAGACGCAGACCGGCGTGCAAGCCGTGCGCGCGTTCACCGTTGACGTGTGGACATTTGATGGCTGCGCGTGAGTGCAATCAGATTTCAATCTCTCCCCTCTGTATGGCTGAGTTGGTGCAGCAGAGGTGCCCCACGGGAAAATGTAATTATACCCTGCTGGCCACAGAGTGCGGGCTTCACTGCCCCATCTATCCCGAGAGACGGCAGCTTGAGGCCCCTTCTCACTGCTAATATCAAACAGCAGCAACATTGCTACAGAAAGCCGTGTTACATCTTAAAACGCAGCATTCAGTTCTCTATCCAGTGGCCGTCTCCAATCGGCTTCATCTGCGATTTTGTTACAGCTGCGGTTAATTTATTGTAGAATTAACTAATGGCTACGAGCGACGATTACGAGAATCGTTTAAAACCAGATTGTCTGTCTGATAAGCAAGGCTTTATCGGGTCTGGGTTGATTGTTACCTTAAGAATCGTCCTCATCTTTCACTCCTCCTGAGTTGCTGACACAAAAATATGCTTCATTGATTTTTTTTTTTTTGAGACTGTTTTATATTCCTTTCTTCTCTGGCAGTGTTTCTTTCTTTTCATCTCTGTGTTTGCTCTGCCGCTAGCTTTCGGCTGAGGTGCATGCTGAGATGGTGTCCATTAGCGAGGCAAAACAAACAGACACACCCCACTCTCCTGAATTTCGGCAGGCAATCAATGAATGCACTCGGATAGCAGTAGACTAAGTGGGCCATTAAAGTCACAATTAAATGAATCTAGGACTGCAGGACTCACTCTGACACTCTGACCCAAAACAACTCAAAATAGCTTTTTTCTTCCACTGTATTTTACTCTTCAAAAAGGCGCTTTTGGCCTGTGTTGGCTCGAAAAAGGTCAAATGTAAAACTGATAAAACGGGAAAAAGGGAAGTTAAACAGCTGCAGAGAGAATACTGGCTGGAAATGGAGACGGAGAGGCTGAAGAATTTAAAATGAAACCCACCAAAACCTTCGTGTTATCCATTTCATTATGCTGTCGCTCGTCATGGCAACTCAATATGAGGTTAAGTACGACAGGGCTCACTGCAACCAATTTGGTCACGGATGCAACCCAATTTCTCAATAGTGCGCCTGAAAAAAAAAAAAAAAAAAAACTGAGATGGCACCGGTACGAACCCGCAAACGTTTGCCTAACAAGAGGACATTTACGTCTGTGTGAACTCGACTCATAGAAACATTAATGCTCAATATATGCTATCCTCAGCAAATAAATGACTCCGTTCATTTCAAAAGTCCTACTGGCTCTGATTGCTTTGTCTGCTGGAAACAAAAATCCACCTTCCCGACTTCATTACAAATAACAGCTGCTGACTTCATTCCTGTAAAACACATTCTTGTAGCTCAATAGACATGAATGGATTATATTAAACACATCCCAATATATAAACAAATAAAAATGGAATGCAATTTCAGCCAGAAACGTTTCCTAACTCTGGCAGATCTAGATTTAAAGTGGTTTCAGTTCAATCATGAAGTGGGTAGGAAATGGGTCGGGTAACTCTCCATCTCAGTGGAAAACGTTTTATTCCTTTTAAAGTATTCAAACTCCTCTATTGGTTACTTACCAACTTTTTGCATGTTCCACTGGTATTTTAACATTTTTCTTGGGCAAAGAGAGTCACACCTTCACCATAATCTCCAGCTGCCTGCACAGATTTTCCATTAGATTGAAGACGTGACCTGTCCTATAGCTTTAGTTGACAAACACTACTTATACTGACTATTTACTCCTGAAATGTTGGTGTTACTTTTTCAGAACGTTACCCGTCTTGTACAGTTCGGCTCATTCAAAAAAACTTTATATTTACAAGCTGATATTGCCTTAATGCAGGGGCGTCGAACTCATTTTCATTGTGGGCTAAAATAAGGTCATGAAGGCTCTTAAAGGGCCAGTTGTGCCAGAATATATCGATCAAACCCGTTCAGCAACAAATATCAACGAATCCTTAAAAGTAAATATTTTTATAGAACATCTTTTCAGTTCCTCCAGGATTTTGTTATTTTGGTGATTTGTTTTTTTTTTTTTTGCAATAAAAATCAACCAACTGGATCAGGCCCACAGTGCAAGTACAGGTGTTTTATTTTACGTGAAGACACTTTACCTATTTTTTGTGTATCATTTATCTGGCTAGAGTGAAGAAGAGTTTGTGTTGCAGTCCTAAAGAGGACGACATTCATGACATGACTACTTCAGTTAGCTTCTAGCTAGTTTTTCATTTTAGTTGAGTCAATCAATTAATCAAATTTTATTTGTATAGCACATTTCAGCAACAAGGCATTTCAAAGTGTTTTACATAGAATCAACAATGGAAACATTTCATTTAGTCAAGTACCATCGTTAAATTTGTCGATTTTGCTTCAAAGGCGACTAAGCAGGTGAGTTTTTAGTCTGGATTTTAAGGAGCTCAGTGTTTCAGCTGCAGTTTGTTCCAGATTGTTGGTGCATAGAAGCCGAATGCTGCTTCTCCTCGTTGTGATTCTGCTTCTCCTCGAATTATCTCAAACATACCTGTTCTTTGCTTCGCCAATCATGTGTCCAACTCGGCCTACTCAAATTTTGTGTTCTATTAATCTTTTTTTTTTTTTTCCCATTTCTCCTTTTTTCCTCCCCAAAAATGGTGTTCCATCTTCTCTTTGCTTCACAACAACAGCCTGTTCTGTCTCTCCCTTGGGGTGGTGCGGCCGCCGCTATGCCTAATATTATTTATGGTCCTACAGCTATCTGAAATTGGATTTTTCTCACTCTACCAATGCAATGGGATTACAAGTTTAAACATAAGGGTGGAAACGTGGGGTGGAGGGAGGGCTGAAATTTCTGAGTGTGAATAGCTTAAATAAAAGTTTCACCCAGAACGTGGCCAGATTAGAGGATAACACGCTGACGGTTCTGGGGTTGAAAAAAAAAAGACGACGATGTCGGCAGATTCCTTGGACGTGGATGTTCTCAGCAATTAAAGCCGCTCCTAGTCAGTCGGCTTTCTGGCTCCGCAGCCTGGATTTCTATTCCTCTCATGTCGACCACGCTCCCTCTTACACCTCCTCTGTGCGTCCGCTCAACTTCAGCCGTGTTTGATCTAATTCTCATCTAATGAATCTTTTGATCTTCCTCGCCTGACACTCAGACACATCCCCGATTTCTGCGTCCAAAATACCTCCGTTCGTTCTGATCCCTTCAGATATCTGGCTGCAGGGTAAACAGCCGGGTCTGTATACGCTGTGATTTTTAAACCGTGTGTGGCGAGTTTTATCTTTTAAAAAAAAAAAGGGGGGGAGCTTTTCTTACACCTCTCAACACCCTGCAAAATCACGAGATTGACGTCGTTCTTAACATTTGGTGACGATTGCGACCACAGGTTGAGACGTGCCGAATTAAAAACAACAGAAGAAGTGAACGCAGCAGAGACTTTTGGCAGTGAAGAGGAAATAATTAAGAGTTTCTTTTTAGTGAACTCTTAATTGGTGAGGAGACAGGGCTGGAGATAAAGGATCGATGGAGGCAAAAGCAAAGGTTCCAGCTCACTGAAATCAATCGGCCTTCTCTCTGGCTCGGAGAAGGAAAACAGAGCCTCGGGCTGCTGCTTACTTACTCCTTTGATCAAACTTTCAACAGGATCGACCTGAGCGCAGGACTTGCTCCTACTTATCTCAGTCAAGAAGAGCATCAGCTTGCATGGCTGATTCCAGCGAGTCGATTCAGTCGTCCCGAAATCAGCGTTCAGAATTCGGTTTTGGAGAAAATATCGGAATGACAAAATGTTCTGATGAAAAGGAATATCAAGTAAAGCGCTGGTGTATTTTTACTCTACTGCTAAAAATAGTCACTTTCTACTCTTGCTCCCTATTTTCCCTTGCTCTTTGGCAGGGTAATAACCATCTTTCTGCTCTGTCACTTTTTGATGCATCATCCTCTTATTCACATCAAGGACAAGGCCAGGTGTCGCATTCCCCCCCCCGGTTGCTACGCTCGTCACAGCGCCTTGTCACCCGCAGCCTGTACCGGTCCCCCCTCCCTCCCTCCTTCCTTCCTCCTCTTCGCTTATTTATATTAAATCTGTCATTCTTCTATTTTATTGGGAGAAAAAGAAAAGTAAGTCATTTGCAGCCTGCTGTGTCTGCTGAATGCAGCAAGCATGTGGGTGTCAATTTTTGGCCTTGTGAAAAAGCTGTCAGAACCAATTTTGTCTGCGGCTTTGTTTCTTCGTGATGACTAAAGAACTTGCTTCTCATGTGTCCTTGTTTTAAATACCAATGTCACTTGCTTTTCAACTTGGCTTTTTAAAGTTTCAGGTGGACTTAAACGTCTCACAAAAGTATTCATGCCCCTTCAAATTTTTCACATATCGTCTGGTTAAAACCACAACCGACGTGTTTTACAAAGTGGGACATAATGGTGGAGTGGAAAGTTTGTTGTGATGTGACAAATGCTTCCATATGACGAGGCACTTTGTCTAGAGCAGAAGTGTCCAAACTTTTAAGATGAAATTAATCTAAATATTTTAGAAAATTCAAAACTAAATATTCTGCCATTTTTTCTTCTTTCTTGTTTTACCTAGAGTGAATTAAACATGCAACATTGTGATTGTTGAGAATCTAATTCTTAATCTGAGACGTAAAAAGGTTTTTGCCCAGTTTTGGGGCTTTGAAAGCTTATGAGTATGAGTCATTCTTATTATTTTTAGTCAAGTTTAATGAAAAGTTATGTCCAAGCCTGCTTTTTAGTAAAAGTCGCTGACTGCTTATGGTCCTATTCACTGTTAATAGTTGATGCAGAAAGCAAGGTTGATAAGAGAAAAAAATTCATTGTAGTGCCTAAAAGATTCTGTTTGAAAAATGTTGCCTTTTTTACATTTTTTTACATTTTACTGTAGGTCACTAATCTTAATCTAATCTTAACAAGATATGTTAAGATTAGGGCTGTTGTAAAAGAATAGCGAGTACTCCTTCGATTATTTCTACGATTAATCGAGTACTTGAAAATATCTCCGTCTCTCTCTTCATCACAGTCACTGGCAGCACACTTCTCACCGTTTGCTTTGAAAATGTCAACGCGCAGTTCCTGGTGGAGAAAAGCTGCATCGCATATTCCAAGAGTCACGTTGGTCAATTAAAAAAAATAAAACTTTGGTTCCCTCAAGAAACGACACAAACCTGGAGACTTCGCCTTTATGCTGCTAGCACATAGCAACAACTCACAGGCGGCAGTGAGTGCGCTGCCCTACACAAATAACGACCTGGCCAGAACACGCTGCGCTAAATAAAACAAAACTTTACGAGGCTTCAGGGCAGATGAATTTTCCTCGAGGAATTTAATAAATGTTTTAATAATCGAGGTACTGCAATCATTGGAGGAGTCGTTCCAACCCTAGCTAAAATAAAGTATTGAAATGTTATTTGACATGCTCATCTTTCTGACGGGCTGAAAGTCAAATTTATCAAGCTGCTTTGCTCCCCAAAACTCATTGCCAACGAAAATCGGAGACTTTAAAGCATCATTTCTGCTAAACGAAAGTAATAATTATAGAATAATGAGGGGAAAAAAACTTCCTAAAAGTGAACAATTCTTCACATATTTCATAGCACTGTTTGTGGGTTTGTAGAGGGGGTCCTTACCCGGAAGCTAATGCTGTTTGGGGGAACCTCTGGTCTCCATCACCGGCTTTCTGATGTTCACAAATGTTTTTCAGTTTAGCACAAACAGAGAACAGCTGAGGGTCGTTGACATGCTTCGGCAGTGAGACGACCACGGCTTTATAAAGCCCTCTGCTATTCTTAGCCGTTGTGGTGAGTAGCAGACATGGATGTGTGCGCCTCGCCTCGCCACGCCACGCTACGCTACGAACCGTCTGCTCGACTCATCCGAGACGCTCACAAGCCGGACACTGACACCTGTCCAATCTACACGAGCTCGAGACGCAGGCTCCATTCTTGTCAACGTGCCTTCCCTGACAGGCGATGAAAAACCAGGCCTCATACTTTACAAGATTGTAGTGATGCTGTGAGATGGCAGCCTGATGGAAAGAGCTGAGAGAAAACAGCTTTTTTTTTTGTACCTTGGCTGCTTCTGACACATAGCTAAAAGCAATAAAAGGATTTCACGTTGTCTGCCAGGATTGTGATCCGGCTTCTACGTGGTGTTAAAACCTTGAATGTATTTTTAACATTATTGCTATTGTCCTGGAATAATATCCTAAAAAAAAAAGGCACATCACTCACCTGTCTGCTTGTGGTAGTTTTACACAGATGATGGCAATATTAAATATTAAAAAACAGAGACCATTTTTATCTCTTGTTCCTGGCGTAGGTCTAATTAAAGCTTCCCCAGAACTATTTCCTGTTTCCTCAGGCGTCAGTAGGAGTAAAATATGAAATTATCTGTCGTGAATATCATTTGTATTTCTACAGTCCTCTCATGTAGTGTGTGTGTGTGTGTTTTTTTTCTGGAGTGCTTTACTAGATTTAGTATCCTCTTTGTGTAAATTGCAAGGTACGGGAGGGGCATCGGGATTATGAAAAACTGCTACGGCAGAGACGGACGAGTGTAGATTAAGTCTGAGTGAATCAGAATGGGAACATATTTTCTTTTTTTTTTTTAATTAAAAAGGATTTCTGAAAACAAGCTGGAAAGGCAAAGATATGCGAGTTGTTTGGGCTCCTGTGTTGAAGCCTCGCGCTTGCCAAGAATTCATTCACTTTGTGTTTGCTTGCAGAACTTGGCAGTCTGAGGCTGATTTCTGTGGGAGAGGAGAACATCTACAGGAGCTTGTTTAGAAAAGAAGGTAAGGCTGCTCACCACCTACTCACAGATTGATTGAAACCGCTCCTTCCTCGCTGTCGCAGACGGAGGGCCTTGGAAACATATTTCCCGCAGCTTAAACTTTTTCCCAACTCGTCGCATTACAGCGACAAGCTTCACTGTGTTTGATTTGAAGGATTCATGGTTATTTGTCCTTCTTGCAAATCGTTAGCCTGGTGGCATGATTGCCCAAGTCATATTTTGACTTTTTCGTAAGACGAGAAGTAAACATGTATGAAATCAAGGTTTAATGTAGGGTTAGGGTTATAGTTCTGGTGTCTTAGTTTTAGGGATTTTACAGCCTGAAATGGTTTTCTTCATGGGTTATCTTGTATTTAGCTCCATCCATCTCCCTTATGAACTCTGTGTCCACAGCATGATGCTGCCACCACCATGCTTAGGCAGGAGGGTGGTGTGTAGGGTGATGTACAGAGTTGGTGTAAAAACTTTTGCACTTGTTTTGTGAGCCAAAATGTTGTATTTCATCTCCTTCAGACTTGGTGCAGACCTCTTGGCTGCTTCTCTGATCAACTCAGTTTAGCTTGATGACCAGGTTCTTCATAAGCCAGCAGCTGTGTTGAACTTTTTTTATTTGTCAAATAACTGATTACACAATCCTCATGCTAGTATTTATTTATTTACCTTGAGGTATTGTTTTATAACCTGACTCTACTTTAAACTTCTCCAGGCTTGTCTAGTGGTTGCTCTTCACAATGCAATTTGATTTCTGAAGCTCTCTAACAAACCTCTAAGGAGATTTAAATCTACTTTTACAAAAATATGTTTTTTATGTATGGTATGAGATGGATAATCTGTGAAACGATCGAGCTCCTCCCTGAGTTGCTATTGCTGTCTCAAGAAAAGAACCACTCCTGGTGAAAAACAGCCAATCAGAGCCAAGAGGGGCATTTTACTGCTGTCAATCACCATTGTGTACACACTGCACACTATTTAGACTATGCCAAGTATCTTTAGCATTCAGGATAGACTCTGCTGTTGGGAGGAATCTGTAGAGTTCAGAGAGCAAAAGGGAAGAAGTGAGTAGCGCTTACGTGAGAGTGATTGACAGCACTGAGACCCTCCCCCTGGCTTTGATTGGTTCTTGGAGCTGAGTATTTCGGTAGATGAGTTAAATGTTTCAGATTATCTCTCATATTATTCTGTCATGACATAGTGGTAACAAATATGTAAAAAATACTTTTTTGTTTTTTAATAAAAGTTACGTACCGCAGCTTTAAAGACCAAATGTATTTTTCTGAAGTTAAAAGGACGCTTCACTTCCTGCTTCTCTGGACTAGTTTGTGTTGGCCTGTCACATAAAATCTCATAAATTAAAGTTGGTTATTATAATGTGACAAATATGTAAAGGGTCAAGCATCATGAATAGTTTTGTGAGACTTTTGTGGTTTTTCCTCAGAGATGCATCTTCATACTGATTGCTTCCTTCCTACCGGTTGGTGTTTTTCTATCTTAACACTAAAACCAAATTACGGAATCACAAAAGTTTTATTGTGCGACCCTCGTGTCTTTCCAAAGCGAATCGGGATGTTCGTGTTTTACACCTCCATGGGCATCGTTCCTCCAGCTGCGGAGAAATATGTCAGATTCTGATTACGGCTGCTGTTATCGTGGAGTTTACAGATCCCAGAGGAAATAAAACACAAACGCTATCCGCCGCAGTAACTGTCAACACTTTATTTACTCCAGGCGAACAGATTCATCACCTCAGAAACACTCGTGCATCACGCTGCTTTACCAAAGTTAAAAAAAATCCATAAACTTTATTGTAGCTGCAGGATTTTTTTATTTATTTTTTTGTTGCAAAGTTAGAGAGCCCGTAGCAGTAATCCGCCTCCATGTGTTTACAGTAGACACTGTAGTCTGCTAATTGATGCAGTGCAGTGCTGCCGGCATCCTGTAACGTACAGGTGCATTTTGCCGAGATCAGAGCCATCCTGTGTGAACAGCTGTAAGTCGCAGCAGAAGCTACGACTTACAGCTGCGACTCATTAGTACCTCAACATCAGCAGTACGTGAAGCTCTAATCAGATCACCCTCGCATGAACAGACGACCTTCTTTGCGTTAGTTTTAGAATATATATGCTCAGCCGAGAAACTTTTCATGACAGAATATTCGATGGAGCTGAACTTTGATTTTTTTCCGTCGCTCGTCTGTGACACTGGCAGGAGCCGACAGGTAAATGACGGGCCTTTGGTAAGATATTCTCTTTGAGGACTGATCTCCACTTCAAAACCCCCCTCTGTGTGAGGACAGTGTTCACCTCCCTCCCTCTCTCTCTCTCTCTCTCTCTGCCTCATCCTTTTGTTGACATGCAGGGCCTTCAGCAGTCTGGGATTAAACACCCAAGTCTTCAAAGTTCAGCTCAGCTCTCGTCTCACAAACCACTGTCCTCTGCAGAGCGATGCGCCTCTTTCGGTACGAACTTGTGACACCCTTCCCCGCTCCTTGCAGCGGGTTACGTAAGGCTTTTAGGTTTTAGTATCTTGTGAGCGATAAAAGTTTATTTTCCTTTCACATCTCGAGGGACTTTTTTTTTTACGATCATGAAAGCCGTCGAATGGGGTACGAGATATGCACCCCCCCGTCGTCCTCCGAAGCGTTTTTCTGACCCTCATTTTCCACATCAGTAAAACGGACTCTGCCAGCCCTGCTTTCATGATCCGTCCTGCCGTCTGCCTGCCGATTAAAAGTCAAATATTAAAGTGCTCTGTTGTGAGCTGGGCCTAATTGATTCTTTCCGCCGGGCGCACACAGAATGGGCTGACAGCAGGCGATACCAGGCTTTGTCAACACCGGGCACGCTGCCTGGAGCTTAGGACAGCACCCCAATAAAGACCCCTGTGAGTGTGCCAACCTGTGGCGCCACACACTGTGAGGCCGCTCGGCACTTCAGCCGGGCTTTACGGTGACGACACAGGCTCATTCTTCTGCTGGGTGTCAGCTGCCATCAGCGAGCTGGGAAGTCGGCTCTCCGTTTGTAAGGAAGCACCGGGCTGTGACGAAAATGTGCGTGTGTGAAAACAATCCTTTATTATTATTGCTTGCATAACTGCTCATCTAACTTAAGCAGTCTGATGGGGGTAAAAGAGTCTGAAAGAAGCATTCGCTAAATTTCCTCAAAACGACCTTTTTACTCTCTCAACTAATTTCCAGTGCTCATATGTATTATTTCTGTCAATCCATTTAAAATGTAATCAGATGAATCACATTCTACTCCGTGATCAATCACTGTACTTAACTTTGTAAGATTGGACTGTAAAAATGCATGTTTTCAAAATATGTTTAAGAAAATGTCTTATTGTCTCTAGTATTTCAGTTTTAAGCCACTTTGTTTAAAACTTAATTTGAAAATACTAACTATAAACTGCCTATGCTTCGGTGGGAGGGTAATCCACCACTGCTGTATGTAGTCCGTCCGTTGCCGTGATTTTTACGTTGAAATTTGCCACTAAGCAAATCGGTCTGACTCCTCACTCATCTTTTCACACATTCGCGACTCCAATAGTCTTACAACGGCATAAAAAGTTTGATGGGATGACTGGCATATTTTATGTCATTCCAAGTCATAAACCACAGTTTTTTTGCACAGCTTTTTAGCCATACCTGTAGCAAAAGTGGCAATTTGTGTCCCTTATGGCCTTCCATAGAACTTGACCACATATCTCCATCAATTAATCTGTATTATATAATATTAACACATTAAGCTCTTTAGATTAATCGCATGTGTTAATGCTGACCCTAAGTCAGGTCAAAGTTTATTTATCGAGCGCCTTAAAAACAACCAAATCCGACTACACTGAGAACAGAACAGTAATGATAGTTTGCAGGCTGGATAAATTAAAAATATGAATATCAGATACAATCATACATGAAATCGTATCGTCACATCAGCAGATATCATGACATCGCACGTCAAGCGATGTATCGAGGGAACGGCGGAGTAGCTCCCGGTTGGCGTTCCTTCCCAACGGTCTCCTAAAACATGACGTGAGGCCGAACGATGGCAGCGAAGCGGCGTCCTTCTCCCCGAGATGAAGACGCTCCCTCTCCTGTCTGCTTATCCTGGGGATTTACTGGTCGTTTGCCGAGCATCATGAATCGGCTTCGCCGCCCATTTATTTTCATTGCTTTGCTGCTCCACACAGGAGATTGTAACAGTGATCTTGGCTCTCTGCAGCGTTCATTAAATGCAGACATTCATCCACAGCGTTTTCTCATGAATCTGATTGACCTTTCTTGCTCCCTGCAATCCACAGTAAATGGATATAGGTCCCCATTAATCCCTTCATGGTTGAAAAGCTGGCTGTATCTCCGCGTTGTGTTTGCTGCTTTATGTTCCCTCTGAGCTGATGGATGGGTCCAGTAAGAGGGTTTAAAGTTGCACGGGGGGGACAGGAGTCAAAGACGTGCGATGGTAGGGGCCGATCTCTCATGTCTGGGGAATTGCTTTGGCACGGCACGAGTTTTATGAACTTGATCAGAGGCCCTGTTTATTCATTTTTAAGGAGGCGAAACAGTGCGGAGGTAAGGAAAACAAGCAGGATTCTGGCGTCGCCCGAGCGTCTGGAATGCTTTAAAGAGGACCACAGTTCATATCCTTCCACCCGTGGTAATGCAGCATTCAGCGTTTGAGGTTTTCACATCACATCTCGGTGTGACCAATTGCCTGCACAGCCGTGGAATAGTCTTTTTTTACTGACAAGCAATCACAATGTCCTCTCCTCCGAGTCTGAGCAGGGTTTCATTTTTACCGTCATCCTGTTACTTCCCTGCTGCAGATCCGGGGGAGAGGGGGGTGTTTCAAGGTCTGAAAGGGGGTCATGATCACATCGCAACAGTGGCGGGAGATGGCTGCCTTTCTGACAGGAGTCTAATGGAGGGCTAATAGGAGAGACTCAAGTCCACCTCTGCTGTGGCTTTTATGGCAGCTTGTGGAGGCAGGTGAAAAGGAAGATAAGGGATGCAAAGTTTAAGATCCATTACAGAGGCTGCCTGGTAGTGCTGGTGGACTCACTACATCCTCACTCGTCTCGGCTGACATCTTCACGTCGAAGCTGCAGGATAAACTCCCAACGTTTTACTTTTCTTACAGACTCGTGTTGGAGGCTGAGTGGAGTTTGTCAGGTGTGCATCTGAAAGGTTGTCAGCTTGTGTTAGAATGAGCTGCCTGTTTGCCATTTGCTTTTATCATCCCTTTTTTTTTCTGCAATCTGATCTCACAGGGGGGAAAAAAGCAGCAAAGAAAAACCTCTTTTGTTCTTTTAGGAAAGCATGACCTCTGTTTTAGTTTTTGTGACGTTAAGAGTAACTTTTAGTTCAACATACTTTTCCTGGATGTAGGATTTAGTTGTTGAGCATGTTTTTTTTTGTGTGTGTGTTTTTGATTAAATTTTAATTGCAATCTTTCCTTGACCTGAAAAGTCTGTAATGTCTCCAAGTCACTTCAAGTAGAAAGAGATATCTTGTCTCTTACTTCCATTTTTCTACCTGTAAAAAAAAATCCTTTATGCTCATGCACTTCAATCATAGTACATCATTTTATTTTCATTTGTAGCATTTTATGAATGAATTATGAAGATATCTATAAAAATGCTCAAGTCTTTTGTTTAATTTAACTAAATCGTATATTTATATCTTTGCATTGTTGCGCTCTCCACATATACGTCTCTATGTCCAGGTATAAAACATGACAGATGGGCAAACTAAATGACCTGCTGCTGGTAAATATTATTCGTTGCAGTAATATTTATTTCCTAATCCTAACAGTAAACCAGCAGTAGAATATTTTCTGTAAATTGTGTCAAAGTGGATAAAAATAATCCACTTGGGTACAAAGTTTCTGGTTTGAAACTGTGAAAACATGTGAAACGACAAAAGGAGCAAAATAACCACCAACTGTTTGTAATGTGTCAAAACGTAACAGAAAAACAACTAATAAGTACAACCAAAAATAAGAAGCTGCTGTTCAACGTGAAACAAAATGGTTATTAGCTTCAGAGCTGTGGGATTAACTACAGCAGCCGGACCTTTTAGCCTCCTGTTAATGGCTGATGTTGAATCATTGTTTTATCTTCTAGTTCTTACTCACTGGAGGAATACATTTATAGTTGCATTTTTGTAATAGTTTTTATCGCACTTCCATCTTTTTAAGCCACACAAGATTGAGTTTTTTTATCTATTAAAAGAGCAGAGGGTCCCGTGTAATAAATGGGCAGAACTTGTGAACTTTAAACTCTGAGCGCTGCGTTGCTCTGTTTTCTTCTAAAGCTAGATTTTTAATTGTTCCACTATTCGGTTTCTTGCACCAAATTAAGTGGTATCACAATTATCAACTTTTTTATTATTTGAATAGTTTCTGAGGGATTAAGTTAACACATTTTCTGCAACAGGATTAGGAGAGGAGCTAAACTGTGCTGCTAATTTAATGGAAATCAAATTAATCTCATTTCTAATCGGGTCCGCTGAAAGCCGGGCTTTGTTTTAGCTTGAAAACCACTTTAATTCAAACAGTTTAGCAACAACAACAAGAAATAGTGACTGCAACAAAGGATGCCTGTTTTTTTTCCCTCAGTAAGGCTGAGAAATTTACGACACTCTTTTATTGCATATTGACCGAAAGATAAAATCAGGAGTATCCGTAAAAGTCATTAGCGCCGTAGTTTGTGAGAAAACACCCAGGGCAAAATTGACATTTTTGTTCACAATATAAATATTTGATTTTCTGCTTTATTGTGCAGTTTCTGTGTCTGTGTATCTGGATTGTGTGCATGAAGGGGTTTGATTTATTTATTTATTTATTTATTTATTTATTTATTTTTTGCTCGTTCTCGGTCAGTGAAACGGATCAGATGGAGGTGAGATCTGCAGGCACAGCCAGGGAGAGTCACTGCTGCTTGATCAATCTGAGCTCTCATTAAAAGGCTGCAAAGCCCTTTGCAATCTGATACAATATCAATATTGTAGCACCACATGAGAGACCTGTTAGGCTAGCTGCTGGCAGCTTTGCTGTCATTACCGAGTGGGCAACATGCCAGAGACCCCCTTCATGGGGCACTTAGGCTCCCCGGATGGTCCCAAACACAGGTCAGGACAGACAGATAAGATGCCTGGGCAGCTGTCCCAGAGACAGGGGAGGGAGAGACGGATACAGACCTGTGGAAGAGGAGAGACGGCATGTGTTCTCTAGCTGTGCCGAGGAAAGCCATCGACTGTGGCTTCAGTTTGTTCAGCTAGATAAAAAAACAAACAAACTGCGGTTTCACCTGGAACTTGGTTTTCGTTCCCGTGTGGGGAGGCAGACTTCCTGTAGTTCACTGTTTGCATTGTGATTCATTACAAGGAGTCACATGTTTTGTGTTTAAACGGAACAAAAAGACAAAGCCTTAGTCTGAAGTATGTCTTCGCAGGGATTCAGAAAATCTGGATTTTTGGCAAAGAAGCTGTTGATTCCTGCTGGGAAAACCACAGTTGTTGAATAACTCTCTGTGGTGATTTCTGAGCAAAGCAAATGGAGGAGGGAGATGAGGGGGATACAAACTGGCATGCACAGAATAGGCTCTGTAATTCAGATCATTGTGTGGGGGGTCTCCCCTGTGTGCTCCGGCCTTAACCCCCTGTGTGGCTCCAACAGAGGACGCAGGGATCGGTTTGTGCATCTCTAAACCGACGGTAATCCGCTGACAAAAGGGCCAGGAGAAAGGCAGCTAGTGAAGTTTGGGGGGGGTGAGGACGGAGAATGGGAGGAGTGAAGAGGTGCAGAAGGAGTTGTTGCCTCTCAAAGTCCCAAGGGTGTGCTCAACATTAGATGAAGATGACTCCCACTGCGCCCACTGAACTCTGCCACCCTTTGGTAGATAGAGCTCCATTTATGGTGGTTGAGGTTTGTCCAAGCTGGAGTGGGGAGGGGTAAAGAAATAAACATGGGCTAGTACGAGTCTGAAAGTGTGATAACTTGAGTAAACATACCACAGTTTCACCTTATTAGAGGATTGACACCAAAATTATCAACAAAATGTTTTAACATGATCCAGAAAATTTTATTTGAAACAGGACAAAAATATTCTGCTGCAAAAGCACCGTTTCTTTTCACAGTCATAGCATTTTTATATGAAGGCTGAAGCAGCATTTGTGAAGACGCATTCTCTGAATCGGTGATGGTTTTCAGGTAAATGTGGCAAGGCAAGTTTATTTGTATATCACATTTCAGCAACGGATAAATCAATGTGCTTTTCATGGTGAAAACATAAAACCAACAAAGTACATTTTCTGAAATGTCATCTAAATCATTGTCATAAAATATTGGAACAAAGACTAAAATTAATCTATTTCAGTTATTTGTCAAAGCCAACTCTAAAAAAAATTGGTTGCTGCTTGGAATATAAGCTATTTTTACATTGTGCTCTTTATGAAGTAACACGCTGATATTAGCTGGATAAGCAGTCAGGCTATCTGCTCCTGTAGTTAGGCATGCAGTGAGAGATTTCTACCAAAGACTGCAAGTTAAAATACAAATGAAAGTTGTCATAATATATAGAGAGTGTGAGTCCAGCCAGCAGAGTCATAATAAAAGTCCAGGTTAAAATATTTTATGGTATTTCTGTTTAATTACAAGTAACTTGACTATGAACATATTGATAGTTATATGTAGCACTTTGGAGTTTCTAATGCCCTCTCTTTATGATTTTCAGACAGAGGCAGAACAATCCATTATTTTCTAATTTTCAACAGTAGCAAACTTTAACTGGTCTCTGTTTTAGGTACATGTAGGCCTGTTGCGATAAGTGATAAATCAATTAATCGCACCATAAATTAAACCTATCGACCTGATTTTAATTATCGGCTTTATCGTCTCTTCCTGCCTTTTTTTCTTTCTGTTGATGACACTGAATGAAAAAAGGCTGAGCTCTGGTGCTCTGCACTGAACCTCCCTTCCTCATTACCTTAGTGTAATGTCCAGCGCACACTACACGAGTTGTCGGCCGATTGTCGGCCAATTTTCAAAACATGAGACACATTAGCCGACAGAAATCCTAGGTATAACAGTTCGATCGGGTTCGTCGTGCCGTGTGGTGTCCAGTCACATGGGCACAAAATAATGGCTACAAGTCCAGTTAACTAATTTTAAAATCAGGCATTAATCAATGCTTTACTAGAATCTACCTGTGATGCATGTGGCTAGAGTCAGTGTAAAGTTCTGACTGAATAAAAATCATTATAACCTATTTATGTCACGTTAACGAAGAACAGCTGAAAACTTACCGGGTTTATCAACTGCGGTAGCAATTTGGCTCCAGTTCCTCCTCTTGTCAATTCTATATTCTTTGCACAAAATGTTGAATAAATATTAATGTTGTTTCCACATATCATCTCCGATGTCCGCTGGACATCGGGTTGCGCCGTGTCGGCTGTTTGGGATTCCCCTCCTTAATTTCCCCTCAGAAAGCACGGAGGAGAATCCGCGCTTTCTGATTGGCTACCTGTCACATTCAACAGGCTGCATTAAACTCCCAGTCGGGGAAAACCCCTGATTTAGATCAGAGCGGCCGATCGCAGCGGCCACGTGTGTTATGGTATCTACTGTAACACACCACACACTGCAGTATCGGTTACGAAATCACCAGCGACAGTCTTGAAACGGCCAACGTTCTAAGATTGTCGTAAGACGAAAATAGGGGCAAAAAAATCGTGTAGTATGAACTATTGCATTAGGTAGTCGGATGTGCCCATCTTCTCTATTAAAATCTAGTGATTACTGAAGGGCAATACAGTATACAGACTTCATAATCTGCACTCTTTTTGTTGAATGCAGTATTTATTTCCACTTTGGCTTTATGTTGTTTAATTTTTATTCAAGTACGTTTTTTGTTAATGGAGACTGAGAATCCATTTTATTTTTGTTTTTGGTTATTTTGTTTATTTAGTTTATCAGTTCCAGTGTTGTGTTCGTTTCAAAATATAGTTGAAACGAACTATATTTTCGTTTCAACGAAACGAAAATATAGTTTAAACAAAAAGGACACAAAGAAAGTCAACCATTAAAAAAAATAAAGTCTTGTCCTGTTTGTTTTCAGTATCTTGAGAATATTTACACGCTGACATTTTAAACCATGGGTCCACCTAATAATCGCATGCAGTATTAGTCATTTCCATTAAATCAGTGTCAAAAGGTCTTGAAACAATATTATCGTTTATCGCAATAATTTTTTAGACAATTAATCGCTCAGCAAAATTTGTTATCGTGACAGGTCTAGGTACATGTGGCTCAATTCTGCTGCGATATCACAATAATTTTCTGATCAACTTATGATTTCTTAGTATGACTTGGTGGGAGGAGTGAATTTGTGAATTCCTTTTTAATTTTCAAATTTTCTCAGGGACATTAATTTGATTGAGAATTCAATTTTAGCTTTTCAGACCGAATGTCAGTACTAATATCCTAAAATAGTTGCTTATAAATTATCTCTGAGAAATAAACATCTTTATAGTAATTTGAAGTATAAATTAGTGTCCAAATTGTACCTCTGTCCTGTTTTCACCTGGCTACCCCCCAAACACCAAGCATGTTAAAAACCCAAAGGCTAAAGCCCCAGTAATCTTGAGCTAAAGTTCAGCCTTGGCTATGCACCATTAGGCCAAAGAAAACTCCCCCATTCTGTCTGCCGTCTCCATTAAAAGCACTTTACAGCATAGGAGTTATATAAAGAAATATTTGTACGCTGATATTTTAAATCATGGGTCCACCTTGATGCCAGCAATGAGACGACGCCTGTGAAGAATCCATCTCTTCGTCCACTTCCAGTCTGTGTTTTGATTAATTTCAGTCATCTGTAATTTATTCAGCGAGCGGGAATGGATTTGTTTACAGAAAGCTGAAACTCCTGCTTTCTGTAATCATCATTAAATCAGGGTCATTAGGAGCAGTTCCCAATGCAGGTGCTAATTTGATGAAGTGGAGGGTGGAGGTAGGGGTAAAAAAATAATTGTCATGTAATTAAAACACAACAGATAACAGAAAAACCCCTAAGCCGTGCGGAATGAGATCTAATTTTGTCGTTGTTTGCTCAGATTATGAACTAGAGGTAAACTTTAATATCACAAGTCAATAAAATTCTTCTCAATAGCAGTCTGCCCACCGCGCTTGTTGTGATCTGTTTTTGGAAACATTTGATTTGTTGCTGGCGTTGCACCTCCGCTGTGTCACGCAGCGGTCATCTGGCCACCCCTGAGGTCTTAATAAGGTAGATGGGTCTGTGGAAGAGGGAGCGCCGCCTGATGGTGTCTGTAATCCAGTTAGTTGTGCTGTGACACTGTAGGGGGGCTTTGATTCTGGTCAATAAGTGCCAATAAGAAACAGTCATCACTCAGCAGGCTGTAGTGCCCACCAGCTTGCTCACTTGTTACAGCTGTCAACCGCCGTTTCAAAAGATGCTGCTTCGGACAGATTGTAAATGACTTTCCCATGCAAATTTGAATAGGACAAGGACGACGACAACGACACTTGAGGACTCAAACGTTTGTGAACTGACTGATTTCTCTCCAACGTCTGAATAAACCCGTCCACAGTGCAAACAGCTCCGTATTTACAGAACCACCATTGATGGACGCTCATTCTGTCAGTCTTAAATGCTTAGGAGTGAGTCCGTAGGAGGTGTTAAACCCTCAGCAGTGACAATCGGAGCTCTGTTAGGGTTTTCTTGAACACCTCTGTGTTCTCTGCAGGCTCTCATGGGGTGCACCACAAGGCTGCAGCGGAGGAGGGGTAAATACCCCGACCCGAACGTAGACTCTGACTGAAGCCCTCTTGGAAAGGAATCCGCGGACCTCCGCTCAGGCCCGACGTGCTGCGCGGTTGCCATTGGAAACGGAAACGCAGTGCCAAGTGGAAGTGTGTGAATGAAACTTGAAAACGAGAATCTGAAGAAATTAGGAGCGCATTCAGCTACCAAAACATCCTCTGTGCTGCACATTTTGACATTGTATAATCCATAGTGACAAAATGACGCGCTCATTAAATGCTCCGACTTTGTTGTAACTTAAGGAGATAAAAAAAAAGAAAAAAAGTATGACAGTAACTCTGTGATGTCGTGATGAAGACTGGACCTTACATTTAGAGAACAATTGAACAATGCGATGTTCATTTTGTTCAGATTCAGAGATAATTAGTGTGGCTGTTCTTCTTCTCTTTCATGTTCTTTTTTGGAGAGAGAGCTTGAAGAATGATGCAGTGTGGGTGTATTCTCGTGTACGTTAAGTTGCGCATGTGTGTGTGTGTGTGTGTGTGTGTATTTATAGTCAACAGAGCAGACCAAGGGACTCTGTCAGAGCTCTTTGTTCTCTAGTGAGAACACATCATGACTGGGCCTTTTGTCAGAACTGACACCACCATCCTACCTCTCTCCTCTTTTCTCTTCCTGCATCACTCTTTGCAACTTGCCGCTAAACCAACCACCTTGTATCCTAGCCCCTTCTATCCCAGATAAAAACATTTAAACTAGAACATGTCCAGAGATTCTCCAAGCCAGGACTTTTGGGTTCCGATCCGATCTTGATATTTGGATTTAAATATCTGCCAAGATGCCAGTACTTTCCAAGAGGTAAAGCTTAAGGTGATGACAAAGAGGCCTTTCAACCTCAATGTGTTGGAACTCCTCACTGAAGATAAATCATCCAAATACCAGTGGAAACATGCAAATAGCTGCTCAGCAGTTATGAGAAGAGCTTAATCGCTGCTAAAAAAAAAAAAAAAAGAAAGATGTAAAACAAATAACACTGATTATTTAGAAGAGTATTATTTTTATCATGCTGTTCTTTATAAGAATGTAAAATGAGATGGCAAGGGAGCACAGTGTATTGTGTGTGTATTGGGCTTTGTAAAATGTTCTGCTAAGCTGCTAAAGCTGGTGACAAAATCACACCGTACAGCAGTAATTTAAGGAGCTATGTGCTCATTATTAACAGTCATTAATTATCGATGAGCAGAGCCGACAGCTTGTGTGTATGTGAGAAATGACACAATAAAATTTGTTTCCTATTTTAGTGAAACAAAGAGGGAAAAAAAACATTTCATAGTGAAATGTTTTAGAAAATGTTTTTGCCAGTGATTTGATCAGTTTTAGGCGTTGGAGCCATTAGCATTACTGTCTTTAGCAGCAGCATCTCTGTGCACAGTTGTACTATATATAATCAAAATAATACCACTATTGATATTTCTTTAGCATCATATGAGATTGCTCATATTCTCTAAAAGTTCAAGAATTTGTCAGAGGACGGCCTCCTTCAACTTCATATCCAATCCATGATGTCAGAATCGGTTTCAATACTGATAATCAAATTTGGCTGGACCCACTTTTCTGCATTATAGACAATTAGTTCTAGATGTAATTTTTCACAAGGATAGATTGTACACCAGGTTTTACGACAGTCAGTGTGGATGTGCACAGTTTATTTTTGTGACATTTTTACTGTTTTCTCTGTGAAAATCACTGATACTGCGAAACATAGAATGAAAAACATGGATTTCCAAGACAAATTCTTGGATTTTTAATTTGTACAATTGTTCTGGAACCTTTAATCAATAATGTTTATAAATAGAGGCGACGTCGCACTGTGTGAAAGAGAGATGTTACTGTTCTAAAGCTCTGGGGTCAAATTGATATTTTCCAACATTTTAAAACATTACAAAATTAACATTTAAACTCTTAGTTTTCTCATATTAGCAATAACCATAATTAGCACAAAAAGTCGAAAGTGTTTATGCTAAAATTTTTAGAAGATATAAATATAGTATTTACAAGTTAATTTTGTTGTTTTGTGGGTCGTAAGCTGAAAAGTTTTAGCTCTACTCTTTGGCTCTTGATTAACCAAAACTGACTTTACTTGTCAAATGCATCTCATGAGTGACGATTTCTCCTTAAAGTGAGTAAATCTACAATTATTTTCTACAGATTACTCTCATACCTTCTATAATCTCCGTTGTGGTAACCTCATTAAAAATATATTGGGTAAGTGCCTGAGTGACGGCTTTAACTCAGGCTGAATATTCAGCACTTTGTAGAGAAACTGAAAATCAACCTGGAGTTTTATCAAGATATACCTTGTGCTCATTTATTGACCAAGATAAAACTTATTTACACTACATTCATAAATGTTTATTCCCCCCCCCGCCCCCCACTGTGACGTTATTTTAATACAGGTCACATCATCCCCACTTTGTTGATTAGTTTGTGTTTATTATTATGTTTAGTGTTTTATGACATTTTACTTTGCTAAATTACTACAGGGTGTGCTCTCACTTTATTTGGGTCCCTTCTTAACACAGAATTATAACAAATATAAAACGGCAATAATTATACAGTTAGCTTTATATTGTAATAGGTTTTTCCAGACCAAGGCGTTATGCAAACATGAACCCATTCCAAAAGCCTTTCGTTCTTTACCTTGAGCCAGCTTCCCATTAAAGACATAATTACAAGTTAATGAACACATTGAGGCGACGCAGAGCTTAGTGTCTCGCCCAAGGAAACCTAAATAAGTCAGGAGCAGACCTTCTTTTCCTCTGATTAGAAGGCCATCAAAGGGGATGTACGTGACAGAGAGAGAGAGTTGAGCCAGAGCACGTCACATCTTCACCCCATTTCCCAGGGCAACTGCATTAATGATGGGTTAAGTGCTAAAATTACACGCATTTATATTTTGCTTTCAAGAAAGAGCTTTTCCAAACACCGTTAAGGTTGCATAAGCCTAATATAAATAAGACAAGACACAAATATAGAGGCAAAAACGTTTAAGAGCATCTCTAAAGAGGCAGTTTTTTTTATCTACAGTGTTGGTATCTCAGCAGAAATCTCATTCTCACTTTAAAAGTCAGTGCCCTTTTGTGTCTGCATGCTCACAATGAAAATTGCTGTGCAAGAAGTGCCTGTCATCTTAAAATGTCTGCAGAGTGCTGAGCTTATCAGAACCTGAGGGAAATCTAAATTAAATCTTTTGCGGTAAATGAAACTTGCTTCCAAATTAGCTCTTATCTTTCTCAAGTGATCTACTGAAGTTGGGCAGAGAAGTTTTTGGGAAGCAAATGCACATTTATCGAAGGAATGTTTATGTAGGTGACTTTTTCCATTTTAAGAAATTGAATATGCTTTCATGTATTTTGTAATGGATAAAATTATATGTTCTTTTATTTTTGTATCAGTGGATCATAGACGTCATGTAAACGAGTCAGCACTATTGAGTGAAGAGCAGCTATGTGGATAAAAGGTTTATCTGATGTTTGCACAAAGCGTATGGAGCATTTACCTCGTTTTCAACAGGGGCAATAAATAATAAATGTAAACATTAAAACTGGGAGAACATTTCAGCAGGAATAGATCAATAACACGTCCACCTATTTGGAAATGATGACTAGATAGAGCATTCACACAAACCAAAAAATTCTGACTTTATTACCAAAATAACCCAACGCTAAAGTTTTATGTCCTGTAATGATACAGTACATTTTCTGGCTTATCTTATAACAAAGCAAATAGTTATTAAACAAAACTAAAAATAATAAGCTCTTTGATTTTGAGATTATTTATGTGAAAAGTAGTAACTCAATGAGATCAAAAGGTCGAATTTCACTGATGAAAAACTAATGAAAGCACAAACTGATGATTTTGTGTCTGACTCATTGTGACTTAGGAGCTGACTAGTAATAGCTTGGAAAATCAGACCTTGATTCTTAATTAATATAATTTTTAACAAGCTGACACTAGAAGGTGTCGTGACTCCATTTATTTCTCTTTTTCAGTCTGAACAAAATTAGCATTAATTAAACCATTTGCAATCATTTTCTTATGTATTAGAATCCTAGAATCTTTTTTAATTCAATGCTTTTGTCCTGTGGTCTGTGTTTTTACACAAATTAAACCTGCTGAACTTACAGTTTAGTCCATGTCTTGGCTCAGCTTTAGTAATGAATTTGTTTTGACGTCGCGTGGGCTCTACTAAACTCAGTGGATTTATTGCTTTTCCGTTCCCAGTAAAGCATGCTCCCCTTCAGTATTTTGAGCACTGCAACAAACTAATAATTGGAGCTTCTTCTAGTAACTACTGCTACCTCCCAGTGGACAAACTCTGTGAGCTGCATCAGCGCGAACGGATGACAGTAAGCTGGATCCTGCAGGCTGTGGTGGACCGCCATTTCTGATAAGCTCAGCTCTCTAAGATAATTAGGCCAGTTTATCACTTTTGACTGGATCCATAAGAAAGTCCCACACAACTGGCCTGAGAATGAACTGCCCGCTGCCTTGCTGACAAATTAAAGAGCCCAGTCTTTCCTGTTCTTGTGTATGATTTTCTTGAGTCAATCCACTTTATCCATAAGATTAACTAGCCTGATTATAATGAAGGATTTTTACTTGTAAAGATTTTTCTGAAACTAGCAGCAGGGCAGAGATTTACTTGTAGAGGATGATAAATAAGCAATAACAGCAAGCTGTGGCCTTTTTGTATCATGAAAAAGCTCTCCATACTGTATTGAGAATGCACACACACACATCCTTGTACTTCTCAGTCTGAGGACTTTGTATTGACTGCCATTCATTTCTATAGCCTAACCCTGACAGACTTAACCATTTCCAGTACACACCTAACCCTAAACTCAATTCACACCTTAGTCCTAAACCTAATCTCTAACACCAACCAAAACTTAATTTACCTGTATGCCTACCCAGCAAACCTCAGTTCAACTGAAAAAAGTGAGGAACAGGAAAATGTCCTCACTTCCTGAAAAATACCTTTTTTTGTTGGTTAAAAGCTTTTTTCGGTTCTCTATATGTTGCATATACAAGTACACACACGCACACACACACACACGCACACACACACACTTTTATATTTCTACCCGTAGTCGGACTTCATATCGACTACCATTCATTTTAGTAACCGCATTTATGCCTCTCAGACATGTTCCCTAAACCTAACCGTTACTAGTTTTTTCTTAACCTTAACCAAAACTAATTCACACTTTGCCTCTAAACGTATCCCTTGATCCTAAACAGTGGGGTCCGCCCTATTAGGACTGGGCTTTGTGTCCCCATAAGACCCGTCGGTCTTCAAAAGTTCATTAAATATGCCAGAAATTATCCTAAATAGAATAGCTAAGTAAGTAGACAAACACACATATTACATTTTTCTATCTTCACAAGGATTTTGCATTGATTTACTTTCATGCGTTTCTGTAGCCTAATCCCTAAACACCACTGCTTCTTATGGGCCAAAAAAGGATCAGTGGGTCCTCACAATGTAGTATTTGTTGGCAAAATGGGCCTTACAAGGTGAGAAATGCTAACGCACACACACACACTCCTCTGAGAAGTTACTCTCACATAGATGCATGCCGTTGCTCAATTTGCATCTGAATACCAACTTTTGTTGGAAAATTCAAGGGTCCTTGGAGATTTTGCACATTCAGTTCGGAGCCAGGCATGCCAGTGGGAACAAAGTCACACATTAGCAAAACCCTGCCAGCCTCAATTATGACCACAGGGACTGGCTTGATAATGTTCGGCCGCTCACATTCAGCTCTGAATGTGTCCATCCAAACTTCCCTGGCCACTTCCTTCATGTTTTCTTTTTCTTTCTGCCATCAGGGAATAGCAGATCGCACATTTCTGTGTCAAGAATGAAGAAGGAGAAATATAGAGGTTCTCTGCTTGTGGATTCTGTTTGATTCTGTTCTGTTTTATATGGAAGCCTTGGTCTTGGTGTCTAGTTTAATGCTGTAGAAAATCCATCTGCAGTGGATGTGCTTGGTCTTTGTACTCTTTAGGCTGTACTCCTAAAGTTTTTTCCCTTTTTTTTTTTTTGTTTTCGCCCACTTTTTTTCTCCACTTGTATTTTCTCAATCTTTTTCTGTCTCGGAGCATTTGAGATGGAGATGGAGAATCCAGGAGTGTGGTTTTATGCTTGTGGGCTGTTGGCTCTATATTTTGCATGCATCGTGAAACACAGCTGATTAAATCGCAAATGCAGAGTGGTTTGCCCTTCTTTAATAAGAAATACACGTGCAATTTGCTGGCTTCTATCGAATGCTGTCTATAACTTTTGATTCTCAGGGGGGGGATTCGAGATTGGGCGAATCAAACTTTCTCTTTCAAAATGCAGGGTGTTTTATTCATGGGAAGAAAATTACATCTGAAAAGTATGGGAAAAATTCACAAGCTGCTCTCTTTCTCCCTCTCTTTCTCTCTCTCTGTGTCTCAGCTTCCTCATATGGACTCTGATGCAGATGTGTGTAAAGTAGCTGCGAGTTGATCCGGTGTATGTTTTCGTCCCTGCACGCTTGCTGCTGTCTTACCATCATGCCCATGCTGTGACATGGGCAGCTCTGTTGTCACTGCATTCATAATTTAGTCTTATCAATAAATGATGGACGGCATTAAGTTTTCATCTCATGATGCAGCGCGGCCGTCTCTTACAGCCTCTTTACAAGCGCATGACTGAAGAGCAAAACTTTCCCTCTGTGTTCTTCCGTCCAAGCATCACTAGGCATTAGTATAACCTCAGATGATCCTGGTTCCTTATCCATGCTTTTAGAGGCTGATTTCCTCTGATCTCATATTCTGCTATAGCTAACTCCCACAGCCCTTCCTCTCTGCGAGCCTCTGGCTTTTAATGAGTTTTGCTGAGAGATATATTTACTCATGTTGTCTGCTGCTTCTGTCTAAAAGGCAGAACCCCCCTCCCCCACTTTCATTGCGTCCCATCAAGCTGAATCAGCATTGTCGTTTCACAGTTCGGTTAGCACAAAGAGCTGATGTGGATATAGCTCTGTCAGGGAAAACGAGCTCGAGAATCATCCCAGTTTTCAGGAACGGTTTTATAAACGCTTGAAAACCTTCATGCTGGTCATGTTGTCGGAGGCTGAGAGAAGCTGGAGCTTAAGGTGTTGCTGGTCTACAGCGGGGAAGATAAATATTACATGTGTCCATGTTTCTCTGGGTTATCACATTTTAAACCTGGCTGTTAAATTACAGCACTTTCAGTAACAACCAGAGTAAACCCCAGCAAATAAAAAAAGATCAAAGGAAATGAGACCATAGATTATTAACCTTACTGGAGATGAGGAAAGCTCCAAAAAGATATGGAAAGCCAAAACGGTAGCTGAAACCCTATAGCATTTAGAAAGCAATCACAACCCGCTCCAGTGCAAACTAACATTGATTTTATTATAATTAATAGTACTTGTTACAAAAAGTCATTTTTCTTCTTTTGTGCACATTTAGCAGTGCATACATAAGGATGATTGACAGCGCTAAGACCCTCCTCCTTGGCTCTGTTTGGTTGTTTCTGACCAGGAGTTGCCCACAGATTATATGTCTCATACTATCATGACATAGTGACCATTTGTAAAAAAGAAATGCATATATATATGTGTGTGTGTTGCTTTAAGTGGAAAGAACGTAATTGCACCAAAAAAAAAAAAAAAAACAAACAAATGAAACAAAAACATTTGTTACATTTGTTTCATTGGTTTGAAGTTCTCCTCTAAAGCTCTTTCCCAATGGAGTTGAGAAAAATAATCAGTTTTTATAGTTCCAAGTGCTGCTTGAAGGACATCTCGACAAGCTAATGACATACGGGGAGAATTGGACAAAATCTTAAGAGGAGCTCAGAGTGACTTTGGCACAATGAGGTTTGAAGGTGTGAAAATGTCAAGATGACTCCAACATGTGGGACTGGCAGATGACGTAGAGCTGAGTGGAGGATTAGTGGAGCGACGCATTGGGACGTTTTTCAACAAATCTGAACATGAAACAAGGGTGGAGTTTTCGGCGATAATCTCAAACACGCAGCCTTTGAAACTCTCTGCTGGCTTCAGAGAACATAATTAAAGAGGCTGGAAAGGCTCGCACTTGAATTCAATTGGAAAAAAAAAAGCTATTTAAGATTTGAAAGCCCACCAGATTAATTCAAATGACTAATTTTTACATACAGGAGATGGTTTGTAGTTTTCGTTATCAAAAAGTACCTTCCTAAATATTTAATAAACTACAGTAAATGCCTAATAATTATTCTCTGTGCTGTTTGTTTTTGTCACACATGGTTTAAGGACCTTTTTATGTTAATTTTATCGCCATCTGGCCTGAGTTTTGTGTCACTATCCCCGTTAGAAATTTGTTTGCTAGGAAAAAATGTTGACATGTTCAAAGCTCATTTTCCCCACTGCACACCAGCTGTCCTCCTCTGCATTTCCATACATCTCTGGAGATGCTGCGCCCTCAGCATGGTCGGACGTTGTTTTTATCTGCTATTTTTTGTTTGTATGTTTCATGTATCATCTACTGCACAGTCGGATAAACAATTTCTGCTGATAAAAGATGGAGGGGAAGAGCAAACTGGAAAGAAATAAGTCCATGTGTCAGCTGATAAAAGCCTGAAAATCCAATTAGCGCTGAGTATCAGGTGGAAGAAGACGGCTTTCACCGGAGTTAGGCAAGGAAATATTCACAGCCGTAAAATGGATGTACTCCCTCATTTACATATGAGGCCATTGATAGATCTTTATAAAAAAAATATATCTAAATACTTTCTTTGAAGACGAGAACTACAGTTTTCCCTGTAGAGCAGTGCAGATTTCTGCTTTTTCTTTTACAGTCTATGGTTTGCCCACATCAGCTTTTTGAAACGACTCAAACAAATATCAAAGGCGAGCACTGCGCCTTCCAACATTCACGAACCACTGTGAATGAAGGAGCCACTGGCGGAGGATGATCTCCACATCGACACAAATCCACCCTCGATTCTCTGTGAAAATGTATTCGCAGCTAAATATAAACGCAGCTAGTTAAATGGACATTTTTCATTATTTTTATTTCTTTAACATTGGATCATCTTTTCTCGTTGGTACCTTTTTCTTTTTTTATCCATTTCTAAAGATGAAAGGAAGATCCAGGCAGGCAGAACGGATAAACAAAAAAAAAAAGGGAGCAAGGACATTTCCAAACAGCACATCGCCTCGGGTCAGAGATCAGATGTTCCCCGGGGGAAGAGGCTAGCGCGTGCCCCGGGTGTTGGAAACCAGAGCAAATACAGCCCTGTCATACATTTTACCTCGGACTGTAATGTACACAGTCACACAGTAGATTTGCATGTGTAGGTGTGTGCGATGCAGAGCCACAGAGGACGGGGAAGGAGGAGGGAAGAGATGTAGATGTTGGTGCAATAGGGAGGTCCTTAATGAGCCCAATCCGGACACTATGGAGCAGAATCGGTGCTGGAATGCAGCGCCGCCGCATTCACAGCGCAATAAACCTGCTGGGATCCTGTGATTAAGCGCAGCAGTTTGTTGGATTGCTGGTGAAGTTGTGTGAAAAGCTTTGAAATGTATGTATCTTTTACTAAACGGACATAATCTCACCCTGAAAAAAAAAAGTAGAAAACTCAACCCTTCATTTGGAGTAGGCACATCTGCCTCACTTTTTCCTCTTGATGTCCTCCTACAACATTTCTGAAAGGTTGGACCACACCGGCAGAGGGATCTTTGATTATTTCTCTAGGTTACACTCTTGTATGCTCTCTTCTTTCAGCTAACCCCTGTGGGATTTGGGTCTGGATACTTATATGCATGGAAGAAGGATGACTTTATCTAAATCAATTATACGCCCTTATTCTGCTGAAAGGCNTATATATATATATGTATGTATGTATAATAATTTTAAATGTATGCCTGATGACAGACAAAGGGATGCAGTGCTTAGCTACACTAAGCACTAGATAAACAGGTCAGGAAAAAGGTAATTAAAAAACAATAAGGAGGGAGAGGGAAGTAGTTCAGTTATGCTAGCTTGACTTTGACAACCTTAACATGTAGATGTGGTGTGGAAATCTGTTTCAGTTCAGTTAGAAAATAGAAGGCGAGTTAAACACGAACTCTGACAGGTCATCAGTACATCAGGTGTTTAATGAGCTAATAGCTGCGGTAGCTAATCTAACACGATCATTTATTAATAATCGCAAAAAAACATCAAGCCATAAAAACATAAGACTGTAATTGACTGGATATTCTGTTTTTTTGTGGGGATATTATTAGTACTATTATTATTATTAAACATAATACATAATAATAGCAATAAACATAATAATAGCAATAATAACAAAAATAACAATATTAAAATATAATTATGTTTTCATAATTTAATATCTTATTAAATTATAATAACATAAAGTTATAATATAACTGTTATATAACTTTATATAATATTGCTACTGTTTTTTTAATCATAATAGTACTGTTATGATTATCAGAGTAGAGCCACTGCTCCTCATGTCAAGAGGACCCAGTTGAGGCTCAGGCATCTGGTCAGGATGCCTCCTG
>NW_006800086.1:1498031-1502966 GCF_000485575.1 Poecilia formosa
ATTTTAGTAATCGAGGTACTCGAATCATTCGAGGAATCGTTTCAGCCCTATTATTAACAATAATTATGATTAATTATTATAATCATTTTAGTATAGTACTTAGCAATATATTAAGTATATTAATTAGTATATAATTAATTGTATATTGATTAACATACTATTATATTAATATTCATATTATTGCTATTACTGCTATTAAACAATAGCAATAATAACAATATTAAATTATAATAACTGTTATTATATTACTAATACTATTATCAATAGTAGTAATTATCAATATAAAAAATGTATTAACATACTAATATATTACTAATATTTTCATTATTCTTGCTATTATTATTACTAAGAATAATAATAACTTTTATGAACAAATGTAAAAAAATTATATCATCCATCTATTATCTAATATGCACAAAATCTTTTTTGTACTGTGGGAGGAAGCCGGAGCACCCGGAGAGAACCCTCTCATGCACATAGATAACACGCATAAAGAACCCAGGCCGGGATTCAAACCCAAGACTCTACTTCTGCAAGGCAACAGTGCTTCCAACCCCTGATGATTTATTTTTGATATTTTATTCATGAAATTTATTTTTTATTGACACCTAAAGAGAATTTAGAGACCAGTTGACCTAACAGTCATGAATTCAGACTGTGGCCAGGAAGCCGGAGCACCAGATTTCAGGAGGATCAGGATCAAATCAAACTCCATTTCCATGATGGGAGAAGAAGTGGAGGTGGTTGAAGAATATAAACACTTCAGTGTTCATCTGGACAACAGTCTGGACCGAGACGCAACAGTGAAGTGTCAGTGGACAGCTTCGCATCTCTCTTTACCCGAGTGTCCAAGACATATGTCCACAGATCCGATGAAACAATGACAAAGTCAATCATCGAACTGCGGCCTAGGTTGTCCTGGTGCCAAGTGCACATATGGACACTCTTATGCCTGAACATAGTGTTCGTTATGGACAATCTGTGACAAGCACAGAAGTCCAACACCAGAACACCACTCGAGTTCAGATCGGGGAGGCAGTTCCTCCCAACCACGCCCCTCCAGGTCTCACTGTCATCACCCAGCAGAACAACGGAGTCCCCAGGAGGGGCACTCTCCAGTACCCCCTCCAAGGACTCCAAGAAGGGTGGGTAATCTGAACTGTCGTTTGGCCCGCAAGCACAAACAGTCAGAACCCCCCCACCTGTAGGCGGAGGGAGACTACCCTCTCGTTCACCGGGGTAAACCCCAACGTACAGGCGCCGAGATGGGGGGCAATAAGTATGCCCACTCCTGCCTGGCACCTCTCACCATGGGGAACTCCAGTGTGGAAGTACGTCTAGCCCCTCTCAAGGAGACTGGTTCCAGAACCAGAGCCATGCGTTGAGGTAAGACTGACTATTTCTAGCCTAAACCTCTCAACCTCACACACCAGCTCCGGCTCCTTCCCCACCAGAGAGGAGACATACCACGTCCCAAGAGCCGAAATGGGTTTTCTCCGTAGGGTGTCTGGGCTCTCCCTTAGAAATAGGGTGAGAAGCTCGGTCATCTGGGAGGGACTCAGAGTAGAGCCACTGCTCCTCATGTCAAGAGGACCCAGTTGAGGCTCAGGCATCTGGTCAGGATGCCTCCTGAACCCCTACCTGGTGAGGTGTNATTCACTTTAGCAAGGTTTCCAGGGTATTTTGAAGAGAAACAAGCCAACACCACCACACACCCTCTACCGTACCTAACGGCAAGCTTGACTTGACTTCATCCTTTCTTTCCTGAAAAACGCCTGGAGTGTTTAGTTACTGAAAGGTTAACTTCGGTCTCATTTGACCACAGCACATGGTTCCAGTTAAAGCCTACATGGATCCATCGGTTGTGATCAGGGATAGACACAGAAGCTGTTAAAGGGCCTGCCACTTTTTCCTCCAGATAAAAAAGTGCCCTACTGAAATCTTTTCTTCATTTTTGTTTCTTTTTTTTTGTGTATTGTATAGAGCCAAAAACAGCATAGGACTATTGATTTGAAATATGGAGATACCTGATGTTCACAGCATCAAACTGGTGGATACACTTGAGCACCTTGTTTCCAAAATGTCTACCGCTGGTTGCTATGGAGATTTTGTTACCCATCAATATGGTGCTAGCCTCTCCCAAGTCCTTTGGAGGATTTGTTTTGCCTCTGTGACCATTGGGCCGCTCTCTGTGTAAGAGAAATGCCCCCAGAAAACCAAACGTCATAGATCATTAATTAGAAGTCAATTTGACAAAACATAAAAGTAAATATTAATTTTAAAAGTAACTCATTAGATTATTGTATTAAGTATTGTATTGTATTGTATTAAGAGTACCAACAATTGTTTAGCTAGTAGTTTTGTTAAAGATTTCCCCCCCCCGACTTTATAAATATACTCAAATACAGGTTGAATTTTTCTAAATGGAAAAAAAGAAATAAATGTGTGAGATTCTGCTGCTGCAATAAGAAACATATTTCCATTTAAACCATTTCACACTTGGTGCCAACAAACCTGTCTGCCTCTAAATAACCGAATAGCCCGTGTGCATCCAGACTCAATTAAATATGTACATTTGTTCATTTTCTGCAGCTTATCAATGTGCGAGAGACAGTATGCGAGAGTCTCTCATACACACACTCTAAAAAATATCCAGACCCTCACCTCTCCATGACAGCAGAGCATCTCAGCAGACACGCAGATGCTGCATGATGTTAACTGTGCTTGTAGCTGCGGTCGCTGGGTCGTGTCGCGGCTCCAGCTATGTGTCATCATTAATTAGACACAACATTTGAGCTTCCTTTTTTTTTTTTTTTTTTGCTGTCCCTTACCCATTGGATGGTGTGAAACACCAAAATATCAGCTTATTTAAAAAGTGTGTTAATGGGAGGCATTGATTTCAGCAGCTGATAAAAATTAGAAAGGTAGGTTCTTGTTTTATATTTGAACACTACATCATACTTTATCTAATTCATAAAAAATATACTTTTAATGTCTTCCTTATCTTCCATATAGGTCACTTCTGCTTCACCATTCAGCAGCCTAGCAGGAAAATAGACTTGTTTGGCCTTGGTGCTCACTGAACAGTCACGTTCAGGCGCATCTTTTTCAACTGTGGGTAGCACATATTATTTTGGGGTGTAGAAAATCTAAAACATCTCATATTTTTAGGATTTATGAAAAAAAAAAGCTGAAGATAAATCTAATAAACACCCAAACCTTTGGCACCTAGCATAGCGCTGTCTATGTCTATGCTAGTAGCTAGCCAAGCTTACATTTACACTTCTTACAATCAAAAGATGCATGCAGACATAAAATTCTCACTATATATTAGTGGAAGACCCTTTTAAATAATATATAGAAAATATTTTAGCTATATTTGTTTATTAAAGTATTTTATTTGCTTGTTCTTGTACTCGTTCTAGACATTTACCTCCAGCAGAGCGGGCAGGAAGTAAAGGGCAACATGAAGTTGATGCTGCTCAGAGTTGACTCAACAACCTGTTTGATTTTGTAACTTCAGTTAGATGACCAAAGCCAAAGCAAAATTTTTAGAGATTCTAGCAGTAAAAATAAAATATAAAAGAAACTGGCAACAATTTTTGGTGGTTCATTTAAACAGTTTTGTTGACTTTACATAATAAGAATTTGTCACTTTCTTAACATATTATGATTGTTTGTATTAAATTACAGATATCATTTTTATGCTTTAATGGTTCACAAATATTTCCATTTTTACGTACACTGATTACTTGCCGGTACTTAAAATTAGCATTTGTAATTGTTTTCCTCTCTCCTCTCAATCTCACCTGCTTTTCTCCTCATGTTACTCCATCACCTCCACCCCTCCTCCTTGAACCCACACCGGCCTGCATCCCTCCTGTCCACAAAACCCTCTCAGGGAGAGGTGAGGCTTGAGCTGGCCCGAGTCCCAGGCCCATTAGCCCCAGCCTGGCAGCCATGTGCTCATCACCAGCGATCATTACAGCCAGCCAATGACACCACTCTAATGCATCATTAATGATTGATTAACGAGCTGAGCTCAGCCCAATCGGGTGCATTTGAGCGGAAGAACACCCTGTAATGGCTGCGTATGGCTTGCATCTGCTTATTTTTTCCTTGTGTGTGTCCGTGTGTGTGTGTTCATCGGTTTTAAATGTTTTGTTCTTATTGTAGCCCTCCTGTGTCCTGTCTCACAGGCTGCAGAGAGATCTGTCGACTCCCCATGTGGTGAATGAAGGACTGAGGCGGTACTGTACGCTGAAAAGATGGCAGGGCGACGACACCCTGCCGTTCCCCCTCTTCTTCTCCTACTTGTCTTGGTGGGAGTTATTTCTGAGGCGCAGGGCTCCGGCTACCTGTCTGGGTTTCGCCTCAGGTCTCGCTTGCAGAGGGACCGCCAGATGAGAAACGTCCGGCCCAACATCATTCTTATTCTCACAGATGATCAGGACATAGAACTGGGTAAGATGACTTCTGTGGTTGTACAGTTCTGTGGACAAACTATTAACCCCCTTACAGAGTTCTCCTGTTTTCACATTTTTTTGATTTTTTTTTTTTTTTTTTTTTTGCAATTGCCCTCTTTGTAAAATTAAGAAAATAATCAATTACCCACATTTCTAGTTTAGTTTCACCAACAACTCCCAGGCCTGTTTCACCTCAACAAAGCCTCTCTAACAAAATGAACCAGGTGAAAAGACCTTAAAAGCAGCACATCTTCCCCTGATTTAAAGAAATTTAAATAAGGGAATTTAAATCTCTTTAAACCCCCTGAATTAAACATAATTTAGGGCTGAAACAATTCCTCGAGTGATTCGAGTACCTCGAGTATTAAAATTCTTTGAGGAAAATTTACTTGCCTCGAAGCTTCGTTAAATTATATTTTATGATTTAGCGCACCGTGTTCTAACTGCAGCGCTCTCACTTCCGTCTGAG
>NW_006800086.1:1505139-1572657 GCF_000485575.1 Poecilia formosa
AGAGTAAGACACAGTGAGCTAGCCATGGAGCTAGCCATACAGTAAATAAGTAAAGTACAGCGATATATTTGTTTTCTCATCTCTTCCGACGTCAACATGAAAGACTACATTTCTACACTTAGACAGTTTTCTAAAGTGGATTTTCAATTGAAGCAGGAGATGATAACTAAAGGAAGACCAACACCGGAGCTGAAAGTTTTGCTTCGAGAGAGTTTGATGATTCTCAAACGGAGTAGAAAAGATATGCCAAGGATAGACTTGGCTTTGGATGAACGGATATTTTTGTGCAGAATTAGCGGTGCATGGATTTAATTGATAAAGGTAAGACAGCAATAAGATGTTTTTTTTTTTTTATGAAATGTGCGTTTTGTGGGCAGTTTGTATGTCTAAATAATTTAGTAAGTAGAAGCGGTAGCTAATCTACCACAGCAATTATTTATTAATTAAACATTAAGCCTAAAACGTACTACAACAACAGACTAAATGTTCTGTTCTGTGTGTTATTTGGTGTTAAATCTAAAACATGAAGTGGCATTGTTGTCAGTTGCTATGGCAACGAGTCTGCATAGCTTGGCGAATACAGATAGATCACTTTGCTGTGGATCATAGCACGAAATCAATACCTACATTTCTAAGTTTCACTGAGTTAACGCGGCTATGGATGACATGTAAATGATTAGTCCTTTTGCCCTCCAGCGTTGTATGCCTGCGCGAAATTTCCGTACGTCCAATAACATGCATGGTGTCTAAGTCTTAAGTCAGTGCCTCACCAGCAATGAACCTCACCGCACGTCACTGCAGAAAGTAGTTTGTCAGAAACGTTCCTCATTCCTGAGGTAATCAAATATCCAATGCCAAAACCCAGGGGAAAAAACATGCTTCCGGTCAGGGAAGTTTGCTTCACAGTTGTGGAAGGATTGAAAAGGTAAGCATCAAACTCATCGTACTCTGTGGACTCGTCCTTATAACTACTTATTTCAAAAGTGATTCCAGGAAGTAGCTTGTTAATAACTTTCCTCACTCCTGTGGTGATCAAATATTCAGCGCCAAAAGTCAGGGGGAAAAACATGGTGGCTGCGACCTGTTCCATTTTTAAAATCCTTGTAAAACACAGTGCTAATTGTCAAAGAGCTGCTTGTATATAACCTCCTGTTTGGAGATCCAAGCATTCATAACCTCAGATGTTCTTTGATCTATGTCATAGATCTATGTTATAGATCTATGTCATAGATGAGGTCATAGCTACAATGAGTCTCTGTAGTACTGGAGGAATGTCTTGCTTCTGATCGTTGCTATGGAAACGGTCAAATCAGTTCTACATGACTCAAACTATTAACCCTTTGCAACTGCGTCACTTATTCATTCGAGGCGCCATGACGAACTTCAGAAGGGTATATTTCAGGAGGCTAGGGATTAAAACGGGGATTTTAATGGTTAAATATTAAGTTTAGATTGACAATGGTATATTAAAACCATTAATTTAAGTAGGATTTTTCATCATTCTATCAGGTTTAAAATTTTGAATCATACTTGACTTAAAAATATCTTAAAAGTAATATTAAATGTAACTTACAAACATTTGCTGCTGCTGTTGTAAATTGTGACAAGAAAGTTTGCTTGCTTGGAGAAGAGCTACAAAGAAATAATTTTGGTTTAATAATTTTACACGTTAGCATAGAAATAGAATAAAGGATGATCCCAAAGAAATGGTGCTGCCACTCCATATTTGAAGGGTTGTAAGCAACCCAATCGAACACATTTGTTCTGTACGGTGTGGAAACATAAACAATAGACAGAACACAATGTCTTCCAGCTTTTTCTGTGTAACTGAGAGCTTGACACCAACAGCAGCACAGCATCAGCAACCCACATTGCTCATAGCCAGGAAGGAGATAAATGAGTCCACTTCTATGCTTTCCTGTAAACTGGTTATGAGTCTGTTGGTTTTTCACTTTTCTTGTATTTTAACCATTAAACCCAAACAAATGTTTATATCTCTTTTTTTTTTTTTTAATAATAGTAGCTTCTCTCTTATGTCTCCATCAGATGAGCAGCATCAGCAGCTTTTGGTGACATTATTATTAATAATAATTAGATTGTTTTTGAATACGGTGCAGGATTTAAAATGAATGATGAAGATGGTCTATGTGTCTACTCTGACCTGGGAGAGATGTCTGTGGTTCCCTTCTGGACCTGTCACCCCATCAACCCGATGTGGAAGTCTAGCTGGGCAAATGCCTTTCCATGCGATTCAGCTTGATTCTCATCTCCCTTCAGTGCTCTGTCTGAGATTTCTCCCATTGACCTCGGTATCTCTGGTAGAATTTCAACCGGGCCAATTGGCGAACAGAAGGAGAAGTTGTGAACGATGATATCGATTTTCTGGGCTCTTTTAGGGTTATAACCTGTTTGTAGCTTCGTTCACTGACTCCTCAGTGAACAAAGTCTTTCAGTCTGTCTTGGCCACTTCTCCAAGCATTGAGAAATTAAAGTCGGACCAAGAAGAATGTTTAAGACATTGTATTGCTGGTAAAGATGGCATTTGGCTTGACATTTCTATCTTGGGATGGTTTGCATTTTCTGGTAAGCTTCATTGCATAGATTCGCTCATAATCGAGCCGACACATTTTATAAGTCACGGCCAAACGCCAGCAATTGGGTATTGTAATCTAATTCTTTGAAACTTGAAGTTCACACCTCCATTAGACAATCATTTCTCAATAGCCGAGGGTCTAGACCCCGTCTATGAAGCAAAACGTAAATCAAGGAGCTGTTTTTTTCCAGGCTAGTGGGACACAACAGATAGAAATTGATCTTAAGTATGTGTGCATCGATGCGTGTCTTTGTCAGTGACCCTTGGGACAACCTGTGAACAAAAACCTCCAACAACCGTGGTAACTGCAGCCATCAGACCGCAGAAACCAAGTCTGAGAGGCTTTTCCTCTATCATACTATTTTTTTGCTTCTTATTTAGTGGAAATATTGATGTTGATGAGACTTTCTCCAAAATAACCTTTTTCAACCTTTATAGCTCCACTGTTGAAAATGAGGCTCTAACATTCACAAATGAAAGTAAAATAAAATCCAGTCCAACATCTGGTTTGAGGTGATTCCTCTGGAAGCTGTTGGAGTAAAAATATCCCAACTTCAGAAGATGAGCTTTAACCTAACAGAGCTCTGTGGTTCCTCCTGTCAGTATGAGAGTCAGGGTGAGGAGGCGCCATGTTAGAAAGAGAAGTGGAAGCTGCAGGATCTTCAGCACAAACAGGTCATGATGGCTACTAGGCTACTGATTATCCCTCTGTCTGGACACAGGATCAATAGAACCAGTTTAAAAGCTAAAATGAATGGTTATATGGCAGACATGGAAAACTGGGATGCACTCCATGCCATGATGTTCAGGACTTAGGTCTCACGGCATCTCAAGGCGTCAACATTGCAGCCAGTGGGCTGAGGGAAATACAGCTCCATTTTGTAGCAATTCAAGAGCTACACAGCTGTGGACAGCAAGGTGTTCAACCTTGTCAGATCTGTCAAAAAATGAAAAATATTCACCAACTGAACATCATGCGAACAGTGGTGTAAGTGTAAAAGCCTCAGAACCTGGAAGACATCTTGATAGAATCATGAATTATGCTCTCTACCACAAAATCCTCACAGAAAGACCTTAAGCACAAGCTAGACCTAGATTATGCAGAAAATCGATCAATCCACAGCTCACCACCTAGTCCACCTGTGAACAGGTAGAAATCTTCAAATGAAGGATTTTGAAGTAGGCTAGCCAAAGTCTGTACTAAAATCTCATTGAGATGCTGTGATCTGACCTGAAACACGCTGTTCATGCTCCAGAAACCCTCCAGTGTGACTGGATTTAAACAGATTTACAAACACCGGGCCGACATTCCTCCAACCTACTGGAAAAGACGGATTGGCAGTGGTTGTGCCAAATGTGCCACAACCATTTATCAGAATTAGGAGCAATTACTGTTCTGTATCCCACCAGGTTGTTTTGAATAGCTTTTCATCTTAATAAATATGATGAAGCATTTACTATGAGGCCATCTTTCTTTGGATTAGAAAATCTGCTTTACAATCTGAAACATTCAAGCACGAATAAAGGAAGTAAAAAGAGGAAATCTATAATGTGTATGTATAATTCTGTCTCTGCTTTTGTTCTGCTATTTTAGATATTCTGTCCATGTCAGTCAGACAACATTTGTAAGAGAAAACCGACCTAAGCTGCTCCCTGGCAACGTAACAGCTGGCTCAGTCCAAGTCATGTTTCTCCCCGTTGCCAGCTTCATTTCTGACATGAATTAAGGCCAGCCTATGGCTTCCATTGTCTGATTGCCAAACTCCGGCCATCTCCCTACCCGCTTGAGTCCTTTAGCAACATATTGGATTGGAGTAGCAGCATAATGGCCTCTGTGACATCTTTTGTCCTTGTGTGATGGCAGCGAGAAGGCAGCCATTGAGGGAGGAATTTATGGTCAAGCATCTGTTTCCCCAAACAATCACCATCAGTCTGAAAAGCCTTGGGTACATAGAAATCCAAATGGGTCACACTTTACCAAAAAGGTTTATTTCCTCATTTAAGTCCAGCTCTTTTTTCTCCAACTTTATTCCCAATAATTTTACCCTCTCTTTTAATTGTATATTCACATTTTCCCAGCTGTGCTTCTAGAATTTCCAGATTTTTTTAAATTAATTTTTCTCACCTTGGGTTCTTTATATTTCAGCTGTTAGCCTTTGAATGTAACCCTGCCAGCCCCGCCCAATATTAAATCCTCTTTTTTTTTTTCTTCCTCCCTACATCCCCGCTCTCTCTCAGGCTCAATGCAGTCCATGAACAAAACTCGCCACATCATGGAGAAGGGAGGCACGCATTTCTCAAACGCTTTCTCCACCACCCCCATGTGCTGCCCGTCCCGCTCCTCCATCCTGACGGGGAAGTACGTGCACAACCACCACACCTACACCAACAACGAGAACTGCTCCTCGCCCTCGTGGCAGGTGCACCACGAACCGCACACGTTCGCCGTGCACCTCAACAACTCTGGCTACAGAACGGGTCGGTGCTGCCGCCGTGACGGCCTTCGCGTTTTTATCAAAGTCCTGAGAACTTGAGCAAAAACGACTTTTAACATCTTTCCTCCTGATTCTCCACCCAGCGTTCTTTGGAAAGTATCTGAATGAGTATAACGGTTCCTATGTGCCACCTGGCTGGAAAGAATGGGTGGCGCTGGTGAAAAACTCCCGCTTCTACAACTACACCCTCTGCAGAAATGGAGTACGGGAGAAACACAGCAGCGACTACCCAAAGGTATTGATACTCTATTGTTGTTGCAAAATGCTTCTTTAACTGCCCCAAAACAATGGCCTACTTTAGAAAATTGGTTATTATAGTATAAATTTTAAGCACTTCACATTTAGAGACTATTGTTACTAAACACACAGTATTGGGTCGTCCACCCAAATTAATGAATTCATGTGTTAGAAACGTACGAATCGGCCATGAAGTACTAGGATATGTATAATCAGAGAGCAGGGTCAAAGGGTGATAAGTTCCTTAGTGCCTATAGATCACCAACTTTCTGCAGAGTAAATGGCTTCACCTGGTCCTCAGATTAGCTCAAGAAAGGCGCATAGAGAGAGAAAGAGTTTCCATTGGGAAAGCAGCTACATCCACATTTTACATTTCAAGATGTAAGACGAATTGTTAGATGCAGTGGTGTGAAGGACATTACATTTGGATTCCACAGCAATGGAGTGGCGTTCTTTCCTGTCAGTCCGACAATCTAACGGAGGAGTCCTGGTTTGGCGTTGATCAGGGGAACGGCACTTACCTGACTGAACATGTTAAGTTTGGTGGAAAGAGGATAATGATATGGTGTTGTGTTCACTCCCTTAACTCCGGTGAATGGAACCATTAATTCTTTGTAAAGCATACAAAGATAAATTGGATAATTTCATGGTCTTAGCTTTGTGTGAGAACAGTGTGTGAACGGCCCCTTCCTGCTCCAACATTACTGCCTACCAGCACACGAAGAAAGATTTGTAAAGAAACGGCTCGTTGAGTTTAGTGAGGGAAAACGTGACTGAGCTGTACAAAGTCCTCAACTTTATAGATCACCTCAAATTAAAATGGAACCGTCAACCATGTCCCGCATCAGTGTCTGACCTCACAAATGGGTTTTAGAGGAATAGTCAAAAATTCCCATAATACTAAAATATTTTCCCTGAAGAGTTGCATCTTTTATAGCTCCTAAAAAGTGAGGCAACATTATATTAAAGGGACCGTATTATGTGTTTTCCAGGCACACAGTGCCATTTCATAGCATAATCTATTATAGGTTAACTTCAGTTGTTATAAAAATGCCACATATATATCAAATATGACTTGATAGAAATTTTACTTCCATATTGAATGCATTGAAATTGGACCTCTGCCTCTTTAAAAACTGAAACTACATCTCTCCTCAAAATTCTTTATTTTAACTATTGCAGAAACCGTGTAGAATTAAAATAAACACAATAATTTAACCAAATGTGTGCATGATGCATTCTGGATAGTTGTACCTTTTGTACTCCTGTTGGATCAAATACAAGCAGTGGATTGATCGAACGAGTCTCATCAGTTTGAAAAAGTAAAAAAAAAAGGGATTTATTAGTATTTGCCACTGACCCAGTGTAGCAACATACGCTTTGACATCTGCTCTACTGTCACTGACTGCTGAGTGCCTGGTGGGTAATAATTGCTCGTTCCACAGGACTACCTGACAGACATCATCACCAACAACAGCATCAACTACTTCCGGATGTCCAAGAGGATTTACCCCCACCGGCCGGTGCTGATGGTCTTGAGCCACGTGGCTCCGCACGGTCCAGAGGACTCCGCCCCGCAGTACAGCGCTGCCTTCCCCAACGCCTCTCAGCACATGTAAGACACAGAAGCTGGAAAGTTTGGGAACCACTGGGGTAGATCAGCAAAATAAAAAAATAAAAAATAAAAAGTCAATTGTGATGTGGAAGGAAATGTACTTGTATTTAAAATAATTGAACAAATGAAAACTTACATGTCGCACCCATTTGTATTCGGAGTCCCAGAATCAACACTTTGTAAATCCATGTTTGTGGACTAGTAGATCAGTCAGATTGCAGGGAAACATTAGCAAAAAGTAAAACTCTTGCAACAACCTCTTAATTAGACTTTTGCCTGGACTTTGACCGGGTCATTCTGACAGATGAATGCACTTTGCTCTTAAACTGTGGTACAAATACCACTGACTGGTACAAAACGGACGACGGCAAACAAAAAACTTGCATCTGATCTTTGCTTACTTTTGATCAACTTGCTGCAAACATCACGAGGAATAACAATGGATTCCTCTTGACTTTATTAATTAAAACCTTGTCTCAACAGAGTACAAATAAACCATTTACGGCAGCCATATTGGATTTTGAGGTCTGTTTGGGGAAGGAATATCCAGCTTTTCCGCTCTGAATTTGGAAAGGTTTCCTGTTTGTTTTTCCAACCAAGAGGAGGTAAAATGAGATTTGGGAACTGAAAGGTCTCTTTCAGGGCGATGTCACGTCTGGTTGAGTTTTAATTTGGTGACTTCTTAAAACATTTGGTTGCAGTGGATTTCAGTTACGTTGTCAGCATAACATGGGTTATCAAATCACGCCACACACTTTTTTTTTCTTGTAGATAAGTCACTTTACTTCCACCTCATAATTCTGTTCTACTTTGTTTTTGGTCCATCAACTACAATCCTTTTAAAAATACATCAAGAAGCATCATTGTAGCACGACAAAATGCAAGGATGTCTATGGGGTCGACAGCTTTCGCAAGGCTCTGTATTTCTCTCATTATTCAGGCTCAATTAAACTGCAAGGTGTTTGAACAAAAAAGTGATTTTTTTTTTTTCAGTCGTGAAGAATTTGTGTGATCTCTGTGGGACAAAGCTGACAAGTACGCAGCACATTTTTACTTTTTCACTGCCGTTTGGTAACAAATGACTCATCCCTGCGTTCACGCTTCTTCTCATTTGACCCAGAATGACACAGATTTGATAATCTGAGCTGGATGTCGTCTTCTGCTGCTTACAGTAGGCTGCTGGCAGCTTCGGGGCCTCTGCATGCACAGCCAGCGTTTTTTTCTTCTTTTGCTCCAGTTTGTTTGGCTCCAGTGTTGTTCATGTTAGTGTTGTCACCACAATGAGCCCAGTTAATTTGTACTGTTTTGCCAGCTATGGTCAGAAATTGGAATAAACAATGTACGTTTAATGCCTAGGTAATGATTTCGTCATGCATATGCACAAGCGCGTACCTCTTTCATTTGAGCCTTTTGTTGTTTTTTTTTTCTGACCTTCTGTATCTCTGACTGCCTCTCTGTAGCTGCTGGCTAATAGCAAGCCCACTATTGGCCTCCGGAGAAGGATCCAAGGCCAGTAATGAGATTGTAGTTACTATTCCCTCCCTCAGCCCACACACTCCCCTCACTCCCGTGCTGCTTCATCTAATCCCTCCTGCATCATTAACCTGTACCACACTGGCTTTGTACAGAGAAGGCTCAGAAAATCCAACCTCTGTGTCTTTCTGGAAACTTTTAATTGCTCCTTCTCCATAAATGCACTCCTCTTGGGTTTTTGATGCTGCGAAGTCCTTTTTTATTTCTCCGTTTCTTTTTGTCCTGAACTTTACAATCTATTTAACTTACAGAAAAAAAATTCAACAACAGTGATGCATTATCTTTTTTTTTTTTTAACTTCCAATCAATCCACCATAGCATTCATTCCCCTCAGCTCTTTGGCACTTATTGTTTCCAAATTGTTAAATGTCAACATAGAGCAGAGTTAAATTTTCATTAAAATGCGCAGCATTATTGATTAGCGCGTTAGCATTTTTTTTACATTGCTTGTATAAGATCCATTATAACACTGAATAAATAGTTCTCTTTCGATTCTGGAAAGTCATTAGGCTTCGCCAGCAGAAAAAGATGCTGCGTCTGCACAACAGAACTATAAACATTTTACGACAGCTTGGAGATGTAGCATTTACCTTAAATTGTGCCGTCTGGGAAAAAAAAAAAAAAACACCACATTTTTAATATGAAATCCTGTTCAATAATGGAAAGTTTTAGTAGTTGATCATTTATAGCTCATTATTTTCTTCTTCTTCTTTTTTTCCGTCCCGCCAAAGAACGCCGAGCTACAACTATGCTCCCAATCCAGACAAGCACTGGATCCTGCGCTACACCGGCCCGATGAAGCCCGTCCACATGCAGTTCACCAACATGCTCCAGCGCAGGAGGATGCAGACGCTGCTGTCCGTGGATGATAGCGTGCAAAAGGTACGCAGTGAGCCAGAGACGGAGGCTTTAAACACACATCGACCCTTAAACGCGGACGCACACGTACCGCCCGTCTGACAGCCGGCGGTCCTGGGAGATCTGTGCTTGTTCTGACTGGGACTGGGGTAATGAATTCACTGACACACTTGGTAAATTGTTCAATCTCCTTTTCCTTGAAACTGGCACAAGAGATTTGAGCTATCAAACAAAAAGTGTAACTTTTTTTCTCTTTTTTTTCTTGTTCTTTTCCACCCCGTGTGCCTGCTCAATGACTCGCGTCTCCCCGCAGGTGTACAACATGCTGGTGGAGACGGGAGAACTGGACAACACCTACCTCATTTACACCTCAGATCACGGCTATCATATTGGCCAGTTTGGGCTGGTAAAGGGCAAATCGATGCCCTACGAGTTCGATATCCGCGTGCCGTTCTACGTACGGGGGCCCAATGTGGAGCAAGGCGCTACGTGAGTAGTTTTCCTACCACGCTCATTTTCTTGACAGCAAAATTAGTTACTTGTGCTGTACTGAACTATTCACTCTTTTGCATCTGATCACATCATGTTGAAATCTCAATCTATGATGTGTTTTATCAGGATCATATTTGCAAATTGGCAGGACGTAGTGCGTAGTTGTCTAGGAAAATTCATGATTTTAACAGGTTTGAAAGCTCTCTGAATTTGAATTAAGATCATTTTATTCTGAGTGAAGTCTGGTGCAAAAAAGAAGTCAGCTAATTACTGAACATTTCTCTTTTTCTCACATTTTATGTTAATATTTTGTTGGGATTTTATATGACAGATTAGAAAAAAGTACATAAATGTAAATTGGAAGGGAAATGATACACAATTTTCAAAGTTCTTTCTTCAAAGACTTTCTTTACAAATAAAACTCAAAAAAAAAAAAGCCAGAGGTGAGTAGAGGACCCAGAAATTGTACTTCAGCATATTTTTACTGAAGTAAAAGTAAAATGTAGCCGTCCAACAAACTACTCAAGTGTAAAAAAAAAAAGAAAGTAAGTACTAAAAGGAAAAAGTACAGCATAGTGACAGTATTCCTAAATATATATATATTTTTTCCAAAATGTTATTCATGTTTCTATAACTGAGTAAATGTAACTGGACACAACCAAACTCTGAGCGTGACATGCATTTGTACTCAGTCTGCTTTATTCTGATGCCAAAAATTAACTAAGGCATCGATTGAAAATGCACACAAAACTTTTCATAAAGTTTTACTTACAAAATGTGATAAAAAGCACATCATTTTCCTTCATCTTCACAAGTATCCACTATATTGCATTAGTTCATCACATACAACCCCAATAAAACATACTTGTTGTTTTATTCCAACAACATATGAAATATTTCAAAGACGTGTGGAAACTTTCACATCAAAGAAGAAACGTATATTTTGTTGGAGGTTAAAAGAACGACGTTATGATGATCACGCTGAGTTTCCTGTTTCTTGGCAGAAATCCTCACATCGTGCTGAACGTTGACCTGGCGCCGACTATGCTGGAGATGGCGGGCGTCGATATTCCTGCTGAAATGGACGGCAAGTCCATCCTGAAGCTTCTGGCCTCGGATCGACCAATGAACAGGTGAACACCCTCGCCGTCTCAGCAATCCATCAACGGTTCCTGGACGACATTTAGAAAAGGGGAGAGTGAAACAGACCCAGTCAAATGGGGATTTAGCCAGAATTTTTTATTTATTTATTTATTTTTTTTACCGAAACGAAGTGCTTTGTCACACATAATGAAATTCACAATTCAAACACAGAAGTACAGCATCATTATCTTTTAAGGGAGCGTGACATTTCGAAATGGCGCAGATGTTTGCTCACTGCAAATATCACAGTCTGGTGTGTTTTTTTTTTTGTTGTTTTTTTTACTGATTTCTCAGGTTCCAGTTGAACAGGAAGGGGAAAACATGGAGAGACTCCTTCCTGGTGGAGAGGGGGTATGTTTTATTGATTGACCTTTTTGTAAGACGTGTTCTCATTCACGGCGCCGTGTTCTGGCAGTGTCGGCCTCCCTGTCAATGTTCTGTCTGTTCTTTCAGGAAACCTCCGCACAAGAGAGCCGACGGGAAGGAAATGGCCCAGGAGGAAAACTTCCTGCCAAAATACCAGAGGGTGAAGGACTTGTGCCAGAAAGCAGAATATCAGACTTCATGCCAACAACCGGGACAGGTACCTGACCTGTATGAGCCAAGAAGGGGAGGCTGTTCAGTTTCCAGCAAAAATCAAACAAACTGTGTTGCCATGGCAGGATAGTAATTTGCCATCTGTGAACGTACTGTGATGTGCAGCGACTGTAAGCTTTTGAAAATACCATCTAATTTCTTTATAAACAAAGAGGGCTGAGTCTATATCATTAAAGGTGAACTGTCACACAGGTTAGGATAGAACGCAGTGAATATGCAAAACATGTTCATTACTTTTTTTGTGCAAAATCTTGCTTAGATAATGAGATTTTAATCTGCTCAGTTCTATCTTTAGCTCCTTTCAGAATGAGCTGTTTTAGGGCCTCTTGTCACTTTAAATCCAAATAAGCTGCTGCAGGCCACGCCCTCTCCAGCCCCCCTCAAACTCAATGTTCACAATCACATGTGAAAATGGCTGCAAACAGATACACAATAATACAATGAAAACCAGGAGCAGCAAGCAGTTTCTGGATGGTAAGTCAACAACAAAACGCTTGTATTTTCCAGCAGCCATTGTACAGCCCACAAAGAGTAAAACCAGCCAACCAAGTGTGCTGGAGCTCCGCTTAGGTTGCTCAGTAACGGCGCAGTGTTACTCAACAATCAGGAGGTTTTTGAAACGGCTCATTTTCCAAACACCAAAAAGCATCAACTTATTGCCAAAACATGACAGCAGAGACACAAATGGAAGAACAAAAATGTGCAAAATGTACATTTTGTTTAAAAGGCCCCCCTTAAATACATTTCCCTTTCCTTTTCTGGTTTTGTTCCAGAAGTGGCAGTGTGTGGAGGATCCGACCGGCAAGCTGAGGCTGTATAAGTGTAAAGGCATGGCGGGTCTGTTTGCCCCTCGCATGCAGGCTCTGATGGCCAGCAGTCCCTCTACCATGTCTGTCACCTCCAACTTTGACGACTGTAACTGTGGCGACGGGGGGCTCAGAACGTCTGTCCTTAAGAAAAAGAGACTGCTGAACAAAAAGAGTGAGTTCTTTATCTCACTTGACCGTTCTGCTGTCCCAACAAGTGTTATTACACCATGAATTGATCAGAAATACACGTGTTCTGTGCCTGAAGAGGAAGCAGCGGGTCTACAATCTGACATTAAAGCAGCCAGGTTTTCATGACATGAGAGGCATGTGCCAGTGCTGCCACCAAGTGGTGGTGTTGAGAAATCACTGGAGCCCGAAATCATTCCAAAGAAACAAATTCAGAATATATGATATTTGTCCAATGCACCGACTCTGATCAAAAGTGCTCAAACTATCTTCTGTCAATCAAATTAATCTGCAGAGGTTAAGTCCAGTAAGGCCGTGACCAGGAAGCGCTGGGCGCGCTCCGTCTCGTTCGAGCTGGATGGAGATCTGTACGCCGTCGATTTGGAGGAGGGCTACAGGTCCCTGGGATCCGGGAACGCCAGCTGGACCAGAGACAGGTGGAGAGGCGCAGCCGCCGGAGACGACGGCGAAGAATTCAGCGGAATGGGAGTCGCAGCCAAGCCAACCACCCGTGACAAGCTCACACCACCTGCTGCTTTGAAAGTCACCTACAGGTGTGTGGGATGGGGGGGATGCAAATATTCAAGCTGTCAGGTCCACAGCTAATGCATGTGTCTCTCAGAATAAAACTGACAGTAAGCTCTGGAAGTGATGGCCAAAAAAAGAGGCTTTGAAGCTAAAATAAAGTAGTAATTTTTCCATGAAAGGAGGTTTTTTACTCAGGATTAAGCAGCTTTGTAACAGATGTAGTGATCATAAATATGTGACTGATTTGTGGCCTCTGGTTTTGGTAAAGCTCTAGCACCGATTCTTCTTTAAAAACTGTTACTAAACAAAGCAAATGTTAATTTCTAGCCTTCCTGCTGTGAGAGTTCATTAATCATTTCTATTAGAAGCAAAGACTAAGTCAGGATTACAGTGTTTGTTTTTTTTAAGGATGCCTTTAGCGTCTTTTGTTAGCAATTCACGCAGTTAACGTAGCTAGGTGTAAACATCAGCGACTGTGTGTATATCCCTTAGAGAATAAAGAGCCTTGCCTTAATTGTGAGATTTCCAAAAGACGGCCAATATTTCCAAACCCAGCATCTTTCATAACAGACAGAGAACAGAAGCACAAAAAAAAACAAAAAAAAACAAACTCAGCAACATTGATTTACATCCAGCCTCCCTGCTGAAGCCGGCCCCTTGTCGTTCAGCCTCTTTGCCGACTTGATGAAAAATCAACACGGTGGAAACAGATTGATGTTCTGTGTTTGATGGCTCCTTTTCAAACCAAAACAGGAACTACAAACGTGCCTCATTATGGAGTAAAGTGATTAGCACCTGCTGAAGTCACTCTGGTGAAGTGACTGAAAAAAAATACAGCCTCACACAGCAGCAGTGCTTCTTCAAACGGGGTTGTACCCGTAGCTAGAATTAAAGAAAACATTTACAGAGCTGATGTTCCAGCACCATGTACAAGCGATTAGCAAGCTTAGCATTGCTAAAACAGCAGAATCTGTTCCCTAGAGACGCCTACTGGAGCAGCACACATCCAGCCTGTTTCAAGATAAAACAGAGCAACTTTGCTGTGATACGTTCATCCTTCTTGTCTTGCTCTCTCTCTCTCACTCGTTCTCACCTCATTTCTCAACAGGAAGAAAATGCATTATGTTTTTTAAGTAGTTTTTTTTAGTATTTATTCTTCCTCTGACTTCAGTTTTAAACCCACTTATACCAACAACAGATAACTTTGGACGCTATTCCAGCAACAAAGACTAAAGTGGTTGTCGCAGCTTTGTAGTTTGGTTTTATTATGCTGGGCGATCGAAAAAGGACTGGATTTCTGCACATCCGACCGGCTGAAAACAAAGAAGCTGAAAATCATCCGAGTCTGGTCACCATCTGAATCAATTGAAGCTTATTTAATCAGGAACAGAACAGTAAACAACGTTACATGGTGAAAACAAAGATCCATTGTTTTTGTACAGAGGTTTTCTAGCCACAGGCTCAAAACCCAATCCTAAGTTGGATCTTTATTTAAAAAAAAACAAAAAAACAGCTAATTTAAAAATTAAGGATTCCCATTTCACACACACTAACACACACCTGCTGACGTACTGCAACTATTAACAAGAAATAGGTGAATTTACATGTTAGAGAAAGAGAAGACCCATTCTCCACAGCACAGTAGGTCGGTATACTTGTGCGTCTTTAAAACAAACTGTTCTTAAGTTCTGCAATGAAAATAAAGTCTTATGAATCTTAAGTTGCTTTATGAAGGTCTAAAAATAATGACAACAAAAGGTGTAGCAACTTTTATTAAGTATTCACAAATATAGATTTACAACATATTCAACCAAGGAATCTGTTTCTGACTGGAGATGACAGAGGCAACTTAGAAAGAGGACGATAAGATGAAATTCAAGGAGTTTTTTAAATAAATTATTTGTTTGCCATAATATTTTAACAAAAAGAAAATCGCCTTGCCTCAAACTCTGCCAGATATTGGATTCAGTTGGAGCTTAAGCTACAACTTCACTGCATTTTCAAAACACTTTTAATCATTTTTAAGGGGATTGTTTCAGGGGCAACTTTAAAAACACACCCAGTAACAGCAGCAAAAATGATTTCTGCTTTAACCTTCAGCTTTCACTGTCTGATAAATCCACTCTTTTCACTCGGGAGCATTTACGCCGAATGGAATTTAAGTTTCAGTTGTGTTGTGCTAAATATGCATGAACGGCGTATTTTCCTCTACGTGCAGATGCTCGATCCTCATGAACGACACGGTGAAGTGTGACGGGGGCCTCTACAAGTCCCTTCAGGCATGGAAGGACCACAAACTGCACATTGAGCATGAGGTGCTCCCATTTTTATCTAAACTCTGCCGAACCGATCCGACACCACAGCTTGTCTGACGCGCAACGTGCTCCGGGTGACTCTCTGGTTCTTCTCGCTGCTCTCAGATCGAAACCTTGCAGACCAAAATCAAGAACTTGCGTGAGGTGAAAGGTCACCTGAAAAAGGTGCGGCCAGAGGAATGCCAGTGCAACGCGCCCAGGTGAGCAAGTCATCCGAAAATAAGACCGCCGCCGAGACTCGCCAAACGGTGACGGCTGAAATTTGTCTCCTCAGTGATCTTCTCAAGAGTAAGGAGGCTTATCTGCTAAATGTGGAGCAAATGCACTCTCTCAGGTAACACTTTACGTCATTAGTAAAGGCTCTTTTAAATTATTTTTTAATATTTCAGTCACTCTAGGAGATTTTGTTCCCGTCAGAGTGCCGTCCAAGCAGAAGACTCAGTGGCTGCAGAAGGAGCAAAAGCGCAGAAAAAAACTGCGCAAATTCCTCAAGAGGCTCCAGAACAACGACACCTGCAGCATGCCCGGTCTGACCTGCTTCACCCACGACAACCATCACTGGCAGACCGCCCCCTTCTGGACGAGTAAGGAACGACAACTGGCTTTTCAGAAAGTGTTTTTGGAACGTGGTGTTTTGTTTTCTACCTCTGCTGCCGTTTGTCAGGGCAGATTGAGATAAAAAACAATATTATGACGACCTTTTTCTGAAAAGCTGCTGTTTTCTAAATCTGCTCCCCCTCCCTTTCCCCTCCGGCCTCCCTCTCCCTGTAGTGGGTCCGTTCTGTGCGTGCACCAGTGCCAACAACAACACATACTGGTGCCTGAGGACCATCAATGACACACACAATTTCCTGTTCTGTGAATTTGCCACCGGTTTCATGGAATACTTTGACCTCAGCACCGACCCCTACCAGGTATTTTGTTTGCACAGACACACCCATAGCGGGGTATAAATACTTCGACAATAACAACTATAAAAATAAAAAAAAATGCAGTGCATTCCTTTGTCCACAGGGGGTAGAGCTTTACTGACATTTTCCAGAGTTTACAAACGCCCGTTGACATTTTGTCCTTGCTCGTTCCCGCAGCTGATAAATGCTGTCAGCACTCTGGATCGCAACGCGCTCAACTCGATGCATCAGCAGCTCATGGGCTTAAGGAGCTGCAAGGGCCACAAGCAGTGCAACCCGGAGAAGGGTGAGTAAGACGCCTCTCAGGGCAGAACGTGATTCGTCGCTTTTTCTCTCTCTCTCGAGTCATTTCAGAGCGATGTTGATCCCTTTCACTTCCTTCCAGGGGGAAAGGAGAGAAGCCACTTCAGTGAATACAGGTATGTCTTCCTCTATGACCACATCTACAAACACTCCAGATGGAAGTAAAGCTGCAAAATGAAATCAGGGAGGCTTCTGTCTGCACAGCGAAGCTTCGTCTGCAGTACCTCGCAAAAGCAACACTTTCACATTTTTGTCATGTTATTAGTTCATCAGGATTGTCCCTGTTAAGACACAAAGTAGGGCGTGACTGATGATACAAAAAAGGAAACCGAAGCAGGCGTATGTAGTCAGACTCCTTCCTCTACCATCTGCTACCAGAAGTCACCTGATTGGTTGATCAGTGGTTCTTAACCTGGGCTCGGTCGAACCCCAGGGGTTCGATGAGTCGGTCTCAGGGGTTCGGCGGAGCCTCTGCCGCGGAGGTAAAGACACACTTGTGTAAAGTCGTGATGACGCCCCGCTTTGCCATCACTTGCTGCAGAGGATCACGTCACATTGCTTAGCCAATCAGAGCTGCGGAGGAGCACTGATTAAAGGAGCTCCACTCTCAGCATGGATTTGAACTTGTGTCTTTAATTACTTCAGCAAACCCCACAGTTTTTACCAAATTCTGTAGCTTTCAGTGTACTTCTAAATCTGCTCCTTAGTCGCATCTTTTCGGGGTTGGTACTGCCTCTAGTGGCGTGGGGGTGGTAACACAACTAATATAATTGCATTACTAAATCAGAATACCACAAAGTCTTTATTATTTATTATTAATTTTTCATTCTCTTGAGAATGTAGAGCTATATTTTATTTTATTTATCACTACAGAAGGGTTCAGTGAATGCGCATATGAAACTGGTGGGTTCGGTACCTCAAAAAAGGTTAAGAACCACTGTGCTAGATGGAGGGCAGCAGAGTGTGTGATTAAATCTCAGGGTAAACACTGTTTAGGATTTAGAGGTTTGTTAGAAACATCACATAACAAACAAGAGAACTAAGTACAGGCATTGCTTTCTGACAGGCAGCACACAATTTGAGGCTGAGGTTCTCCATACCCAGCAGTCGGAGCCGGCCCGGCCCATAAGTGAATTAAACATCTACTTAGGGGCCCCCAGACCTTCAGGAGCCTCCCCTAAATGGTTGTTTATAAAGTTTGACAGTATTGAGTTTGATTTATTGGTTTTGGCATCGATAAACTGAAAGATTTTAATATGTTAAGGGAATTGGGAAGTTTACTTTATAAAAGTGTAGAAGTATAATCTTCATAGTGCAACTGATGCTGAGTTAAACAGCTTCTTTGAGTTTGAGTTCGTCCATAAACACGTTTCAGCAAATAAAATCTCTTATCTCTTCCCAATGTTGTCGTTTCATCCTGCTTATTCTTATATTCTTATTAGTTAGAACAAACTTATATTACTTTTAGAAATTGTGGAGTATTCACTGTTTAGACCAATATTATATTTTTTAGATTATTATGCAGAGAAACTCCTTCCAGCTTATCCCAGAAAAGGAATTGGAACAAACTAAGAATCCAGAGGAACAACTTTCCAAAGCAGGAACATTTAGTTTATATACTTCACTCCAAAGAACCTATTCTTTCAAGAATTAGAACAAACTTAGAATCCAGAGGAACTCACCTTGCTACCTTAGATCAACCTTATTAGAACAAGCGTAAAATCTTTTGCAAGGCACTGTATGATTTTGCTTGCTGTCTGCGGTCAGAGGAATCAATAAAAATAATAATCTGAACTTATTTTAAGCCTCTATATTTTATCATAGTCCAAAATCTTTCTAGTGATTCAAACAAACACCAAACAGGCTAACATGCAAGCACTGCTCTGCTGTTTCTGCCTCTCCTGTTTTTGACCCCTAATGACTCGTCTGTTTTGTGTGTGTGTGCCTGTGTGTGTGTGTGTGTGTGTGTGTGTGTGTGCGTGTGTGTGCATGCCTCTACATGCGTACGCCGTGTGTGTGCGTCTATACCTGTTTGTTTCCATGCACGTGCATTTGGCCTGCGCGTGTGTACATGCTGTGCATGCCTCAGGCCAGTTCATCGTCGAAAGAGGCCAAAAATGAAGAAGCCCTCGTCCAAGTCGCTGTGAGTTTGTCATAACCCATCTGCTATTTGTAGTCAGCCAAACAAGCTCCGCTCCTCTCGCCCCGTTTCTCTCCGGGTTTTTGTTCAGCTCGCTCAGGCGACCCAGCAGCTTGCCATTTGCTTTAGCTCTGTACTCATTCATTTACAGTAACAGTCTGCATTAAAAACAGCTGCAGCTCATTTTTCTTCATTCATCGTGTCGAGTCAATAACAGTCATGCAACGCAGGAAAAAAACCCAAACAAAAACATTCCGTAATGCTGTGTTGTCAGTCCTCCTATCGTCTATTTTTGCTTTTTCTCACAGTGGCAGTAGAAAGAACTGGAGCGACGGTATTTATCGGATGCCTCAGGTTGCACTTTTAACTCACACGGCTTTATTTGTTGGTTTTGCAGAGGACAGATTTGGGAAGGATGGGTTGGGTAACCAGCTGCAGCCCCAAACCACACCACCCTCCTCCAGCAGAGGACGGAGCATGGAGACTGTATACAGACCTAAGGACCTTGACCACACTTCGCTGAACCATGAACCGGAGATACTATTCATCTCTAAACTGGGTTTAGTTTTTGGGAGCGCTGCTCTTTGTTGCCTTTGCGTGAATGAGACACTAAGACTGAAAAAGCTAAGAAAACTTCTTAAGTTATCTGCATCGGAAAACATCTCATAATCATTTGCATTTGGGTCAGCTTGGTGTTCGGTTTTGACAGCAAATCCTTGTAGATAACATCCAGAATATCGCTTTAATCTGCTTTCTTTTGGTCGGGAAGCGGGGCCTGGGACGGAAACACGATGAGCTACGCTTCGACTCTGCTGCTACACGATGACATCACGGCCTCGTGCTGACGAGGAACCCGGACAAACATATTTACCGTACCGACGTGTTTGCACATGGAAGTGATGTGAACTTTCTAACAACCAACTGTAAAAAAAAAACAAAACAAAAAAAAAAAACTCCTCGCCATAACCTGTTGTGGTGTAGTTGATTTTTAACACTGATGAATGTCTTTTATGAGGAATCATCTCCCTCACAGCCGTGAGATGTGACGTGACCAGACTTCTCCTTTGCAATCGTTCCACCACCTACACAGAAAACCCTTGAATAGGCCTTCACTGAACACTCCCTCCCTCACAGCTAGAACAGAAGAACATTTGACGAGTGAACACAAAAGTGACATTAGTGACTTCGATGTTGCTCCTTTGTACCACACTTTAGAGGTTTCTATATAGTTTGTTTAGCTTGCTATACATGGTGCTACTGGATAACAACACGGAATTAAACCTTTGCTGTACAGTACAGTATGTATTTGAATGTATGTTGTGCAATTAATATAAATGTTTACAATATTTTTTTATAATACTTAAGAAGAGGCAGACCTCAATGTACAATACGAGTTGACAAAATGAAGGTAAGAAGCGGCTTCAGAAATCCCACGATTTGTATGTTTGTCCTTATTTACATGAGAAAAGCACTTAAAGGATTCACTGTGATGAGATGTACAATAATCAATACATAGTCTACTCTGTGCCAGAGGGGGGGAAAAAAACACAATTTAATAATACTTGATGTGAAGTACTTGCTTTTTGTTATTAGATCATGTTTTGTTTTTCTTTGTAAACATTTCTATAGACCTAGATAGAGCCGATAGTAATTGTGGATAATAAAGTGTTTTGTTTGAAATAAAAAAAATGGCATGCATTTTATTGTTTTATTGTCATGATGTCGTTTTTGTCCAGCAGGTGTCTCTGTCTGCTCGTCTACGGGATAAGATCTTCATTTGGGCGAATACGCCGAGCAATGTTTACTGCAGAGTGCTGCAGGTCAGAGAGCAGCGAGATACAGCTTGTGAAAATAAAAAACATAATTAAAAACGGTTAGTTAAGGTGAATATGTTCTCTAATACAATTAAACATTTTCACGAGTCCAAGACTTGAGTGATATGTGACGTGGCAAACCTAGATCTGAGTGAACTTGTCACTCTAATCAGTGCAGTTTGTAGCACTGACAGGGTGAGACCCTTTTTCTGTTACTCCAAATACAAACTTAAATTATCCAGCTGAGGTGTAGTCAGTCTAAACATTTCAGATTTTAAATGACCTCTTGATTCAACACTGAATCATAAGCTGTGAAGCACGTGCTCTGTCAATATAATAGTTGTGCACACTTTCTAACAATACTTATTTTCTTTGAGTCATTCTGAAAATTAGCTAAAACCTGTTTACCAATGACATTCCTTGTGGTGTGCTCCCCTGGGTGGAAAGCCATACTGCCCAATTAAAAAAACAGTGTCTGAGATTCTGATTAGTAACAGCTAGTATTTTATATGCGGATGCTGCATTTGAGTCACCTTTGGATGTCAGGTGAATGGCTGAAATCAGAGAAGAGGGCATTTTGGATGCAATTTGGAAAACGGTGGGAAGTGCTATTATGGTATAAGAGTCTACAATGTATTCTTATCTATTTGTACATACAAGAAACCAGTGGTTTATAGTTTATACTGGTAATAATTACTATAATATGTGGCTCTTTTACATTAGTGCCTACTCAGCATGGCGTCTGCTAATAACAGTTTTCCAGTTGCATGGCACAGCCCCTTTCTTTCTTTTTTTTTGTTTTGTTTTGTTTTTTTTTAGAAACTTCTCTGCTGGGGTCTCTTATTCAGTCAGGTTGAAAAGGTGTTGTCAAGACTGTGTCACTGATTGGCTAGGGGGTGGAGTCACTGGTTGCGTCACAAGAGCAAATCCCTTACAATAATCCCACTTGTCATTTGAAAAAAACCTCACAACTACCACTGAGTGTATTTGGAGATTTTAAGGATAATGTTAGTGTTAGACTAAGCAATATGGTCAACTAATATATGATGACTCCACTCACTACGCTATACAAAAGCTGCTGTTTTGAACCGATTTGCTGCTCTTTGCTCCTAGGAAACGCTCATAAGCGGCCATATTGGATACTGAACTCAGGGTTGCTTATTTAGCTCCGACTTTAAGAGTCGGAATTCAGGAGGCCTTTTGTTTCACTAAACATTGTGAGACAAGATACGTCTGAAAGTCGGTGAATACAGCAGTCTTCCATCGGTAGTATACCGGAACAGAACCAAATGACACCTGACAGTCGAAACAGGTTAAATTTGATCTTTCTCACCCACTGAACCAAAAAAAGAGCAAGTAAAGGGTTAGAAAGTGGTATTAATAATAAAAAGATTGTGTAATTCATAAATTAATATGTTATATTGGTTGACAGCAATAGGTTACACGTAGCTCTATTTAAAGGTGGCAGGCAGTTGTCCCGGCTGGACGGTCTACTTTTGAAGCTGTTTCTGAATGAGTCACAAACGCTTCGGCTCGTCGTCGGACAGCCGGGAGTGAAGCGGGATTGGGTGGATGGTGTGGAGTAAAGGAGGAGGAGTTGTATGTGGGCTGGGAAGTTTGTATTAGTGCTTCGGTGGGGGTTGCAGACCGGGTGACCCCCATCCCAACCCCATGATTCACGTGGGGAGGCGGAGACTCCATATCGGATTCACCCAGGCAGGCAGCGCCGGGAGGACCGTCCTGTGCTCACCGCTCCGAAAAACTAACCTCCGAAGCAGAGCTGAGTTTCTTCATTGCGTCCGCTTCGTTTACAATGTGAAAAATGGCCGGGACGAGGTAAGTTTACCCACTTTATTTTGAATGCGACACGAAATTAAACGCAGAAAGTTTAGCTCGGTGTGTCTGCTCGCTATCATCCCGACTGCTCTCGCGCCACTTACTGGTTAATTAGTTCAAATTAATTTTAAACTTTACGGTTTGTGGGTCGAGACAATGCAAGAGAGGCTTTAAGAGAAACTAGATAATTTGTTGGCTTTCTTTGCAAATGTGTTGGCTGGTTCTGTTTGCTACTATTATTTTAAAACTCATATTGAAGCTGTTTTTGTTTGCTAACAGCGTTGGAAACAACAGGTTTCACACTGAAACGTCTGCAGCTCTTAGTCGCTAATTAAGAGTTTTAAAGAGCTACAACACAGCAGTAGCTGTAGTGTGACTTGAAATGTATCTTCTCCCAAATGATATACCACCAGCAGCCACATCGTTTGAATTGGCTTTGATCTCGTCCAGTAATTTGCTGGACTAACTTTCCTCTTTGCTGTGGTTTAGGAGGCCAGTAAATGTTCCACAGTCTCCCATTTGTTGCTCCGGTTTTCACTGGTGGCTCATTCAGCCTCAGCCATAAGGGTTCATATTCTGCTGGATGCCTTCACCATCTGCTTTTCAGAGCAGATGTGCTTTAAAACTTTACTCCGTTTTATTTTTTTTTTCATTGGATTTCAGCCCCTACAGCTACATTGTCCTCAGATGTTCACCGTCGTTTAGTGTGATGTAAAGTGATTTTCCTGATAGAAGCTCCTGACCCCCAAGTGTTTGTGGGGAGCAGTCATATATCTCTGGTTTGCCAGTTGTGACATAGTATTTCCATTCAGTAGTTATTTAAATCCTGGGACCTGTCTGTTGTGCTCTTTGGTCTTCACAATGCTGTTTGTTCACTGTTGTCCTCAATATTCAGATTAAATGGCACAAAGGTGATGAGTTGTACTGGATTTTAATTGGGGATGTCGGTGTAAAAGGGACTTGATACAAAAACACACCTCATTTTTCATATCTTCTGTTTGTGAAAGTGTTTCACAGACATCCATCCGTTTTCCTGGATAATCTGCACAGCTTTGTGCTGGTTTACCACATAAAATCTCAGTGACAATATGTGAAAGATGTAAGGAATGTATACATATTCCCTAGGCATTGTTGTGGCTCAATTGATGAATCATTTTTGTTTTATCCCTGGTACATGTGTACCAAGTGCAGATTTTTTTTTATTTATTTTTTTTTTTTATAACATGTCATCTGACCGCAAAGACCTCTTGTTGACAGCTGTTCCACATACATAATCTAAAATAATAAAAAAACCCAAAGCTATTGATGTTGTTTACATAGCCTGAAGCTGCTGGTTGGTACAGCAGGCCAACATGGCTTCTTGGGTGCAGCAGATCCCATCACCATCCTGCCTGGGTGCTGCGGTTTAAAGGTTTTTCTCTCCATTTCTACTAAGCTCGTCTCCCATCGTTTTATGGTGTAAACTCTGATCCATTTGTTGTCGCCGCAAGGCAGAGTTTATCTTCCTTGCACGGGCTTGTTAATATGAATGGCTGGAATCACAATGGTACGTCACCTCGGTGTTTACCCTGATGGGCTGCTGGAGACGCTTCAGACAAAAGGAGAACAACTTACTTTACACACCCCTCTCACTCCCTACCTATCTTCTTTACAGAATGAATCAAAGTGTCGTCAAAGAGACAAAAAGACAAGAAATCCTGACAATTAACTAATCTTTTTGCTGGTCTACGGGACATTTTAAAGTGTTTTTGACGTTGAGTGCTTCTAAAACTTGATTCTAAATCATGATAACTCAATTATTGAAATAACCATCAACTAATTTAGTAATTAATTAATTGTTAACTGGAGTATACAGACTCACAAAAAGACCAATTGCTGAAAGTACAACATATTCAGAGAAGTAATGAAACCAAAACTGACTCATCTCTGTTTATAGACAAACAAAACTTTGTCTATAAATATTTTTCACTCAGAACTCGCATGGCATAGTTTTCACTGTAATAAATACACAAATCTATTAATGTCCGATTATCTGTTGATCCAAAAACAAATAAACAGTATCTCATATGTTGATCGCTGTCTCAGATGGTCAAGCATTTTACTAATTTTTGGTAACAAAATATTCATTTTTCCATTTTTAAAAATGAGTTGAATTACTGCTTTATTTGCATATTTTAATGTATTTCTAATACAGTATAAAAAAGTCTGAAATTAAAAATCTGCAGACCAATATTTGAATATGATTAATCGACTGTCAAAAACAATCAACAGATTAATCGTTAACTAAAATCGTTAGCTGCAGCCCTAGTATTCCTCATGTCTTTTCTTTCTTTCTTTTTCCTGGACTGTAATCCTGTTCAGATCTGCGGATCAGCTCTGTTGAACCCAACACACCCTTCTAATTTGACCGTGGTTCGCCGTGACCTGCAGCAGTGACTCCGTAATGAGGTTAAGGTGGTTTATAGTCAAACACGCTTATCTTCACCTGCACGTAACCATTTGATGTTGCGCACTTTTCGTCCTCCGGGAGCTGCTTCGCCTCACCTGCGCACAGCAGAGTCGAAGCAAACGCGGAAAATGCTGATTATCACTCGGCCGCATTAAAGCGGATAACAACTCGTTGCACTACACGGGTAGACATCTGAACGGGTGACTCATCTCGTTCTAACCCGTGCAGCCGGTGCGTGTCGTACCGGTGGGCTGTCAAGAAACTGAGTGAAAGGTATAAATCACACGGGAGTGGAACAAAACATGGCCACAAAGTTTTGCACTGGCTCTTCCACTGTTTGAGAAATATTAATCTCTCCCTGCATGCTGATCCCCTGCGATGGCCTCTTAAATCCTCCTCTCCCCGTCGGGCCCTGGACAGACTGAGCGCTAACATCTTCACCAGATTGCTCTGCGTTTCTAATCCTGGAGGGTCGGCGTCTTCACTTCCTCCAGAGGACGGCACGAACAGACGTGCGTATCCTGCCTGGCTCCCTGTCCGCCCACTGACCTCCACTTTAACCTCCTAGCTCCACGCCGGGATTAGATGCTGGCGTCGTTTATCATGTTATCTGGGGGAGCGGGGCGAAGGTGGGGCTCCTCTTAAAATGATGGTACAAATTACTGCTGCTGGTGGAAAAACAAACGGGGGCCAGCTTGCTTAAATACGTATGTGGTGTTTGTTTAGCAAGAGATGTTTCAGGGGAAGTGAAGTTTTTGAACAAAATTGTTCAAAAATGTAATTTTTTTTATTTTAAAAAAAGAAAGAAATGGAATTGTTTGGTCCACTTATGGCTGAAAGTTGAACCACCTTACATTGAAAAAATGAAATTAGTATAATGGTAAAGATCACATTTTCTCTCACGATTCAAACAGATGCATTAATTTTGTAAAATTTGCTCAAACTAGTCTTGGTATGTAAAGCCTGTAAGATGAAACTTCATTTGAAATCACAGCATTTTACCACTTATTACCCTTGTTTTATGATGCGGTACTGTTTTTGTACTAAGAAATCTAGTTATCAAGTAGGCCTCTCTGCCTCTACTTTGGTTTGCTTTCATTGGTGTTTCTGATTTTCTATTTACTGCAACTGAATTGTTGAATCACCAGCAAAAGAAATACAATAAAACTTACAACAATAAAGCAGGAATTGGATTTATCTTGTTTGGACAAGTGACCCCATTGTTCGCTTTGTGACAGCTGGTGTGCTGGACGGAAAGAGGCGTGTTTGTGCTAAACGCTGATCCGTCCTCATATCTGACCTCAAAAGTCTCCATATGTTTTCAGGTAGCCAGTGGGAGGCCGGGGGGATTTCAGGAATGACTACACCAAGAGTTCAGTGATCCTGTTGCCGAGTGCGACCTCAGACAGACACCGACTGTTCAGCTGAGCTGGACGGAGGGTGGAGGTTCCTGAAAGCTCTGCCAGGAGAATGCAGGCCGATGGACCTGACAATACTCTCCATAGAGAGATCTGAGCAACGCTTCTCCTCATTCAGTTTGTTGGCAGATACTGTGGCCGGGTATCTGAAGAAACTTTGAAGTGCCAACCCACAAAAACCTTTTCCTGGAGCTGTTGAAAGGTTTAGGCACTTTTATTTCACAACTAGTGGAGAATCACTTGGCTTCAGCGGGGTCTGAGCAGTTTGGCGGCTCATGGAAGTGAATTCACTCAAGCCATGTAAAATTGTTTGTTGGAAGAGAGTATGGGAAACGTTGGCCTTGCCCAAGGTGGCTCGGTGACCCTGTGGGATCCCATTCTAAGTCTGTGCCAAAGGAGAGGCGGAAATTGTCTCTCGTTTTTAAATTTGGGGCAGCTGGTATTGGAGGTCACCCCAGACCTCTCCTACATGACCCAGACTCCTCCCTCTAGCCTAGCTCTGATTGGCTGGACTCTCCTCGTGTGGTGGCGGCACAGAGACCTCCTTGAATGGGCGCCCGCCTGTTGATCTGACAATAGTTGGCTTTGTTGTGCACCACCACAGGCTTCAGAAGAAGGTTTATTTCAAAGGCTTTGTAATGCATAAGGTCACGTGTCGTCATGGGTCCTTCTTATGTACAAGCTAGTTGGTATACCAATGTATACCAAATTTTTAACCTCTTATAAATGTATGGACAGTTGTTTCTGTCAGACTCTAAATTCATTTGATGTTGCTATGAATTTAAACACATAGCACAAAGATCTAACAGGTGTTTGGTAAGTAAATTAGAAAAATAAACTTTGACTGCCAGACGGTGGCGAAGTGTTTCCAATTTGATGCTTGGCGTGTGCATCAACAGGCATTAGTGATGCACATACAATACTTTGGTTGTTCAGTGAATTAATACAACAGTAGACAGTTGTCCAAAGGGGGTTAAAAGTTGGAGCTTCAAAAGTCTTGTACTGCTCTGATGACATAAAGTGCTTTTAAAGACATGCCAGAGACCAGAGTTGCTGTCCCTACCCCACCTGTTGCTGCACACTGCTCGTCTGTTGGCTGAAAGAGGGCCAGTACGTTGTTTGTGTAGCTAAAGTTTGAGTCATGAGTCTTCATTGCATTCTGTGACTCGAGACGATGAAGCCTACCATTAACTTGTTGCTAATATATCCATGCTAACTAGCTAGCTAACTTTTCTGTGTCTGTCGTTAAGTGCAGATCCTGTTGGCTGAACGACATTTGTTTTTGCTACTAGCTCACATTTGCTGCCAACGCATTTGAGGCTAGGTGCATTCTGTGCAAAACACATTTAAGCTAGGCACCACAGGGGGCTTTGTGACGCTTTCTGTAGTACAAAAGGATCCCCCAACCATTCCCTTTGTTTATGATTTTTTTTTTGTCTTAAATTTCATTCAAGGTAGCATTAAAAGTTCTTAAAAGTCTTAAATTTGACTTGTTTAATTTGAAATAAACCCAGTAGGATCATGTTATACATTTTCTTCATTGTACCAGGACTGTGATCCAGCAAAACTGTTGTATATTACAGAGTTAAGGTTGTGATACTGTGAGAATCCCATTATGACCCAGAGCAAGTTGACCTATTTTTCTCAGTGATATCGGTGTCCACATCACGCACCGTCTAATTCGCCTTTGTTTTCAATCGGGTAGTGTTTTGCGGAACAACTCGGATTGGAAAAGGTTATGTTTTTCTTTGTGTTTTTCTTTTTTTTTTTTTTTTTACCTTGCATCAGTTTGAGAGAAACCCCATGTTTAGACTAGTTTGTATGCGCCAGCCCTGTAGCGCTTCGAGCAAACTGGTTCGTCTGGTTGTTGAACCTTTAGGTGCGTCACTGTGGTGAGCAACAAATATCGGCCCAGCTCAGTTGACAACTGGACTAGACAGTTTTAGGGTTACTGAGAGTCTGTTCACTCTTCTCCACTAAGTGGCAATGACATTTATCTGTTCAGATAAAACGTCCTTAGAGAGGGAACACTTTCCATGTGTGATTTCACATGACGCAATATAAGGCAGTCTTAGGACCATTGTTTCAGCCATTATTAACGGCTTTCTAGTCTTATCCCAATGTTTGGAAGTGAATCCGGTCACAGGGATGAGAGCGCGGGGGGGTGCCTACAGCTCTCTCGTATCCGACCCCTTTTTCCCTCAGCAAGGCATGCAGATTCTTGGCTGTTGAGTCTTTACTCTTCTTCCAGTCTTCAATCTTTGCTGGCTCAAATAAAGCAGCTCTAGCGTGCTTCCCGTGTCTAAGAGTGTAAGACGATCCTCTCCCCCCCATAAACTCGTTTTCCAGCGTGTGACGAGGAATGGACATCGACAACTGCTGGAGATCCAAACAGAACAGGAAGAGGAAGCTGGAGGAGGCTTGAAGCAAAGGGAAAGTCGGTGGATTAGTTCCCGCCATCATTTCTCTTCAGGAATCCAAAGTATTTGTTGGCAAATTTTGTGGAGAATCTAAGGGGTCTTGTAATGTGGTGGTGTTTAAGAAAATAGACGAGGATTTGTAGAATCGGACATAAAACAACTAAGAATAAAAAAAACAAGAAAGCTGTAGGTCTGGTATATAAAATAAATGCTAAGCTAAAAACGGATCAGGATGGGTAAATGACAACCTGAAGCCTAACATTAACTTTAATGTAGATTGCTGTGGGGATGAGTACCTCCTACATGTCTCTAGCAGAGTTACAGTGCCTTGCAAAAGTCTTCATATCACTTGAAGATCTTCGCTTTACAACCACAAACTTCGTTGTATTAAATTTGGACTCTATCTAGCAGATGTAAGAAATGACGAATGGTTTTACAAATGATTCTGAAAAGTGTGGCGCTCACTTGTGTTCAATTCCGGACACCGTGTAATGAAATCTTGTGCAACCAGCTGCAATTATAAACCATTTTATCAGTAAATACTGACTGTATAATCTCATCCTCCCATGCGACTTCCCCACTCAGCTCCTTCAGACTAGCAGCAGCAATTAGCAAACATCTAGTGGAACTCCAAGTCTGCTTAGCTCATCAAACAAACTACTTTTCAGTCCCAGGTTCCTAAGAACTGTTGTAAACGGTGTAATGAGAAGCATCGTGGTGAAGGCAAAGTGTCAGAGTAGGAGCTTCTTAAAGACACAGAGGCCAACTTCAAGCCGTCAAATTGCAAACTCAAATTTCTTTTCAGTCATGTTTCATATATATGGCCTTTTTATTACAACTGAAGGTAACAGCTACTGGATTGTGCTATAAAATCCCACTATGTGCCTGGAAAATACATGATGCTTCCCTTAAGAGAAATGTCTTTCAGTATTAGTTGTGTTATGTCTTTGATTGTATTGTACATTTATTTTCAGTTCAGTCTGTTTTAGCTTTTCCAGAACTTTTGAACTTTTCCAGAAGAATGGGTATTTAGGAAACTTAAAAGATACCTACAAATCAGTCAACTAGACAAAGTCATACAAAAAAACAAACAATCCTTCTGGAGATTGGCTGATTAGGCAGTTTTCTTGATCTTTTCTTCATTTGCATTTACAAAAAAACAAATTGCAAGGCCCCAAAACAGCAGTTTTTGTCTGAGTAAGGTGAATCCTTACAAGTCAATTGCATACAGCGTGACATTCTGTAGTTTAAACAACTGAAGGGACTGTTCTGATTTTTCAATCGGGACTAAAAAGCAACCAGCATTTACAGAAAACAACTCTTCAAAGGCTCCTCAGAAAGTGAAGAAGCATTGCTGAATACAAGCTGTGCTGCGGGTGTCCTGCTCCCTTCTCCCTCTGACACGATAGGAATGGGAGGTGTTAAACAAAAGCCCCAGAGAATGTGTGCACGGCAGGTGCAGGACGTTTTTCTGTCATGTGAGATATGTGCACTCTCCCCTCTCTCTGGATTGTTCCGGACATCTGGGGTGGTGAGTTGGACCCCAGTCACGCATCTTGCACCTCATCTCAGTTTTTTTTCCTGTTTTCCTGCAGGAGCAGCTCTGGCTTTTGCCGCCCCTCCATTTGGCTTTGCGGCCCTCCTCGTCACGCTGCGAAACAGAAGCGAGGCCCTGGGCCCTGCGGCGTGTCGGGTTTACAGTTACAGCTACTGGAACTGCTGCCAAGTGCTCTGTTGTCGGTCCATATCTACGCTTCATGCTTTACAATATTTAGATAAGCGCGTTGCTTAGCAGCCACCCTGAATAGACTTTGTACATGCTTTATCCATAACCAAACAGAAGTGTCGTATTTTGGCAGATCGTGTCTTGTGTTTCATTCACAGGCCTCTGCATGCTTTGTTTGGGAAAATAACTCAGTAGTTTTTCAGCATTGCACAATTTAACTGCTTTTCTCCGTGTGGTGAGATGATTTAACACTTCTCCCTTTCCCTGGAGGCACCATCTTATTTTTAAGTTGGTGTCTGAGCAGAAATAGGAGGCAGCTACTCCTGTAAATACACCGGTAAAGGGTGGACCCCTAGCACTTGTTGCTGGGCTCGGCAATTCAGGGTGCTAAGGTTTCCTGGATGAATGGCGAGCCCTGTGTGAGCGCTCCGCCTGCCTTGGTCCATCAGGAACAGCTCAGAGTGGGCTGTTTGTCAGAGAAGGTTCTCGATTACCTGGCAACTTACTGCCTCAATGCTTTCCTCTTAGTCTAGGTCACTTTAATCAAACTCTAGTTCTCCTTTGAAAGTCTGGTTCGTTTGGGGAGGTGTGAAAGCGCCATCGAACTCTGGTGCAGACTCTGGTCCGCCTAAAAACCCAGGTCTCGGTTCAGTTGGAATGAACTCTGTGGTGGTACGAACGCATATTTGGACACAAGCAAACCGGAGACCGCTCCCAAAGCATGAAAAGAACTACAGTGCAAGGCATTCGGGGTAAAAGCAACCAAAACAAACACAGGTGTCTTGCGCTAGCGGGAGAAATGGATTGTGGTCTTTTACCAAAGACAAAAGAGAAATCCTTCTGCTAAATTCTGATGCTACTCCATTTTTATTCACATTTTTTGCGAAGGAGGAAGTTGCGCTCCTGTCGTCTTTCAATGATTTTTGTGTTTCCTGGAGTAACTATTGGTGCAGCGCCACCACTGGTGAGGAGGGGAACAGGTTTCTCAATTAGTTTGAATTGTTTGACACGATTCAGTGTGAAAGCAAAACACACCAGCGGAAAATGTAACAAATATTGCAATTTTCGTCCCCAAAGGAACCGAGTCTACTGGACTTTCATGTGTGAAACACGAACTCTCCAACAGCCCCCTCTGGGCTTTGTCAGAGGTGTCCTATCCGTACATCGCAAAATGCCAGAGTGGCAATGAAGCAGAAAGCTGCAATTCAGCCATTCCTTGATGATCTGATTAAACGCTACCGCTGGAGTTCACTACGCAACTCTCTGCTGTTTCTTTCTTTCTTTCTTTCTCTCCTTGTTGAACTCATTGGTATTCAAGTTTGTTTGAAACCCACAACTGGACAATGACACATGGTTACTCGTTGCCCTATTTCCAGAGACTGCATTGTCCAGTCCTGTATGTTTACAGCTACTGGGAAAAGTGCCATTTACACTTTGGCGTTGGCTTCGAACAATGGGGCAGATTCCATGTTCTGTTGTTTCCCTCGCTCTGGGAAACTGCCCTCGTTCCCAGTTATTTTTGGAGCCGATGGTAAAAATCTGTTTGATGTCTTATGTCTCTCTCAGAAAGCTGCTGAGATTGATATGATGGTGGGGAAGGTGTGTTTAGTCTCTGTATCTTTTAGTCCTGATGGTGGATTTACAATTTGACCAGCTTTATTTTTAGCTGCTGTGGAAAAAAAAAGAGAGAAAAAACACGCAGCTGAAGCGTCTCCTTGACCCAGTTGGGAGATAGAAACCCTTGTTTCACACCACAATGAAATGGACGCTGCATTTCTTCCTAGCGTTTCTTTCTTGTTTTGGGAAGTTAAGACACGAAATGTTAAACCAGCTCTTTATTCAGAGAGTTTCTGAAAGAAGAGAACGGACAAAAAAACATTTCCATTCCCAATCGTTGGAGTGAAACAGAAACCGGTGTGCTTCAGCTGGAGTTTCCCCTCAAGGTAAATCAGGTGCTGTATTCATCAGTCATAGGACCGCATGCGTATCAAGTTCATTTTAGATCAATAAGAAAAAAAAACAAAACATTCCTGTCAGAGCTGAACTTCAGCGAGCTGGTTGCAGACTGCATTCCAAGCCATTTATGAACATTTACAGCATGAAGCACATTATGTGGAGTCCTCAGCTATTCTTTCATGTTTGCCTCTCGACTCAGACAGACTGCCTACCGCTGAGGCAACTGAGGTTAATTTACATGGTGTCATGTGCAGTCTACATACACAGAGTACTATTTACAAGTGCTATGCAACAAAAACAATTTTTCTCTCTCCCTATTTTTTTGTTCTGCCTTGTTCATGAAGTATATTAATGACTTGTTGTTACTTCAGCTGTTTCACAACAAGATGTTCCTAAATTCAAATCTCAGCCACAACCATTTTTGTTTTAACTTTGCATGTTGTTTTCAGCCAAGCGTTGATTTTTTTTCTGTGTTCTCTAGCTTCCTCCTGCAATTGGTATCATGCAGGAGGAAGATTTACTGATCCAGATCTTTTATCTGATCTTTTTTTTTGTAAAGCTTTGACCTGCCAATACTGATTTAAGCAGATTCAAAACCTGACAATCTAATCAGTTCAAAATTTATGAGCTCCACACTTTGAGTTTAGCTTCACCTTTGATGTTTTAAATTAAAAAGAAAAAACTGTAAAAACATTCCGCTTTCACAACAACAAAATCTAAGTAACATCACAATAAAACAAGCGGTTTCCAAACTGTATACAATAATGTCTCTCTTCATTGAACTCAAGAGGTTCAGTGTGCTACATAGAAAAAGAAAACTGCAAATTATTTTCTACTGAATCCATAAATGCCATCTCCAGGTCCCTTCTGTAACTTTGTGTCATTGTTGATGAATTCTGGTGTAAAAGTTACTTAACTCTGATTTTCCAGCGGTTCTGGCACCGATGAGCGATCAACTGATTTGGATTGTGAAACATAAATTTGATTGGTGATGTACAGACATCTGTTTGCTGGTATTCCCTGTTTGTTAAACTCTCTCCAACCACTAGAATCCTTTACAAAAACACAGCAAAAAACAGTGGCAGGATCACTAAGTGGATGAGTCGTTTATAGTGATGTAATGGCACAGCATTGGCTTGGCCCTCGGGTGGTGGAAAAGCAAATAGTTTGTGTTTTGTTTTGTTTTTTTTGCTGTTTTTTTTTTTTTTTAACGGAACCAGTGAAGAACTGGCTGGTTAAATACTGGAACCACTTTGGTGCAAAAGCCGTACAATGAGGCCCTTTAATCAGGGTGTACAACCACCCTTAAGTCCTAGATTCGTGTATCTAAAATTAAAGCCTTAAAATGACTTAAATTCATTTAAAAAATGCAAGTTGTCCTTAAATAAGTTAACCATAGGTCTTAGATTTTGTCGTGGCAGGACAGTCTTGTATACTCAGACTTTATTAAACTTTTCTAAAGTTCAAGTCACCCGCAGACATCTTCACTGCATTGTGCGATTCCCTTTAATTGAGGCTACCAGTAGCTAGCTGCCAATATACCCTTGCTAGCTGGCTAGCTTTTTTTATCATGAGTAAGTGCAAATTTACCCCAAATGTTTTTTTTTTTACATATCCATCGTGCTACAAGTCTTAAATTTTAAATTTCATTCATAATTTTAAAAGTCTTACATTTGAGTTGGTGAAACCCTGTTAATGAACTGGTGACCAATCTACGCTGTACATCACCCCTCAGATGGAACATCGTTGAGGTTAATCGATGCAGCAATTTAGTTAAAATATAAAAAACATTTAATCCTGTTTTAGGTGAATTTGTTAAAGGCTTTTGCTTGTCTTTGCAGTTTTTCCTCAGTATTAATTTCAGTCTGAACACTAGCCAGCCTCCCTACTTATCTTTCCATGTCAACAGAGCCCAGCAGGCTAGCTCTCAGCTCTAACCGCTGATTATTTACTCAAAGGGAGCCGGCCTTTGCGACTGACGCAGCCTGCGCTGCTCGGCTCATCAGCCACGTCCCTGACTGCTGACCCCCTGAATCCTGCTTTCCTGCCTCCTCTCTTCACTACAGTGGACATTTGAGGCATTCAAGGGACAAAACTCATCCAACACGTTGCTACTGCTGTTTGTCGAATAGATTCAGACTTTCCCTAGGCAGAAAGTGGTGATTAGCCCAGCTAAATGTTGTTGAATGCAGCTGAGCTGCTTAGTGTGGGAGCGCCTCATTTAGAGACTGGGAGCAATAAAAGGATAAAGGCTCTGGTATGTGTGTGCGCGTGCGCGCGTGGGGAGATGTTGACTGTTGACTTCGCTTTGAATGGCCTATTATATTCCAGGCTTCCCAGCCATTAAGTGTTGCGGCTCTAATCAGTCTGCGAGTCATCTTCTAATAGTTTGCTCTCTTTGTGGGACCTCTGAGTTCGGGGGACGTCAGACGTTACGCCCAACAATGGCAGCTTGTTTTTGACGCTCATGTGCCCCCTTGCCACAAAAATGTAGCTTTCTTATCGAGTCGTCAGAAAGTTGGAGCCGGTGTGAGGGAATGAAGCAGATGGCTGCCCAGCGGAGAGCCCAGAACCACATGGGAAAGCAGAGCGTGGAAGGCTCCTATGTTCCTCTCCGTGTTTGCTCTGCCTTTACCTGGATGTTTATCAGGGAGCGGGAGCGCCCCAGGCTGCATCTGGCACCCGATTAAACACAACTCCATATTTAAAGCGCGGCGGAACAGGTACCACAGTATTACTCAAGGCGTTCCCGTTAAAACAGAGAACAGCTGTCGTTCCCAGAGTGGGTGACGGTGTAAATCTGGCAGGGCTGACTGGCACCAGTCTTCTGTGTCTATTTCTGAGCCCGAGGTTTGAGCACACAAGCGGAGACTTGGCACGAGCTCAAGGAGCGCATATGTGCGCTTGTTGGTCCACACTCTGATCCACGCTAAGCTTCTTGCACCTCCTGAGCAGCACAGGTAGCCTGGACAGCAAGCCTGCAAACAAAATGACAGAGAGGAGTCGAGGAGGTTTTCTTCCTCCCACCCAGAGACTGGGAAAGCGGCCAAATATCCAACAGATTCAAGTGACACCAGTTCATCCCCACAGGCCTGTTCTGCCTGTGGGGATGGAGCTGGGGCTGGAGCTGGGTGGGACACAAAGGAAGAGAAAAGGAGCTCGGCCTGCCAGGATCTTCAAGTGGTCATTGTGAGAGAGGAGAGCAGATTATATGTTGGGTGTTTGGAAGCAGTCCTCTGGGGGTGACCTACACATCGCCTCAGTGAAGGACTTCTCCTTTTTCCCTCATGAATAGGGCTGGCTTTTTTTTTTTTTTAATGTATATATAAAGGCTTTCACTGGTGAACTAGATCAAAGGAGTCTAGAAAATAGTTTCATGGCCTGGATACACAGCTCTCAGTGTTTCCATGCACTTTATTTTTATGTAGATAAATGCTTATTAGATGTTTATTTGATTATTGTATTGGAAGCCTTTGAGTCTTGTTTTGTTTCTTAGACAGTAGTTGCATATTTATTCATTTTGAGTTTGTTTTGGATTTTGAACATTGCTTAACTTCACATTTTGCGCTTTCCGGTACTTTCTAAAAACAACTCAATCACTTAAAAAAAAGAAGAAGCTGCTTTTAGCAATAAGTTGATATTTTTGGTGAACTGAAAATGAGTCGTTTCAAAAACCTCTGGATTATTAAGTGACGATAGACCGGCACTACGCCGTCACCTAGCAACCCCAAAACCCANCCAGCCCTGTAGCGCTTCGAGCAAACTGGTTCGTCTGGTTGTTGAACCTTTAGGTGCGTCACTGTGGTGAGCAACAAATATCGGCCCAGCTCAGTTGACAACTGGACTAGACAGTTTTAGGGTTACTGAGAGTCTGTTCACTCTTCTCCACTAAGTGGCAATGACATTTATCTGTTCAGATAAAACGTCCTTAGAGAGGGAACACTTTCCATGTGTGATTTCACATGACGCAATATAAGGCAGTCTTAGGACCATTGTTTCACCCATTATTAACGGCTTTCTAGTCTTATCCCAATGTTTGGAAGTGAATCCGGTCACAGGGATGAGAGCGCGGGGGGGTGCCTACAGCTCTCTCGTATCCGACCCCTTTTTCCCTCAGCAAGGCATGCAGATTCTTGGCTGTTGAGTCTTTACTCTTCTTCCAGTCTTCAATCTTTGCTGGCTCAAATAAAGCAGCTCTAGCGTGCTTCCCGTGTCTAAGAGTGTAAGACGATCCTCTCCCCCCCATAAACTCGTTTTCCAGCGTGTGACGAGGAATGGACATCGACAACTGCTGGAGATCCAAACAGAACAGGAAGAGGAAGCTGGAGGAGGCTTGAAGCAAAGGGAAAGTCGGTGGATTAGTTCCCGCCATCATTTCTCTTCAGGAATCCAAAGTATTTGTTGGCAAATTTTGTGGAGAATCTAAGGGGTCTTGTAATGTGGTGGTGTTTAAGAAAATAGACGAGGATTTGTAGAATCAGACATAAAACAACTAAGAATAAAAAAAACAAGAAAGCTGTAGGTCTGGTATATAAAATAAATGCTAAGCTAAAAACGGATCAGGATGGGTAAATGACAACCTGAAGCCTAACATTAACTTTAATGTAGATTGCTGTGGGGATGAGTACCTCCTACATGTCTCTAGCAGAGTTACAGTACCTTGCAAAAGTCTTCATATCACTTGAAGATCTTCGCTTTACAACCACAAACTTCGTTGTATTAAATTTGGACTCTATCTAGCAGATGTAAGAAATGACGAATGGTTTTACAAATGATTCTGAAAAGTGTGGCGCTCACTTGTGTTCAATTCCGGACACCGTGTAATGAAATCTTGTGCAACCAGCTGCAATTATAAACCATTTTATCAGTAAATACTGACTGTATAATTTCATCCTCCCATGCGACTTCCCCACTCAGCTCCTTCAGACTAGCAGCAGCAATTAGCAAACATCTAGTGGAACTCCAAGTCTGCTTAGCTCATCAAACAAACTACTTTTCAGTCCCAGGTTCCTAAGAACTGTTGTAAACGGTGTAATGAGAAGCATCGTGGTGAAGGCAAAGTGTCAGAGTAGGAGCTTCTTAAAGACACAGAGGCCAACTTCAAGCCGTCAAATTGCAAACTCAAATTTCTTTTCAGTCATGTTTCATATATATGGCCTTTTTATTACAACTGAAGGTAACAGCTACTGGATTGTGCTATAAAATCCCACTATGTGCCTGGAAAATACATGATGCTTCCCTTAAGAGAAATGTCTTTCAGGATTAGTTGGGTTATGTCTTTGATTATATTGTACATTTATTTTAAGTTCAGTCTGTTTTAGCTTTTCCAGAACTTTTGAACTTTTCCAGAAGAATGGGTATTTAGGAAACTTAAAAGATGCCTACAAATCAGTCAACTAGACAAAGTCATACAAAAAAACAAACAATCCTTCTGGAGATTGGCTGATTAGGCAGTTTTCTTGATCTTTTCTTCATTTGCATTTACAAAAAAACAAATTGCAAGGCCCCAAAACAGCAGTTTTTGTCTGAGTAAGGTGAATCCTTACAAGTCAATTGCATACAGCGTGACATTGTGTAGTTTAAACAACTGAAGGGACTGTTCTGATTTTTCAATCGGGACTAAAAAGCAACCAGCATTTACAGAAAACAACTCTTCAAAGGCTCCTCAGAAAGTGAAGAAGCATTGCTGAATACAAGCTGTGCTGCGGGTGTCCTGCTCCCTTCTCCCTCTGACACGATAGGAATGGGAGGTGTTAAACAAAAGCCCCAGAGAATGTGTGCACGGCAGGTGCAGGACGTTTTTCTGTCATGTGAGATATGTGCACTCTCCCCTCTCTCTGGATTGTTCCGGACATCTGGGGTGGTGAGTTGGACCCCAGTCACGCATCTTGCACCTCATCTCAGTTTTTTTTCCTGTTTTCCTGCAGGAGCAGCTCTGGCTTTTGCCGCCCCTCCATTTGGCTTTGCGGCCCTCCTCGTCACGCTGCGAAACAGAAGCGAGGCCCTGGGCCCTGCGGCGTGTCGGGTTTACAGTTACAGCTACTGGAACTGCTGCCAAGTGCTCTGTTGTCGGTCCATATCTACGCTTCATGCTTTACAATATTTAGATAAGCGCGTTGCTTAGCAGCCACCCTGAATAGACTTTGTACATGCTTTATCCATAACCAAACAGAAGTGTCGTATTTTGGCAGATCGTGTCTTGTGTTTCATTCACAGGCCTCTGCATGCTTTGTTTGGGAAAATAACTCAGTAGTTTTTCAGCATTGCACAATTTAACTGCTTTTCTCCGTGTGGTGAGATGATTTAACACTTCTCCCTTTCCCTGGAGGCACCATCTTATTTTTAAGTTGGTGTCTGAGCAGAAATAGGAGGCAGCTACTCCTGTAAATACACCGGTAAAGGGTGGACCCCTAGCACTTGTTGCTGGGCTCGGCAATTCAGGGTGCTAAGGTTTCCTGGATGAATGGCGAGCCCTGTGTGAGCGCTCCGCCTGCCTTGGTCCATCAGGAACAGCTCAGAGTGGGCTGTTTGTCAGAGAAGGTTCTCGATTACCTGGCAACTTACTGCCTCAATGCTTTCCTCTTAGTCTAGGTCACTTTAATCAAACTCTAGTTCTCCTTTGAAAGTCTGGTTCGTTTGGGGAGGTGTGAAAGCGCCATCGAACTCTGGTGCAGACTCTGGTCCGCCTAAAAACCCAGGTCTCGGTTCAGTTGGAATGAACTCTGTGGTGGTACGAACGCATATTTGGACACAAGCAAACCGGAGACCGCTCCCAAAGCATGAAAAGAACTACAGTGCAAGGCATTCGGGGTAAAAGCAACCAAAACAAACACAGGTGTCTTGCGCTAGCGGGAGAAATGGATTGTGGTCTTTTACCAAAGACAAAAGAGAAATCCTTCTGCTAAATTCTGATGCTACTCCATTTTTATTCACATTTTTTGCGAAGGAGGAAGTTGCGCTCCTGTCGTCTTTCAATGATTTTTGTGTTTCCTGGAGTAACTATTGGTGCAGCGCCACCACTGGTGAGGAGGGGAACAGGTTTCTCAATTAGTTTGAATTGTTTGACACGATTCAGTGTGAAAGCAAAACACACCAGCGGAAAATGTAACAAATATTGCAATTTTCGTCCCCAAAGGAACCGAGTCTACTGGACTTTCATGTGTGAAACACGAACTCTCCAACAGCCCCCTCTGGGCTTTGTCAGAGGTGTCCTATCCGTACATCGCAAAATGCCAGAGTGGCAATGAAGCAGAAAGCTGCAATTCAGCCATTCCTTGATGATCTGATTAAACGCTACCGCTGGAGTTCACTACGCAACTCTCTGCTGTTTCTTTCTTTCTTTCTTTCTCTCCTTGTTGAACTCATTGGTATTCAAGTTTGTTTGAAACCCACAACTGGACAATGACACATGGTTACTCGTTGCCCTATTTCCAGAGACTGCATTGTCCAGTCCTGTATGTTTACAGCTACTGGGAAAAGTGCCATTTACACTTTGGCGTTGGCTTCGAACAATGGGGCAGATTCCATGTTCTGTTGTTTCCCTCGCTCTGGGAAACTGCCCTCGTTCCCAGTTATTTTTGGAGCCGATGGTAAAAATCTGTTTGATGTCTTATGTCTCTCTCAGAAAGCTGCTGAGATTGATATGATGGTGGGGAAGGTGTGTTTAGTCTCTGTATCTTTTAGTCCTGATGGTGGATTTACAATTTGACCAGCTTTATTTTTAGCTGCTGTGGAAAAAAAAAGAGAGAAAAAACACGCAGCTGAAGCGTCTCCTTGACCCAGTTGGGAGATAGAAACCCTTGTTTCACACCACAATGAAATGGACGCTGCATTTCTTCCTAGCGTTTCTTTCTTGTTTTGGGAAGTTAAGACACGAAATGTTAAACCAGCTCTTTATTCAGAGAGTTTCTGAAAGAAGAGAACGGACAAAAAAACATTTCCATTCCCAATCGTTGGAGTGAAACAGAAACCGGTGTGCTTCAGCTGGAGTTTCCCCTCAAGGTAAATCAGGTGCTGTATTCATCAGTCATAGGACCGCATGCGTATCAAGTTCATTTTAGATCAATAAGAAAAAAAAACAAAACATTCCTGTCAGAGCTGAACTTCAGCGAGCTGGTTGCAGACTGCATTCCAAGCCATTTATGAACATTTACAGCATGAAGCACATTATGTGGAGTCCTCAGCTATTCTTTCATGTTTGCCTCTCGACTCAGACAGACTGCCTACCGCTGAGGCAACTGAGGTTAATTTACATGGTGTCATGTGCAGTCTACATACACAGAGTACTATTTACAAGTGCTATGCAACAAAAACAATTTTTCTCTCTCCCTATTTTTTTGTTCTGCCTTGTTCATGAAGTATATTAATGACTTGTTGTTACTTCAGCTGTTTCACAACAAGATGTTCCTAAATTCAAATCTCAGCCACAACCATTTTTGTTTTAACTTTGCATGTTGTTTTCAGCCAAGCGTTGATTTTTTTTCTGTGTTCTCTAGCTTCCTCCTGCAATTGGTATCATGCAGGAGGAAGATTTACTGATCCAGATCTTTTATCTGATCTTTTTTTTTGTAAAGCTTTGACCTGCCAATACTGATTTAAGCAGATTCAAAACCTGACAATCTAATCAGTTCAAAATTTATGAGCTCCACACTTTGAGTTTAGCTTCACCTTTGATGTTTTAAATTAAAAAGAAAAAACTGTAAAAACATTCCGCTTTCACAACAACAAAATCTAAGTAACATCACAATAAAACAAGCGGTTTCCAAACTGTATACAATAATGTCTCTCTTCATTGAACTCAAGAGGTTCAGTGTGCTACATAGAAAAAGAAAACTGCAAATTATTTTCTACTGAATCCATAAATGCCATCTCCAGGTCCCTTCTGTAACTTTGTGTCATTGTTGATGAATTCTGGTGTAAAAGTTACTTAACTCTGATTTTCCAGCGGTTCTGGCACCGATGAGCGATCAACTGATTTGGATTGTGAAACATAAATTTGATTGGTGATGTACAGACATCTGTTTGCTGGTATTCCCTGTTTGTTAAACTCTCTCCAACCACTAGAATCCTTTACAAAAACACAGCAAAAAACAGTGGCAGGATCACTAAGTGGATGAGTCGTTTATAGTGATGTAATGGCACAGCATTGGCTTGGCCCTCGGGTGGTGGAAAAGCAAATAGTTTGTGTTTTGTTTTGTTTTTTTTGCTGTTTTTTTTTTTTTTTAACGGAACCAGTGAAGAACTGGCTGGTTAAATACTGGAACCACTTTGGTGCAAAAGCCGTACAATGAGGCCCTTTAATCAGGGTGTACAACCACCCTTAAGTCCTAGATTCGTGTATCTAAAATTAAAGCCTTAAAATGACTTAAATTCATTTAAAAAATGCAAGTTGTCCTTAAATAAGTTAACCATAGGTCTTAGATTTTGTCGTGGCAGGACAGTCTTGTATACTCAGACTTTATTAAACTTTTCTAAAGTTCAAGTCACCTGCAGACATCTTCACTGCATTCTGCGATTCCCTTTAATTGAGGCTACCAGTAGCTTACTGCCAATATACCCTTGCTAGCTGGCTAGCTTTTTTTATCATGAGTAAGTGCAAATTTACCCCAAATGTTTTTTTTTTTACATATCCATCGTGCTACAAGTCTTAAATTTTAAATTTCATTCATAATTTTAAAAGTCTTACATTTGAGTTGGTGAAACCCTGTTAATGAACTGGTGACCAATCTACGCTGTACATCACCCCTCAGATGGAACATCGTTGAGGTTAATCGATGCAGCAATTTAGTTAAAATATAAAACACATTTAATCCTGTTTTAGGTGAATTTGTTAAAGGCTTTTGCTTGTCTTTGCAGTTTTTCCTCAGTATTAATTTCAGTCTGAACACTAGCCAGCCTCCCTACTTATCTTTCCATGTCAACAGAGCCCAGCAGGCTAGCTCTCAGCTCTAACCGCTGATTATTTACTCAAAGGGAGCCGGCCTTTGCGACTGACGCAGCCTGCGCTGCTCGGCTCATCAGCCACGTCCCTGACTGCTGACCCCCTGAATCCTGCTTTCCTGCCTCCTCTCTTCACTACAGTGGACATTTGAGGCATTCAAGGGACAAAACTCATCCAACACGTTGCTACTGCTGCTTGTCGAATAGATTCAGACTTTCCCTAGGCAGAAAGTGGTGATTAGCCCAGCTAAATGTTGTTGAATGCAGCTGAGCTTCTTAGTGTGGGAGCGCCTCATTTAGAGACTGGGAGCAATAAAAGGATAAAGGCTCTGGTATGTGTGTGCGCGTGCGCGCGTGGGGAGATGTTGACTGTTGACTTCGCTTTGAATGGCCTATTATATTCCAGGCTTCCCAGCCATTAAGTGTTGCGGCTCTAATCAGTCTGCGAGTCATCTTCTAATAGTTTGCTCTCTTTGTGGGACCTCTGAGTTCGGGGGACGTCAGACGTTACGCCCAACAATGGCAGCTTGTTTTTGACGCTCATGTGCCCCCTTGCCACAAAAATGTAGCTTTCTTATCGAGTCGTCAGAAAGTTGGAGCCGGTGTGAGGGAATGAAGCAGATGGCTGCCCAGCGGAGAGCCCAGAACCACATGGGAAAGCAGAGCGTGGAAGGCTCCTATGTTCCTCTCCGTGTTTGCTCTGCCTTTACCTGGATGTTTATCAGGGAGCGGGAGCGCCCCAGGCTGCATCTGGCACCCGATTAAACACAACTCCATATTTAAAGCGCGGCGGAACAGGTACCACAGTATTACTCAAGGCGTTCCCGTTAAAACAGAGAACAGCTGTCGTTCCCAGAGTGGGTGACGGTGTAAATCTGGCAGGGCTGACTGGCACCAGTCTTCTGTGTCTATTTCTGAGCCCAAGGTTTGAGCACACAAGCGGAGACTTGGCACGAGCTCAAGGAGCGCATATGTGCGCTTGTTGGTCCACACTCTGATCCACGCTAAGCTTCTTGCACCTCCTGAGCAGCACAGGTAGCCTGGACAGCAAGCCTGCAAACAAAATGACAGAGAGGAGTCGAGGAGGTTTTCTTCCTCCCACCCAGAGACTGGGAAAGCGGCCAAATATCCAGCAGATTCCAGTGACACCAGTTCATCCCCACAGGCCTGTTCTGCCTGTGGGGATGGAGCTGGGGCTGGAGCTGGGTGGGACACAAAGGAAGAGAAAAGGAGCTCGGCCTGCCAGGATCTTCAAGTGGTCATTGTGAGAGAGGAGAGCAGATTATATGTTGGGTGTTTGGAAGCAGTCCTCTGGGGGTGACCTACACATCGCCTCACTGAAGGACTTCTCCTTTTTCCCACATGAATAGGGCTGGCTTTTTTTTTTTTAAATGTATATATAAAGGCTTTCACTGGTGAACTAGATCAAAGGAGTCTAGAAAATAGTTTCATGGCCTGGATACACAGCTCTCAGTGTTTCCATGCACTTTATTTTTATGTAGATAAATGCTTATTAGATGTTTATTTGATTATTGTATTGGAAGCCTTTGAGTCTTGTTTTGTTTCTTAGACAGTAGTTGCATATTTATTCATTTTGAGTTTGTTTTGGATTTTGAACATTGCTTAACTTCACATTTTGCGCTTTCCGGTACTTTCTAAAAACAACTCAATCACTTAAAAAAAAGAAGAAGCTGCTTTTAGCAATAAGTTGATATTTTTGGTGAACTGAAAATGAGTCGTTTCAAAAACCTCTGGATTATTAAGTGACGATAGACCGGCACTATGCCGTCACCTAGCAACCCCAAAACCCAGCAGATGACGGAAAGGTGTAGCAGAGCACCAAAGTTTCTCTGCTTTTACCCGTTTAAGCTTTTATCCTCTGTCATGGATTACAATGGATTTGGAAATCTTAGACCGATGAGGTCTAACATAAAAACGAGTTTTACTAATACTAGCCATCTTAATGATGTTAATGTCATTTTAAAAATTAAGCTCTTTTACTTTTTGGTTTCTCGCACAGTGAGACGGCGCCTCCATATTTATTGCAGGAGGCCTAACAGGGATATTTGAATTCCTTTTGTACCTCTAATGCAGCTTTTAAAGAATCATTGAAAATCTGCAGTCATTTCACTGGACACAAAATTCTTACTGGTTGTGCTTCAGACATTGTTCTTGTGACTTTCACCTGTTGAAGAAACTCTTAAAGCCCAATTTAAAATGTGGTCTCTGCAAAGTTGTTTTGTATTTAGACCTAATGGTGGAACAGTCAGTCCCAGGGTTTTAGGTTTTTCTGAAGTATGGTAGAACTATAAACTGGTTCAGACCTTTTCAGCGGCGTACTTATCTCCCGCCCTCCCTACATATCTCCTTTTGTTTCCTGCGCCTCCTCCCTCCCAGCGTTTCTTTTGTGTCCTGCCTGCATTGTGCTGAATTGGCGGTTGCAGACCACTCTGATTGTAGTTGAGCTCTGTGGTTTCTGTGGCGCACCCAGAGCGCGTGGGTCTGTTCGGGCCCCGCCGACTCCACGCTCCGGCTTCCTACCGACATTCCCACCTGTCTCCCGGTTTGAGGGGAACACACTCCATCACTCTACATCCCCACAGTTCAGAGATGACATCACTGAAAGCTCACACTCACACAGATGGATGCTTACGGGGAGCACAGAAATTAAAGCTCTTGCCATATGGACACGTGTGTTTTTGAACCTCTCAGCCTGCCAAACGGCGTGACTTGTTTACCGCCTGTCCAGTTGATTAGTGCTCAGGCGTGACTGCGACCTCTAAAGGTGGATAGCGTCCCATCCTTGGATATTGTGTGTGTGTGTGTGGGGGGTTTGTTTGTTTTTTTTTTACCAGCTGGTAACTCTTTTATCTTGATTTGTTCCTCCTCAGCTCTGATTGGGTGGAGATCCTGGAGCCTCGCTCCCGCGAGCGCATGTATGTCAACCTGACCACGGGCGAATGCGGCTGGGATCCCCCTACCGGCGTTCCCGTCCGCCAGGCAGACGGCAACCAGTGGTGGGAACTGTTTGACCCCCACAGCGGCCGCTTCTACTACTACAACTCTACAGGGCGCCGCACGGTCTGGCACCGGCCCCAGGGGGCCGACATAGTGCCCCTCTCCCAGCTGCAGGCCATGAAGCGGTGCAGCGACGCCAGGAAGGCCGGCGGGGCGGCGGAGGAGCACCACCACCGCTCCACCACCGGAAGCATAGGCAGCGTGGGGAGCCAGGGACGCCGCACCCCTATGGCCGAGCGGGACGGCGACGGCCCGTTGCCCAGAGCCCCAGAGCCGTCCGAGCAGAGCGCCAACTCCGAGCCGGACCCGGCAGCGGGCGGCCGAACCAAAGGAGATGGTAGCAGCTCCGAACACGAGGCGGAGGACGGCAAAGACCCTCAGAGGTAAGCGACTACGTCCGACCAGGTTTTTATGTGACCCCCTAGATCAGGGGTCTGCAACCTGAGGCTCCACAGGGGCTCTTTAGACTGGGGATGGCATTTATCCCAATGTATTGTGGTAGTATTGTGATAATTATAAAGTAATAGTAATTATAAAGTAACGATGGTGACAAACTATTTATTGCTTCTTGTTTTAGGCTGTGACTGCATGAAACGGCATTAACAGCCCCACAGACACAAATCCTGCTCTTGGAAAAACAAACCATTTGTTATGCCTCTTTAGGACAGCAGTCACTTAGAAATGTGTGGTTTTTATTTGACTTCTCACAATAACTTCATTTAATCATATTTTAAAAATTATGGATATTTATTGACTCACTCACTGAACAAACAGTAGAGAAAATGGTAAAACTAACAATCCTGACAAGACAGTTTTTTTTAAAACATTAACTGGATTTTATTTTGATGGCAATAAATCATGATAATACAATAAATGCCTACCCTAACTATAGACCTAAAAGTATAGTTTTTCTTTATTTTAAAATCTCAAAATAGAAATAAAATGGTGGTTAAAAATAACAAAAATATCCTGTCTATTTATCTAAAATTATAATTATAACTTGTCCTTTTTTTCTTCAAAATGCCATGTAACATTTGGGTCTCTCAGCATGTTTCATGTAGCTCGACTGAGAGTCAAAATGGCTCATTTGAAAGCTTTAAAAGTAGCTAACACCTGCTTTAGATTCCAGAGGGATTCATAAATAAAACCTTCAAGGTAACTATTGTGTACTTAAATTGTATTTTAAGTTTTAATTTCAAGTTCAGTATTATTTATTTATTGAAGTTTAAATGCAGAGGCAGTTGTTTATTGACATTTATGGGTTTTATCAATAGATTCTGTCACAACCGGCCCTTTGAGGACACTCATGATCCTGATGTGGCCCAAAATGAAAATGAGTTCACCACCTCTGCTTTAGGAACTTCTGCTGAGATTTGGTTTGATCATTAGAGGCTCGTATTACCAGAGGACCGTTGAGGAAACGCGATACCGATCGGAGCATATGTCACCGCTGCTTGTAAAGACTCTCAAATGCTTCTGTTGTGAGAATTTGCAAGATTGCGTTGACTTTTGACCATCTGGGCCAGACTCAGACTGCTTTCTTGTTTTCTTTTTCACTTATCTGCGCATTCCATACATCCCGAGTTTCCATACGATCGCCTGTGAACCGTGCCCGGCCGTTTGAGCAAATCGCTACCAAATGGGGGGGGAAACGGTGCGCTATATTAGCGAGCACATCATTTCCCCCCTTGCGCTTGGGTTACTGGTGCAGAACGAGCCCTAACAGTAAGTCATTCAGAGACCCCGTCATGCGATCGCCGTTGCGGCTTCATCTAGACCGCATCTTTCCCTGTCCAAGTCAAATACCAGACATACCACTTCTGTTTCGCCTGGCGCACGGCCACCGGGGCTATCTCAGTGTCCCTCTGTGTGCTGACCAGCGCTCGGCCCGGCTCGGCTCCAACGCACTGCTCATTTCGTTTTCCTTAAACAAATCCAGGCTCCAGGCCATAGAACGCTGTAACCCCTCTAATGTGCATGCATGAGAGGCATGTGAGAGAATGCTGTGGTGGTTAATAACAAACAGAGCCACCACATTCCTGCTGCTTATGAGCAAGGCTAACCCTGAAAAGTTTTCAGAGGTTTTGTCTTTGAAAATGGATTACTTTCTTCTTCTTACTGGCTGGCAGCTTGGATCTGCTTTGTATTTTATTTGGGTGCTGCAGAAAGATGGTTGAGGAGTTAAATGGTAATCTCTGGCTGATGGGTGGCATTGGTGGAGGCGGTAGGGCAAAACAACATCGCCAGCTTTGAACGGTTCAGTCAATCATCCAAAAATGGACCCATAGTCATGCTAGCTCTTGCTAAGCACCAGTTTGTTGTGTTGCTACTGAGACAAAACTCACTGAAAAATGGAGCTATCCAATCCCTGGCTCCCTGCTGAGCCAGAGGAAAGAGCAGCTTTCATTGGTAGCTGGGGGCAGGCTCATGGGGAAAAGCAGCCAATCAAATTGTTCTGAGGTCTGCTTCTAAAAATATGGAATCTATATTCACATTTTAAAGTCCAAAGTAACCAATCAGTGCCACACTTTTCAGATCATTTGCGAAATGATTGAAGACAATGTATGACTTTCTTTCACTTTAAAATTATGACCTACTTGATTTCCCATCAAATCCCATTAAAACACATTGAGGTTTGTGGTTTGTAATGTGATAAAATGTGAAAAGAGTCCTAGAGGTATGAGTTAACTTGCCAGCACATTGCTACGGAGAGAGTTTTCACTCTGGGGTCCCACACTGCCGCCCTCAACCCCCCGTGACTCAACCTTTCCCAGAACCTTTTTCTGTCTCTCCTTTAAAACAATAGCCAGCTGTATTCCAACACAGAAAGCCGAGGAGCCTTTAGCCGACAGGATTGATACCCTAATTAACCATATGGTCCTTCACAGGCTCACCACCCTCCGTCTCTCAGCAGGTAATTGGAAACCACAAAACACCCACAGAGGGTGGAATGCGTAGGCCCAAAATGGCTGAAATTGAGGCTTCGGAGAAGGTTTGAGATGAGCCGGTTGTTTTCTACTTCTGGTCATCGAATGTTTGCTTGGAAAAAAAAAAAAAAAGGAGCTGTTTCCTCAATGTTTTTCTTCTTCTCTGTATTAACTTTTGAGCTATTTCGGACATGTCTCAACTTGTTCCCGTTTCTTGTAGCGCAGTGGAAATAAAACATTAACATCTGACCTTTTTTAGAAAACAATGCTGCCCTGTGTGGAAACAGGACTGTCCTTTATTTTTGTTTTAGGTTATGACTAAATGCGTTCAGAATAGCTTCCTGACAGCTTAGTTTTTATGAAAGTCTCTAAGCTGCACTCGGCGATGCTGCTTCCTTTCTCTTTGTGGAAGAAAGCTCACACCTGTATTTGTGTTTTGTTTTGGGTTTTTTTTTTAAACAATGCTGAATCCAGTCACGTGAGTCTGCACTTGTGTGGCTGTCTGTCTCAGTGCCAGATCTGTGAATCATTGACCGAGTCTTATCACATGTGCAGGGAAATTTCTGTGCGTTTCAAGAGCAGCTCATTAGGGAAGTACCGTGAACTCCTCGGAGAATCGGGATGGAAAGTGTCAAGGTCTTACCATGACGTAGTAATGAAAATCGATTAAAAACGAGGTGGGAAATTCATTAGTCTACATGGTATTAATGGGGTTAAACACTAAACATAACCAAAGACTTATAGGGCTCTCTGTTTATGTACATAGTGGCTGGGTGTGGGTGTGTTCCCATGCAGCTTTTTAGTTGCACACCTGTAGGGTTCGTCAGATCACAAAGACATTCGGGACGGTTGACTGCCTGCTTTAAGTCGACCAGAAAGCGACTCGAAGTTTACGTGAGCTCTGTGGCTTCTCCTTTGTCTTACGCTGCACCCTGAGGGGCAGCGTGGACCAGTAAGGCGAACAAAAGGTATTTTCGAACACAGTTCTGCCTCAGGGTGAACTGAAAGCTTCCTTTTTTGTTGTTTTTTTAGGAAGTTTACGTATGCTGCCATGAGAGGAACAGCATTCTGTTTGCAAGCAACCTCTAATTTATTCCGGTAATGACCAATCAAAGCAATTCACACCATTAGTCACTGACAAGTTGCATTTCCTGTTTTGGAGTAGCTGAGTTGTGAGTAGTTTGTTTCTTACTGAGCTGCTTTACAGGCCGTCTGCTCTCGTAGCCAAAGCTACACATGACAGTAAAGCCGGTTTTAACATCGTTTTTTACTTTTGTTAGTTTTTAGTGGGACAGTGTAATTGAGTGATTTCTGAAGTCAATTTGGTTGTACTACTACTACACAAGCCAATCACAATTATTAATAAATCAATGAGTCGCATAGTAAATTAAAATGAACTCGATCATTTCCATTTGGGCAACAGTTATTGTTAAGAAGATGCTTCCCTCTAATATTGTTAAAAAGCCGCCATTTTGAGAAAGATTTGATGCCCACTACAAAGTAGCTAGTTCGCACTCTGTGCCACTTTTGCCTGAAATGCAGTTTTGGTTACCAAGACGTCATAATCCATTTTAATTTTTGTTTTGGTTGTTTTGGATATTTTTAAATGCTTTCCAGTTCCAGTGTTAAACAAGGGAGTTTTCAGCTTTGATGGAGTGTACTTGGATCAATATGTCATCATTATTATTATTAACTGAAAATGGTTTCAAAATGTCAATATTATTGTTTATCACAATAATTTCTTGTCCAGCAAAATTTATCATGACGGATCTAGTACTAGATTTTATTAAGGGTTATCAGAGTAAAGGGGTGGAATACATATCTCAACTCTTCAGACTTTTTTTTTTTTTTGCAAAGAACTTGAAAACAATTTTTGTACCACTTTGATTATGAAATAATCCATAATACATTCTCTCTCTCTCTCTGCCCGTCTGACTGTCAAACATCACTAGTGGCTTAAAAACAAAAACATCAGGAAATGTAAGGACTCAGTCAAGCTATTTTTGTGTTTAACAAAAATCAAAAATAGATGAAAATCATGATTTATACATGATACATGACCCGTCATGGGTCAGTTCTTAAGAGAAACCTTTTATTTTCAAATTTGAAGACTGCAGAGAAACTTAAAAAAAATAAAAGTCAGGAAAACACCTGACTGATTTACAGGATTGTTGATAACTTTCTGTGACGCTGAACGAGCGCTTCATATTCCGTTCTTCTGAATTACGCCACGGTGAACCAACCGTGACTCTCTATTTCACTTTCAGTTTTTAGGGACTCTTCAAGGGAATTTTGCAAACAAACCCTTCGCACCAAAAGCAAAAGTACTCAGAGGAACCCAAACAAACCCTCTTCCTCTTACGCGCTTGTGAGTAACAGGCTGTGAGCCATGCGGGCCAAATCACTGCTGGGGTTTATTTAGGAAGCGAGGGCGAGCTTTATGGGTAAGATAAAGATTTTAATGAATCACACATTCTGTCGGCGTTTCCTACAGGAGCAGAAGTCTTTCATGCTTTTTAATGTGCCACCAGTCTGAGGACGTACGCAGCGTTTTTAACACACGCACACGGGAAGGATTTGTTTTATCTTGACTCTGCTGGTGTGGTAAGGTCTTTGATTCCTGATCTTTATAGAGGCCGTTTTAAGTCTGCTCTTTAAAAAAAAAAAAAAAGGAAATCTTTGCCTCTTTTTTTCCACTTACAAAAAACCCCTACTTGTTGAGTTTATGGTTCTTTACATTGGTCTCCTTGAAGTCATGCTTTTCTTTCCATTTTCAAACCTTTTTTCCTACACATCCCACTTTGTTCTCTGTATTCCACATAATTGCGAGGTTTTTGTCATCCTCAAAAGATCGATTGCAGACGTGCCATTTATCCAAAACCTCCATTGTTTCAGCTCCTATTCAAGGCGTTTCTGCAGTAAACCGCCTCACTGTGATTCTGGGATGTGCTGGAGTGTGTGTTTTTTCTTAAAGACCCGACGGCACCAGGTTACATCTGACCTCAGCTCCGACCCCTTCGAGCGACTTGCGCCTTCAGAGCTGGTCTATTTCTGCGTACCGGCGTTGGTGTGTTTCTGTTTTGCTCTCTGATTACGTTTCAGCGAGCAGACGCTGACTACGGTTTCAGCAAATAGTCTATTATTGGAGCTGCTGAAAGAGCTGCAGATAAACTTTCAGATGGCAGAGGCTGGTCTCCGTGGTACTGTCCAGAGCCGTCCCGTGGGCTCTCCTTCGACCCAGCCCGTTTCTCCTCTCGACTCGGACCCACACAGCTGCTAGACGTCTTGGCTCGGGGGTGGGAGGTGTGTCTTTTTTTCAGCTGTTTGCGGGACAGCTGGCTCTCTGTTGGTCTCTGACAGGAAACAGGATGCTATCAGCTCCCCCTAACAACCCTCAAACTTATTAATATTCTTTTTTTTTATGTCATTTGGTATTTCAAAAAGTGATTTCTAAAAAGAAAAATTGGCCTTGAACGCTGGCCAGTTGGTGCAATATTATCTTTAATGATTGCTCTGTCTTTGATTTCCTTCCTCCCCGTGGATCACTGATCCTGTACTCAGAGGTGTTTGTCCAGCAGCAACTCTGTCTCTATGACCTCATTTCCTCTTCCTGTTCTGCCGATGTTAATAATAACCTGTTTTTGTTACCCCACTGTTCTCGTCATATTTAGGAATTTCCAAATCCATATTCCAGTCCTGCAAAGTGACTCTGCTAATGGCTTCTCCAAATTTATTTCAGTGAGAATTTTCTCCCGAAACTGAACTACAGAAATACTGTAGTGTTCAAAAGAATTTATGATAAAACGAATAATAAAGAAATTATTGTGAAAACCAATAACATTGTTATTTTTGAGACCATTTTCAGGTAATATAATGATAATGGCATAATGATGCAATAAGTTTTCATTTTGTGAAAAACATCTAACACTGGAACTGGAAGACCTCTAAAATAAATATACAAAATGACCAAAAACCATAAATGAAATGGAAATCAAAAACATACCCACAACCAAAATCATTAATAAAATGGATTATGTCTCTGTAAGCAAAACAGCCCTTAAATTATTGAGCTCATTTTAATTTATAATGCGATTAATAGATTTATTGTTCACTGCGACAGGTTTTTTTCCCTTCAGTGGTGGCAGCATCGTGGCATTGGGATGCGTCTCTTTAACAGAGAGAGGAGTGGATAACAGCTGTGGGTGTTGTGGAAAAGTTTTCTTTATAAGAATTTTGATTTATTGTTAATAAATTTCACTTAATACTTTTAAAAATCTGACTGAAATGTCGTTTTTGCTATTTTCTTCACTCTTTATTCCATGAGAGCATCACTAAATATCAGTAAAATAAAAATATATATATGATTAACTGAGGTTTTTATGTGCAGTTCAGTTATGCAAATCACAATTCTTTAAGTAAGGGCCATTTTGAAAAAGAATTATTGCAACATTGCCGCAAAATATCGTGATAAAATCCTAAGTCCATACTGCCCACCAGTAGTATAGAAATGTTAAACATTCAGAGGTGAAATGCTTTTCAAAGACCTTCTTTGGGATTTAGAGGCACCAGAGGATCTGAGGCTAATTGAAATTTGCTGACAGTTAACCTGATTTGTTGCTTCAGAAGCAATCAGATTACCCCATTCAGTGCCAGAGGAGCTCTGAACTTATTTCATCTAACATTTCTTTATCACATGCAAGCTCGTTGCTCAGAAGGAGAGGATTTTCTGTTTTCTAAAGGGCTGTTCTCGTGTGTTTTTAAATGCTAAGAATCGAAATAATCCCGCTGTAAGCCTGCCTTTTGAACTTCTGTGATGAATAGCCGTGCATAGCGCCCATCCTAGGCTAACACCTGACAGGCGGCCATCCAGCAAACAACACGCCCTTTCCAAACAACTCTCTTTGCGGTTAGAATGACGCCAGGGGCCCTGCGCCACATTACGTAACCCGGATGCCGCCAGACTCGCGAGAGGTCAAAGATGGCTCTTTCTCTTGTCCCCCCTCTGCTCCCCCCCACCACCGATCTCCATTGCTGCCATTGAGGGAGGCGTCTCCGTGACGATGGCACAGCCACGCATTGTGTTGGGCTCGCCTAGCTGCCACAAAGGCCGCTGAATGAGCCCTGAGGAATTCCAGCCTTCCCGCTCATTCCCTCGCTGCACTCTCCCACGACTAATCCCCACCCCTTCTCATTTACAAACACACACACACATTCACACTCACTCTCTTGCTGCTCACTCAGACCTCACACTAAAACCACCTCCAAATTACCCTATGTTTTCTAGCTGTGGCTTTTCTCGGCATTGTGCTGCTCTGGTCTTCCTTTTGGTGCAGAATTTAGAATCGGGCTTTTCATTAACTTGGGTTGGTATGTGTTTGGTGTGTAACGGGATGATGAGCCTTGAAAAGAGATTGAAAGTCCTGTATAGTGAACCGCGAGTATTTGCAGGGGCTTAGGGACCACAGCCATCTGCTAATGGCTAAAACCTACAAATACTTGAGACCCTCCCTAAAAACACTCAGAACTGCCTATTTTAGTAGTTCAAACATCAAATATACCATAATTTGCATTGATACACACCATGGAAACCATCTTAGCACTACCGCAGAAGCGGACATCTACAGTCTTACCTACGCTGTTGGTGATATAGCCAATCAGTGCCAAGGAAAATAGACGGCACTCCTGAGTTGGTGGCTTTGAAAACACCAGCCAACATCACTGTGCCTAAGTACAAGGATATATTTTCTTTCAAATATTTTGGATGTTCTGTTGGGGAAAAATCAGCAAATATCAGAATTACGTTCCACAGAAAATTTGCAAGTACTGGACCGCGAAAAGACGGGTGTCCACTGAAGACAGTTTGACGTCAGGCTAAAATCACAACAATCATTATCTTAAGGTCCATGACACTCAGTATGTCATCCATGTACTAAGACAAGGTAAACAGTCTAAGCTTCTTGCCATGCCTGGTTTGGACAAAGAAAACAAAGACGACGCCTTAAAAAGCCATCTCTTTGAACTATGAGGAATGAGCTGCTGAGCCTCTATTTTATCAGGCAACACAAAATGGTGCATGAATGCAAAGTGGAAGGAAACATAACCATGATTTTCAAAGCGTTCACTAATAAAAATGTGGTGTATTCAACCCCAGTGTGTCGGTATGTTCCAGAAGCAGCTTGTATTGCAGTTACGGCTGCAAGTCTTTTTGGTTCTCACTCTACCGGCGCTGCACATCCAGAGAATGAAAAGTTAGCACTTTTTATGCAAAACAGTGCAACCTCAGTCAGAATAGATGGAGAGCTTTTGTGAATCTTTTCCATTATATGTCACTTACAATAGCTAGAGAGGAAACTGGATAAAACAGGAAAGGTTGGGCCACCAGTTTGGCTGCATTTCAGAAATTTAAAGCAAAATATGAATCTAATTATTGGTATCAACTGATCTGAAATGCTTATCATGTTTGTCAGCCATATTGCCCAGCCCTAATTTATGCCAAGATTAAATTACACACAGGTGGCTTCTGTTTACTTATTAGGTGACATCTTAGGACATTTGCTGGATTTTATCGTGGGGTATTTGAGTAAAGCTGGCTTAATGCAAATGCATGCCACATTTTTTTCCAACCATTCTCTCAGTTTCCTTCCACATCACAATTAGGCTCTTCTTATTTTCCAAATGTGTGTAAAAGTCCCTCTCCTCCATAAATGCAGCGTGTGAACCTCACATAAAACATTTCCTGTTTGTACAGCATAAGCCCTCTCTCCCAACCCTCCCAGTTTTCTCCACACACAGGAAGTAGTGGTCATTTCTTCTTTGGGGGTCAATCCTCACAAAGTTAGTCACTCATGCAGCCCAAATTTGGAGAAGCCCAGTCATGTTTTATTCACCAGACGATTACATCCTCCCAACACTTTGTTTTTGTGCTGGAGTACCAGACTGGGATTTGTAGTTTTCTGCACGCCGCTAAAACGGCCGGCTGTGCGCCACCTGCCGCTCCTCTTCCTGTTTGACAAGACCAGAGTGAGAAAACGTCCCCTGGTTCAAAGCGAGCAGGCGGCGGTTCCATGTTTACAGCTGCCGCGCGTCACCTGACCACCCTGTGTAAGCAGGCACACTGCCACTGGCTTTAGCAGTTCTAACAGTGGCGTTTCATCAGAGCGGTCGTTCGCACGTGTCTGTCTGTGGATGTGTTAAGTGGGCAGTAAAACGTCCCGGTAGGCTTTGGTGAGGAAGAGGGAGTGGGATGATGTTCGTCAGAGATCAGTGCAGCGTATTTGAGTGGCTGCTAATAGGCCATGCCTGGTTGGTGACTTTGTTGGAGTGTTTCAGGATGAGTGTGTGTTTACATTCAGATGACTGAGGCAGCGTGAGTCACTCTGTATAGGGAGATGATGGGAGGGGGGTGGAGGGGAAGACACAGATAGGGTCCTGATAAAGAAATGGAGGGCCAATCCGTAGCTGCGAGGACTAAAGGAAGTTGGCCGTTGGTGTGAGGGAGCTCTGGGGAATTGTTTCAGTATTGTTCCAGAGAGACGTAGGGGGCAGAAGGAGGGGGTCTTTCCACCTCCTACTCTCCTACTCTCCTCCCTCGCCGTCCTTTTCCTGCTCTTCTAGTCCACCAACTCTCAAGTCGTAGTGTTCCTGGTGAAGAGACGCTTTTAAGCACAAGTTCTCAGCTCCGCGCTGATCTGTTTGTTTGGCTTTACCCAGATGATCGGCTTTGATGTAATTAATGACCGTATTGGACTGGGTCGGAGTGTGTGAAGGTAAGTCTGCTTGGCCTCAATTTAAACCCATTTACCTGTTTTGCTTTTTAAGAAAGCCATGTGCAGCTTTACACGTTTCTCAGCGTAGACTCACGGACATACAGGCTTTATGCTGGTTTTACATGTAGATGTCGTTCTATAGGCCACGTCTTGATCAGCTGAGGGATGAGATCGCAGTAGAGGATTAAAAAGCAGCAGCAGCATTGAGGGCAGCAGACCAGAGCAGCGTGACCAGATTGATGGCAGATTGTTTTTCGTTGTCGGGATTAGCTCTTGGCTTTGAAGTTTGGCCGGTCATTCAACCCAAAAAGGGGGGAGAGTCACCCTTCGGGAAACCTCATCTGTGAGGAGCTGTGGTCTTGACTTGATTCAGCTCTCCGTGCGCTGATTCACTGCTCAGATGTTCCAGCGGCGACCCAGCAGCTCCGCATTTGATCGTCTACATATGAGTCCAAGTAAATATTTTTGCATGAGTCCTATATGGTCCCCAGACATGAGTCACACCTATTAAGAGGACCTCAAGAAAGATGTGTTTTGTTCAGTCAGTCGGTAATTTTAGGCTACTGATTTGCACAACACGCATACAGGAGTCATTGTCTTGTGGTTTTGACAGGGCTGTTTTGACTGCCAGGCTAAAAATGGACTCAAGTCTTTAGAGGTTAGGGAAATGTTTGGAAAAGACTTCATGGATTGCTGGAGATTTTCCCAGCCCCGTCAGGCCTGCAGTTGTCATATATAATGATGCCGCTTTTATGACAGGCTTTTTAAAGAGTTTACTCTTCTGCTGTTACTGAATTTAAATCTCACTTTTGTCTTTACAGGGATAGCGCTCAAAGATGGCAGCCGGCTCCCGGTTCTAAAGCAGCTATGTTGGTGAAGGTGAACAGCATGCAGCGCGGCCAGCCCATCCCACCTCTTCAGCACAGTGCGCACAGCAAAGCCAGCACCGCTTCCCTGCACCAATCCGGCAGCAAGCCCCAAGGAGGACAGCTAAGCTCCAGCCAGGGCTATAAAACAGCCCCCTCTGGCAAAATGACCAGTGATGCACGTCAGGCTCAGCACGTGAGAAAATCCAGCAACGGTAGTTTCTGTTTGGTGACGTCGGACAGTAGCCATCCCAGTCCGCTCCTCCATAGGTCACAAACTTGCACCCCTCGCCCTGTATCTCCTCCGTATGGTTGCACTGCCCCGATCTATGACGAGCCAGTTTCAGACTGTCCCATATATGACGAACCTCCTACAGATATGGAAGTAGAGGGGGCACACCTGTACAATGGACAACATTTGTCTCGTTTGACACCTACCCAAAGTCTCCAAAAGCCCAGACTTCTCCCGCACCCTGCGTCGTCACATCCAGGGTCTAGACACCGGAGAGACCCGTCTTCCTCTGACTACAGCCCAGCTGGTCTGGAGTGCATCAAGCACATGGTCAACGTGGACCCCAAACAGGGGCTCCCATCCAGTTCTCCTCTGCCTACGCGAGCCGCCTCCCCTACGTCCAGACAGGAGCGTGTTTTGACTCTGCCTCAACCCCAACCTTCGCAACAATCTCGAGGCCAGTTGAGGGACAGAGAGCCAGGAACCCCGGGTCCAAGTTCGCTGGACAAAAAGCATAACTGGCGAATCCTTGAGGCCACCGTGCAGCGTGCCATGGACGCGCGGCACAGCAGGCAGAGCAGCCAGGCCTCGCAAGACTTCCCGTCTACAACGCCGCAGGCCACAGCAAACTATCAAGACTCTGGTTACTCAACTGGTCCCTCTCCAAGCTTGAGAAGAAAGAGCCGGAGGAGAATGGGAGGCAGCGGAGGGGCAGGAGGCAGGCCGGGCTCCGTAGGCAGCAGCGGGGAGCTGTGCGCCCTAAACGAGAGACTTATGGCTGAAATGAGGGAGGTGGTGAGTCGCTCCAACACCATGAGAGAGGTGAGAGCAGGGCTAGACCCGGAGATGGGGGACAGGGGCGTTGTACCTCGGACACGCTCCCCCGCCGACTCACTCAGGTGGTTTGGAGGAGGAGTGAGCTCTGCCGGCAGGTGTCCGTCACGAGAGGATGTCAGCAGTGCGCCAAGGTCACTAAAGGGGACGGCTAACTACGGCCCCCCTGCTTTGACCCCTCTGGAAATACCAGGGAGGCAAAAAAGAACCTATGAAAAGGTGGATACATTGGAGATGAGCATCAACAGCCAGGCCAGCCTGTCTTCACCAGAGACCCCAGGACCACCATCACAGGTAACGTTATGACTATTGGTTGTAGGTCTGGGGCCAAGTTAATTCCTAGTACCTGTTTGTACTCCTCCTGTCATTAAATGTAGTAGTTATTACTATGAGCAAAGGTAATGTCTTTCTGAGATATATTAGTGACTAGCATAGTTAGCATCACTAATGCTAGTAATATAAAACTTGAAGGTCAATGACCTGCATGTTTTATATGTTTCTTAAAGTGTGTTCTCCCTGTTTGCAGTCTGAATTGTAAACATTTTCCTTTAATTTTAAAACCATCATCAATACTGAAAATGGCTAATTTAAGTCTTCTTCCCTTTGTAACAGTTTAGTTGTTAGCATAATCTGGTTGTGCTTACACGCAATATACATACTGATGGAAGAAGACCAGGGCTGATGAAGCTACAAACAGCCCATTTCTAATCTGTTTCTGCATGAATAAACATTTAATTCGTCACTTTAGCTAATCTAACGCTGTCTTTACTATGTAATTAAAAAGCTTAAACATGCTTGAGTGTATTTGAGCTGGTGGAGCTCTGATTACTGATTTCTCTGTAGATTAGCTGTCGGATAAGAAAAGAATTTGCTCCCAAATGAGGCCCGGTCATGCTTGAATAAAGCATCTTTGTTTTCATCTGTGAGTTGTGTGAATTTTTAGATATGCATGTGTCTAGTTCCTCTAAGGCACAATGAACAGATTGTTTGGCAGGGCAGAAATGTACCTGCTGACTGATTAGATTATGTTGTGTGCACAATTATTAGGCAAGTCTTATTTGTAAGGATTACTTTTAATAATCACCGTCTACGGCGCTCTTGGTTAATCCAGAAGGTTAGTAAACTTCAAACATGAATGTTTAAGAAAGTAAAAGTGATGTTTTGGTTTTATAGGAGGATATTTATTTGTGCAGCTGTTATTGAGAATTATTACTCAATCAAATAAAAAACACAATTTTCCCATCTCACTTGTTTTATTCTCAGCTCAAAACTTTCCAGTAAACATTTCGATCATTTAGTCAGTCACTTGATCAGTTTCATGCTCGACTCTTCTCAAATCCTTGGTAGCTAACTTGTCTTATTTTTCTCAACACGTTTCTTGCGACCCATATGACTATTTGCAACAAACCGTTTGTTTCTGTGATCAGACTTCAAGATCTTGGTTATTTCAAGAGACTTTTGGTTTATATTTCACTTTTCATAGTCGGTTAAATCGTTTTGTTTGTTTTTTTTACCCATTTTTCCTAGAGGAAAGTAGCTCCCTAATAATTATGCTCACTTTGTGTTGATATCTTTATGTCACACCCTCCCTCGTTACGTAGATAAACTTTATCTGCTATTCTTAAAATCCATCAAGAATTCATGTTCATTCACACTGTAGTTAGAAAATATGCCTAAAAATGATGGTCAAAATACTCAGTTTCCTAATAATTCTGCACAGTGTATATTTTTCAGACCACACTGAGGACATTTGGTTACATTTTAGCCACAGGTCTTTACAAAATCTGCAGAATAAAAGAAATGTAGAGAACACTCCTGCTTTATAACTATTCCACCGTTTCACATTGTGTTAACTCCCATTAAGCCTTGCCTATATTAAGTCTGATTCATCCCAAAGACTCGCACGTTGCACTTTGTAAAGAATGGCCATTTGCAATTATTGAGTTTTATGGTCTTTTTACAATGTAAAGAGACTAAAGTCCTTTTTCAAATACCTGCTGCGTATCACGAATCCGAAAGCAGCAGAATGAGTTTGAACGAGCCACCAGATGCTCCTCTAAAGATTTATAACGCCAATCTTCCTATCTTCCTGGGTGGGGTATAGTAACACTTATTGAACCGAGGATAGGAAGGAGTGGACCCCCACTGTAGAGGTGGAGGTCTTCCTCTGGCCTTTCATCAGCTCAGGGCAGTGACCGATGCAAGGCTTTGCTGTGTTAGGCACGTCTGTAATGCCTACTCATTTCCCACAGCCATCCTGTCTGTTATCAATGCGGACATATTTCCAATTCTCAAACTCAATGCCCTCTTTCAATAGGTTGTTATGGCCTATTATTATGGGCTAATAATATGTCTGCATAAAGCTGAGAGGAACTGTAAGGTAAATGGGAGCCATATATGCATAACTAGATACCCATTCTGCTATAAAGGCACTTCTGAAAGGCATTTAAACGGTCCCGAAGCATCGGGCTGAGCACTGCTGGCCATAATGGCCGTAGTTCCAGCAATAGTCATCGTCCTCTTACTGCTCTCCATCTGCCTCGCTCTGCAGGCTCTGTAAACTCATATGCCAGCTCTGCGCTTGGGCAGCGAAGCCCATGCCAGGCCAGAGAGATTCAGGACATGGCCTCCTTCGGTCAGGAAGGAGGACCACTGAGGCCCATATGGTCCAGGATTGTGAGGAAGAGGAGAGAGGCGTTTCGGTACCAATGCCTGGTGGTACCACTGCAGCTGACGTGTGTTAGAAAACAGCGACAGCATTGAGAGGGCCCCTTAAGTCTGCTGGAATGTTCTTCAGACCTGCTGATAGATCAGGCAAATGCATTCATAGAATATACTGATTTTTTTTTTTTTTTTTTTGTTTAAAGGACATGCTAACATTTAATTTTGCTTTAAGTTGAGACGACTTTCGATTGATCTATGAGACACACTGTGTGCTTACTGTGAGTAAAAGTACTCAAATGCCACTACATCAAGATATTTGCTTAAAATTTAAATACAAATGGCTGAAGATGAACCTATTGTTTATTTTAGACAGGAGGGAAAAAATCTAAAATAATCCAAACTATAGACATTCTTAGTTTTTATAGTTGTAAGCCAAAATATAGAAAAAATATTTGCTAAATTTACAATGTCCTGCAAGGTTGTAAAATGTTTTAAATATCTGAAATGGACGAGAGTAATATGTCTTTGGGATCGTCTGGTTATCTTTTAAACGATATAGACTAATTTTGTCTGAAAAAAGGTGAATATATCTAAATGTATTACTAAAACGTTTCAGTAGATAATTGTGAGGCCTACTGTGTACTGCAAAGAGTTCAAATTAGAAAACTTTGATATAAAATTACTTAAACACTAGCTAAACTTGAAAAACTTTTATTTTTAAGTTTTTAAGCAAGTAAAATTTTACAAAGCTTAATTTACATCTAAATTTAAATAGTAATTGTCCTAAAAGTGTTTTCAAAGGTCTCCAGAATGTAACTTTTCCTGTTTACAAAATAACATGCATAATGATATGATTTTAGCTGGTTAATTATTATACAGTTTGTAGCCAAATGATGTTTTTAATTGGTTTACCTTAATAAGCACAGTGGGTGGAGATCTTATTTTGCTTCTGGAAATATTTTAAACAACCAAGTTTGTCTGTTTTTTGTATCCAGGGAAAAAGTTTAGTATCCTTAAGCTTTGAAGTTAAGAAAACTCCTGTCAATCTACTGCTACCTCTGGCCCCATTAGAAGTTGTCTTATACCATTGGAATGGTGTAAAATTGTAGCAGTTTTGCAACTTTAACTTGTTAAAACCCGAATGTATCTTAATACGCCTCAACAATACGGACTCTGTTGATCCAGACCTCACAATTATCGCTGATTATTGGAAACCAGAATCTGAAATCCAGTTTCCCCTAACACAGATCGTTTCATTCCACCCGAGGGTCCAGTGATTAGAGATCTTGGTGCACTTTATGTCCTACTAAAAACAACCTGCGCTTTGGGCCTTGTCTAGCTCTGTGTGTTGTTTCTGGCTGTGTGTGGAATATATCTGACCTTCTCGGTCATTTCTTCTAAGGAGTTAGAACTGCTGCTTACTCTACCGCAAAGTTCAGAGGGAGTTCTTGCGAAGAGGAAAGTTTGGGATTTTCTGGAAGGCCGGTCTGATGTTAGGGAAGAGCCGGGGTTCAGACTGCTGTGCTGGTGTGCAGCCAGAGTTTAGGAGGACGTACTTTCCTGCCAGCTACATATCCAGCTGTAGGAAACGAATGTGCCGATCTTGCTACAGTTTCCCCTGGAGTCCCAGCACTGCAGAGAGGGGAGAGTATTAGGCGAAAGGCCGTCCGGCTCTTGGTGTGACACAATGAAAAATGCAGCTACACTCAGAGTTTGTATCTCTCTTTGCCTCTCCCTCTTTGTATCCACTACCTCGTTGATTCCCGTCCCTCTTTCCTTCTCCTGCAGGCGGGAACCCTAGAGCTACAAGCTCAGCTGGAGAGCAGGAAGAAAGGCATGGTGGATGGACGGACGGCGTCTCTAGGCCCGCATCGCTCCGCCAGCCACGACAACCGAGAAGGAGGCGATGGAGCAGGAGTCCGAGGAGGAGGAGGAGGGTCCTCCTACCAGCTCGCTTACGCTACCCTGCGGCAGCCTCCGCCGCCGGACATGGGCATGGAGGACTGGGCCAGCAAGCACCTCAACATGCACACGCAGGGGCTGTTCCGGCGCCGGGTCTCCATCGCCAACATGCTGTCCTGGAACCGTGGGTCCATCAAGAAGCCCATGCTGGTCACCAGCGATCGCGCCATCAGGAAGGAGGCCTGCGAGATGTTCAAGCTGGTGCAGGCCTACATGGGCGACCGGCCGTCGCGCCTTGACCGCCGCCACTGTGCGCTGCTCATCGTCACCAAGTGCTGGGACATGCCGGGGCTGCGGGACGAGCTGTACGTGCAGCTGGTGAGGCAGACCACGGGCAACGCCAGCCCCCGGAGCCTGGCAGCGGGGTGGGAGCTCATGGCCGTCAGCCTGGCCTTCTTCGCGCCCTCGCCAAAGTTTCGCTGCTACCTGGAGGGCTACATTCAGAGACACACGGAGCCCAACAGCGACAAGAAATGTGAGTCTCAGACTGAGGCACAGGGTGGGTCACCTTTCTTTCTGTCTGCACCTCCCTGTTTTGTCTGTGATCTAATCGATTAATGGAATAATCGTCAACTAATTTAGAATTCGATTAATCATTAACTGGAGTATACAAATTTAAAAAAAAAAAGGCCATTTGCTGAAAGAAGAATATACTCAGAGCAGTTATTAAGCAAAAATTGTGTAAAAAATACAAATATTTTGCATTTAAGTTTAAAAAATAAACTTTGTCTGGAAATATTTTCTACCCAGAACTCCTCAAGTGACAGTTTTAGCTTCATCTGAATCAAATTCTGTGAAAAAATCTCTGATTAAGCACCTGTTGCTCTCCAATTATTTATAGATTAACTCAAAAATGAATCAGCAGATCAGCTGTTTTGACGTTAAGTCAAGCAGGAAAGGCTGAACTTTTCACATGTTGGCATTAGAAGTATTTTGTAGCTACAGATGCATCTCTTGTTACAAAGGATCAAACTAAAAGAATGCTGCTGTTGCATTTTGGGCAACGACATGTTTATTTTCTTATTTTAAAAAGGAACTGAATTTTTGTTTTAGGGCTGAAATGATAAATGGGAATAATTGTGACAAATTGATTATTAAAATAATCAACTAATTTAGTAATCGATTAATCATACTAAAAAAAGACTGCTGAAAAATGACATTTAGAGTGATAATTAAAACTAAACTGTACAAATTATAAATATACATTTTGCATTCAAGATAAAAATGTATTTTCCTGTAAATATATTTTACCCAAAACTCCCCAAGTGGGATTTTTTTATTCAATTGTTTCAAAGTCACTAAAGGAATGCTATGTTATTGCATTTTAGGCAATACAATGTTTATTTTCTTATTTTAAGAAGGAACTAAATTATTTGTTTATTTGCATCTTTTAATGCATATCATCTAAAAAAAAAAGATTTGTGTGATTAAATGAAAAATCTGTAGAATGTGCCAATTTTTTTTTACCTGATTAATCGATTGTGAGAATAATCGTTAGTTCTATCCCTTCTGTGATGCTTTTTGATAGAACTCAGTCCTTTTTCCTCCGTTTCTGTCGGTGTGTGTTGTAACAGTGTGTAGGAGGACAGATTGAACCCTGGATAACAGCGTCCTGTTCTCCGTTTTCACCAGAAAATTGATGTTTGCTCTCTTTGTTTTCATAGTGACACAGTTTATTTTGGAGCAGCAGGAACTGAAGCTGAAGAAGAACTCAAAGTCCAGAAAGAAGCGGAAACAGAACACAGAGGAGGAAGAAGGTGTGTTTTCTCGCTCATCGGCATTTTTCAAAATAAGTCTCGGATGTTGCTTTTCCAAGAGACGAACAATTCCCACTTGCACCAGCATTTCTGCTGGATAACAAGCTAGAGCAGGCTGGGAGTCCCACACATGGTTTTCCACTCTCTGCAGAAGCCGTGCAAAACCATTACAAATCAAACAGACTGCTCCCTGCGGAGCGGCCGCTGGAAGAGGGATGGAAAGTCGGGGGCCTTGCAGTTTGTCAGATGAGTGCGTTTTGATGTACTGGCAGAACGAGTGGGCTTCACAGACAGCTGAACAGGGAGGGAAAAATAGTAGGACGAGAATTTCAGATGGTCCTTCACAGCCACAATGGTCTGCTCTGTGAATCATCCCGGCATCATTTCTGGTCATTTCTTCATCATCAGCAGCAGCACGTGGCTTCTCTTCACCGACTTCTTTGACTTGGATGGTCGGTGACATCATCATCCAGCACCACAACAGCGGCCTGGCGTCGAGCTGCTGTGATTCAGAATCACACAGAGCAAGGCTGAGCTCAGAGGTCGAAGGTGAAGCCCACTAGTTAAAGGTCAAACTGAGGAAAATAAAACCCACATTGGTACTCAGAGCTGGAACATGAGTGGCAGCTTTGCTAAAGCCATTTTGTCACATTTTGACACTTTAGTTGATTTTATTTGATGGATCAACACAAATTGGGTTCAAAATTATAAAGTAAAGAGATTAAAACGATTCACAGCAGTGAACATTTACATTCATTTATATTTTTAATACTTCTGCAGTCGATTTTATAAGTCACCTAACAAGATTATTGGGGAATATTAATCAGTCCCTCCAGGACACAAAAACGACTTTATGATCGTTTTTGTGATTTTTATTTATTATTATTATTATTATTATTATTATTAATAATTTTAAAAATCACAGTTTCTATTGAGCTACTTGCAAGGAATTTGGCAATATGTTTCCAGAATCTACATAAAGAAGTAAAAACATGAATAATATGACGGTTTACACATGCAAAAATTTTTATTCTCTAAATAACTTAAATAGTTCAATTTTTGTTACTCGCTATAAATAAAGGACCATAATTTAACATCAAGTAAGGCTTACACAGCAGTCTAGTAGCAGTAAGGTGAGTTTGTCACTTAAACCAAATGTTTTGCATCATTTTTGCAGAAATCTTGCAATAAGCTCATAATTACGCATTATGGTGGAAAAAATGTGGGAATCTGTTGATTTGAGGTGAATTTCCGTGTCAGGAATCGCAAAAAACTGGATCAGTGTGTTGACTAGAGAAGTATTAGTTCCCCTCAACTCAAATCTGAACTTTAGGAAAGAGTGGCTGCTTGCATGTCAATCAAATTTATTTTTATAACCCATTTAAAACAAAAGTTGACCAAAGAGCTTCAGAACTTACACCAACCATCATAGCGTAAATTAAAAGTTTACAACAAACTTTTTAGAAGGTCAAAAAACGTGTTCCTTGGTCAGATGAGACCAAAAACCGAACTTTTTGGGCTACGGAAACGTTAAAAGAGCCTGAATGCTTTCAGGAATGCTTTTGCAAAGTAGATGGCAGCTGAGCAGATCAACAAGTAGCTGTGATCAGCAGCACTGGGAGTTGTTTGGTGTCGTGTTGTTCTCAGTCCGGCGCAGTACTCTCAAGCATCTAATGGGCTCCTATTTCTCCCAGGCTTTGGTTGCTTGGTTGTCGCTGCAGTGACAGCGTCGACGCTGATGCAAATATACGCAAACGATGGCGCTGAGGCTTCTCTCCCACTAATTGTTCTGCATCTCTGCTGGGAGCTTTTGCTGGGGTAGAGAAGAATGTGGAGATCAAGGGCAAATCATTGGTCTGATCTTTCTCAATAGACGTAGTTATAGTCTGTTTGTCAGATTAGCATCTCGCATAGAGTCACCTGTTTGCAATGAATCTAAGAGCTTTGACCCTAGGGAACATGCCGGGGACAGTTTGTTACTTTATAAATCCCTGTAGAAAGCATCTCCACATGGCCCTGCCTCAGGTACTCGCTTCGGTGAGGACGCTGAAGAACAATAAAGCCCACAAGAGCGCAGTTTTTGGCTCTACTTACCTCACTCATGAAAGATGGGGGATTATATCCATGCCTGAATGTCAGAACTTTCTTTTTTGGTTTTTACTTTGAGAGCTGGAGGAGGAGACTTTCTGATGATTGGGGGGTCACTTTTTTTCAGATCTTCTCCAGGTTTCTTTAAGTGTGTCCAGTCTTGGGAGGCAGCTCTTGTAATTTGGAATTCAAACAATAAATCATAAATCGATTTACAATTAATTGTCGCTTAATTGTTTATTAGATTAAAATTAGTTCCAATCATTCAATTTGTATCGTCCGCTTAGGCCTTCTTTTAGTGTTGTAGTTTGGCCGCCATCCAACAGAGGGCGCCGCTGGTCATCCTTAAGCAGAGCCTGCTGATACAGAAATTAAAAATGGCGGAGCTACATCGGAATGGGAAAGAGAAGCGGGGTCCAAACGGATAGCGGTGTGGGATGAAAAATGCAGTTTATGCGGTTTTGTTTTGAAATATAAACACTCAACAAAATCCTTAATTCATTACCTTAATAGCGCTCATTGAGCCTTGCTTTATGACGAAGCAGCGTCAACTTTTCAACCAAAAAATACTTCATACTGAAGAGCTACAAAGTATAGGATGTTACGACAGAAAACGCAGAATTTTTTTTTTACTTGATTAAAAAGAAAAAACATGATTCAAATAAGCACATCTAATTTTGAAAGCTATCACGACTTTTAATATTTCCTTTTTATTCAGTCAGTGTTTAAAACAGCTGACTCAATAATGTTAATATTTGATTATTTTTAAAATAAATTAATCATATTTTGAAAAAATCTAGCCCTTTAAGTTTTTTTTAAAGACAGTTGTTGCTTATCAATTAATCGTTAGTCAATCTTATTGGTCAGTCAACTTTAAAATAACTCACTAATTGATAACTTGTATCCCTACTTTTAATGCATTTCTCTTCTGAATTATCTTGTGGCTTTTAATGCAGGTATCGGACAGGAAGCCCCCCGAGCTTATTCTTCTCTCCAGAGGCCTTTTAAATGTGTGTACGCTGATGAATCACCTGTGTGTGTGTGTGTGTGTGTGTGTGTGTGTGTGTGTGTGTGTGTGTGTGTGTGTGTGT